>NC_072438.2:41542500-41862500 GCF_028878055.3 Symphalangus syndactylus | reverse complement strand
ATGAAGAATATGAAAAACTGTTAAAATATTGATCACTTTTGTATACCTCTTATTCTACCTTTAGTAATTTTCCTCTCTTTTGTAATTTGTCTCCAAATCTGATGATTTCTTACAGAGCATATTAAGGAATTTAAATAGTTAACATAGTAATCCTTTTGAATAGCAAACAATAAGTGCATGCATTTATTTCATTTTTTTCTCAGACTTTTAAAAAATATTTATAATTCAACAGCAAAACTAATGAAAATAATTAACAGCAAAAATTCAAAAAACTGAATTTTCTAATCCCATTTGAATATTTTTACAGTTAAAGGTTTACTAGTATAACTTGGTGACAAGAATATAATAATTTTTACAATTTTAAAACTTAATAACACATTACCAGTAGAATGGCTAAAATAATAAAATGATATTACTAAATGATAATGAGGATGTAAAATAACTGAAACTTTCACATATTCCTGGTAGAAATGAAAATGATACAGTCAATTATAAAATTATATATTTGTTACTTACCACTCAACAATCCCAATCCAAGGTATTTATTCAAGAGAAATTACATATTGTCACAAAGGCCCCTACATAACCATTGATAACAGCCTTATTCATAATCACCAAAAAGAGGATACAATCCAAATGTCCAGCGAATGGTGAATGGATAAACATATCATGATACATTCACACAATATATAAAATAAAAGAATTGTTATATGCAACAATAGGCAGGTATCTCAAAAGCATAATGCTAAGTGAAAGAAGCCAGACAAAAAAAGAGTACAGCCTGAATGATTCTAGTATATAATAATGAGAAAAAGAAAAAATTAAAGGCACAAGAATCACATTAGTGGTTCCAGGAGCTAGGGGTGGAGGGTGGAGAAAAGGTATAACATAGACAGTAAGGGCACATTAGGGGTACATGTCTTTGTAGTTTTATATATATATATATAAATATACCCTGCTTAACTGTACAGTTTGATTTATATATATATATATATAAATTATATATAGTATGTATGTATATATGTGTATATATATAAAACTACATATATATAGTAAAGCTGTTATCAATATATATGTAGTTATATATACACACACAGACATATTGTAAATGATTCTGTTTCATAGAGTCCAATAAATTCCTATTACTATATCTGAATACCAAAAGGAACTAAGGTACTAAAATTAAGTGATTCTACTGGAAATAATTTTAGCAAACATGAATAATTTGCAATTGTGTCTTCACCAATTCATTCAAGAGATGTTGTTTAAATATTATACTGTTTACAATAAAATGAATAAAAGGTATTTCTGCCCTCACAGTACTCACAGACTAGTGAAGAAGCCAATCATGGAAACAAATAACTGAAATACTAAATGATAGGTATAGCCTATGAATAGATCCCCAGAAGAGAAATGCCTGTTCATGCTGGAATGATGATAAAGGGAATTAGAGAGGATTGTCTCAGGAAGATAATTTCTGACTTATCTTTTAAATAATGTTTAAAATTAGAAAGTCCTCCCTAGAAAAAACACGGACAAAATGAATACCACCTACTCCCTCTTTCTTTCTGTTTAATAATATGCTATTTTTGTTTAGGTGCCCATCTTTCCCAAATTTAATCATGACAGGATAGTCTGCACTGCCCAACTTACACCTAAATATGGTAATTGCATCATAAATAATCATATTACTCAATTCCAACCAATGATACATGAGAAAAAATGAGCAGGTGGCTACCTAAAGAAAATTTACTGACTCCTAAAGGAAAATAACAGCAAAATAAGGTAATTTTATATATACACATATTATATTTATATATAGTTACATATTTATATAATATATATTATCTTATAATTTAATATATAATATATATTTTATTTGATATAGCATATAGTATCATAATTATATACATAATATACTATATATAAATATATAATTTTATATGTATGTTACATTACTATATTTTGCTATGATTTTTCTTTTGGAGTCAGTAAATTTATATACATATAAATATACAAATAAATATAGTCAGTGAATATAGATGTGTATATATATACACATATATGTGTGTGTGAATTTATAGATATATATGTATTGCTGTGTAGCGTTGTAAACCTTGAATAGCTACTAGGCTGGATATAAAACTGATACTTAATAAGGCAGAGATGAAAAAGGAAAAGTTTTTGGACATTCATGGCAAGTGCCTGGACATTGCTGTGCAGATTGAGTCAATCAAACCTGAAGTCTACCTTATGTTTGGACTATTCATCTTTTCAATCCCCAAATTAGCTTTAATTCAGTAAATTCTTTAATAATTTCTGCCTAAATTATTCTTCAATAATTTCTCCCTAAATTGTTCTTCAATAATTTCTGCCTAAAAGTCTGAATTGTATTTGCAAATCAATTTTTAAACTATTTCTAATCATATCTTTCTCACATGTTACATAAACTTTTATAAAATAAGCATAAACATATGGATACATTTAAATATAAAAGTGAAATATTTCTGCAGGATTTTACATTAATAGTTTTGAACTAGGATATATCTTACACGTTTTAAGGAAAAATGTATTTTACCATTTTTCACATATCAGTATTGGAGTACTTTCTTTGTATCTTCAATGGGCTGTGAAAATCCTAACAACTTGGGATGGCCACTTTACTGGTTAAGACACACTTCAGTGACCTGAAATCAATGCCTGTTTGTCACCACTTCTTATCATTTGATCTTCCTGCTTCCCATTGTCACATTGTTTGATTGTGTAGCTAAGCATCAAAGCACTCCTTATTCAGTGTTCTTAGCTAGATTTTACAGCCCTGACTTTTGTATTAGAAGAATCTTTAAAATCCAAGTCTACCAGTAGATTATGTAACATATCATGCGGCTTGAAAATGTTTTCACTAATACCTAGAAAACCATAACCATTTTTCTTTATTCAAAGATACACAGTGTACATACAAGTCATGATGCATGTATATGAAATCTGAAGCATGTTTCATTACTTCATATTAATGGGAAAACTTAATTATGGAGGAAGACAGGTGAAAACATTAATATCCCTGTAAGGTGAACAATAGGCAATTACAAATATTTCAATATCTGAGTGGACTCTGCAAAAATATTAAGTTTTTTTGAGAAAAGTGTTCTATGTTCCAACAAGTTTGGGAATATGCAGTGGGATATATAGAGGTCACATCTGGATCCCTCAGTTTCCTTTAAGGCCTGTTTCTCTTGCATCTGTGGCCAACCATATAACCATTGGGCCAACCACAGTACTGCTGGCATCAGTAATCATTTTATTGACAAGCACAACATCCAAGTGTGTCCAATTAGAGCTCTTCTCTGGGCACACATTCTGATTCACCAATCACAGAGAATGAAAACCTACATACATCAGTGGTCCTTTTGATACAGACAGAGAGATCCCCTCTGTAGAATTTAGCCAATAGACAGAAATAAACAGATAAAGAAATAAGAGAATGCTAGGTGTCAATGATGAAAAATTTATTCTTCCATCCAGACATCCCACAATTTCTCCTATGGGCACATTAATATACAATAAATGGCTTTATTAGAAAATGTAGAGTTTGTATTTTTTACAATTTTAAAAAGCTCTGGGTATTTGAACTTACTCCTATACCACATGATTTCACAGCAACTTTTTAAGGTTAATTTCTATCAAGGATCTCCAAAAAGACTGGCCAAACTAATTCAACTATGAAATTTATTTTTCTTTTTCTGAGGTGATAAACACATGCTAGATTGTGCAGTCTCACAGCTCTGAAACTCAAGCCCTGCACTAAGGTAAATAAGCTAGTCAAGAAAGAAGGTTATTAGGCATGTGCTTGTAAAATTGTCATTTAGATCCATATTTTTTCTTAATCATATATATATATAAATATATATATATATATTTGAGACAGAGTCTCACTCTGTTGCTAATAAGCCAGCTCAATGAAAACACACACATACACATATGCACCAAAACCAAAAATCACTATCTAGGTTTCTGATTTCCTTGATGTAGCCCTGGCCAATTTTAAGCAGCCAATATTAGTGTCTGAATGATGCCCTGGGAAGAACTGCTAACCATTGATTCTGTTTGGCTGGTACAAATTGACACATCACTCTTTAAACTAACTTTGCATGAAAGGTTTGCTCAATGTAACATGACCCTATCCTACAGACTGAGTTCAATTCATCTGACAAAAGGCACCAGGGAAACACAATCTTCTATATCTGGCGGCTGGACACAGGAATGTTTCCAAAGTAAACTTAGACAGCATTCTAAATGGTAAGAAAGCCAAGGGCTTACGAAATTTGTAGGGACTGTTCATGTGTTTGTGGAAGTATCGCTACAATATTTTATCAGAATCACACATTTTTACCAATTCATTAATTTTACTAATTAAATTCCATTTCTAAAATCAAACTTTCTAATCAACAAACTTGTAATTTACTCCATAAAAATCTATTTTGAAATTTGATTAATTAAGAACATGTCTGGGGCTGCTCAGTGACAAATGTAGCTAAATTATGAAATGTGGACTTCTCTTTGGATAATAATTTTAAATAACAGTAACTGACAACTCCCTGAATATAGACAAAAACACACTAGCACGTATATGACAATAATTGACATACTAAATAATAGTGACTGCCTCTAGATGGAAAATAAATTTGAATAGTCTAAGTCAATGACAATAGTGATTGTTGTTTTGAATCATAATTTGTCCCAGTTGGAGCCAATGAGGAAATGTCTATCATAGGACAGCTGAAAAAATTATCCCTACTCATGAAAAAAAAAAACATGGAAGACAGATATTCAATTTCCTGTTGTATGTTACACTTCTAACTAGATGTCAGGAATTGTAATAGCCAAATTGTGCCTATCATGGCAGCTAAATTAATAGGAAAATTCAATGTGCTGTGGACTGTACAGCAGAAATAGGAAAAGAAACTATGCATTTAATGATGTTATTAGCACAGAATTAGAAACACTAAGAACTTTCCTAATGTATGTTTTTATGTAAGGTAATACATTTACATAATTTTAAAATCATATTAATTTACTTGTCTGTAACCTGACTAGAAGACAGTCTACCCTATATAAATGTGTGTCTGTATCTGAAGAGCCTAATTGATTAGCATGTTTTCTCAGGCATCAACAGAGAATCACCCATTATTTAGAAGATTCTAAATAATTCTCATTGCAGAGTGAGTAGATATAAGAAATATAATAATCTGTATTGTTTGCTTAAGAATTCTTTTGATGATATATGATTATGTATCAAAGTTTAAAATAACATATATCTATAAACATATATGCATAAAAATAAGATTAAGACTAAGAAAGAAAAAAAAAGAAAAAAATATATTTGGGAAACCCAAACCATACTTTTGGCATATTTCTTACACTGTGGCTAGAATAATTGGTATTTTTCACCATATTTAAAAAATATTATATACTCAAGACAAATATTTATTAGCTGCCGGGATGGTATTTATGATAGTTTTGGTTTGAAAAGCAATCCTGGGGGACTATGTTATTACATTTTTTAATTAAACTGGAGCAAAAATGTTTATAGTTATTCAATTTTATTAATTTTATTTTTAAAAATAAAACATAAATAGTACGTTCCTATTACAGTTGAATCCTGGAGATGCTGGAAAGAACTAAATCACAAACTTTAAAAATCATGATCTTTTTAGTTTTTTCACAATGTCAAACATATTTTTGAAACTTTTTTTTGTGTAAGTTCATTTTGGTATGTTTTGGCAAAGTTCTTCCTTGTGATAAACAATGGCAAATAGTACTCTTAAAACTTATGAGATTAGAGCAAAACATGGTTAGCAAAAATAAAAATAAATGAGGAAAATAATATTACCAATAGAGATCTGCAATAATCTCTGAGAATATGAAGCTTATCCAAATTTTGTACCCCAAAAAGAGATACATATATTTCAAACAGATAAGAAGTGATGCTGTGGCTGCCACAACAAGAATAAAGAGTCATGTAAGCTATGAACATTCCTGGTTCTGGGTCTTTCCACACCCTAACCCCGTACCCGCCAACAAACAAACCAAAAATCCACACTGAAAGAAGAGTACAAAGAAACATCAAAGAGAACAGAATTTCTTCCAGTTCCCTGTGGTACTTACTCTCTCACCATGACCTCCAACAATTTCCTCCCTGTGTGTCCATATACACATTTCTTACAGCAACAGGTGGACATTATTTCATCTGCTCTTGAATCTGTGCAGGCCTTATGATTGGCCTTGATAATGAAATGTGTCACAGTATAGGACTTTCCATTCTAGCCTTAAAAGGACTGCCAGTTTTCACTTCATGCCTCTTAGAACTCAGTCATCACTCTGGGAGAAGCTCAAACCACATATAGAGGCCAAGCAGTTAAGGACAGAGGTGTTTCATTTGACAGCCCCAGTTGAGACTCCGTCTAACTGTCTGCACCAACAACCAGCTGTGTGAATGAGCCATTATGGACATTCCAGCCAAGTCACTTAGTTTACTGCAGCACACAGAACCCTTACAGAATCATGAAAAATAATAAAATTGCTACTCTTTAATCCACTAAACTCTGTGTTTGTAAAATATATACAGCCATAGTTAACTGAGAAAATCTTCCAGACCCACCTCCTATAAGAATTCATGAGTTTCAACTTTGAGAATCATCAGTCTTAAAATTTGAACTGACCTTCTTTTGTATTCCTACAATCTAACTGAAGACATTTGTGTAGTTAAATAAAAGAAATAGGATGATATTTAAAAGACACTGAGCAGAGGACTTGGCAAACTGCGATACATGACAATGATATTTCTCTCATTATCTTTGTAGTGTATGGAAACATTACAAATAATGGACTTTCCATTATTTGGTAGTGTTTATTGTAAATACAGGATGCTTTACGCATATATTAAATTTGTATCTTGTAGAGAATGCAGATGTTGAGAACAGAAAATATGAAGGAATTTTTGAAAAACAATAAATGCTATAAGATTAAATAAAATTAAAATTGGTTTACAAAGAGAAAAAGCCACAGATGTACTTAATAAGCTCCAAGGGACCCAGATTTTGAAGGGCATTGTAAACTCAACTAATAAGTTTAGTTATTTTTATACAGGTATTAGCCATTTTAGTGTTTCAAGTAAGGAGTTGTCATATTTAAGCCTGAGGGGAAAGAATGTTTTGTAAGAGTAATGGTATTAAAGTGAAATATAGCCCTTCCACTTATGTTCATAAGAAAGTATCAGGGTTTGAAATTACTTTTCTGACACAAATGCCTGAAAAAATTGATAAAGTATGTGACTATGTATATATATATACATATATATATAGAGAGAGAGAGAGAGAAAGAGTAAATATTGTTTTCTTACACAAAAAAATATAAGTATTTTAGTTAATACATACGCTATTTGTTTGATTTAACCATTTCACAATATATACTAAATCTTCATGTTGTATACCTTAAATGTGTAAAATTTTGTGTGTCAATTTTTAAAAAATGTAAAAAAAAACAACTCAGCAATTTGCAGATATCAGGTAACAAGCAGCACTAGAATAGTATTTTCTAAAATAAGGAGCATACTGAATTGAGCTCTACCATTGCAAAGACTTTCTGCCTGGAGCCAGTTTTCAGTATATGATATAGGGAAATAGAACCTGGAATGCTCATTGAATGAAAGAGACAGAAATTTGAGTTCAGGGAAGCTGAACTGACTAGAATTTACAGGGTACAATTCCAGAGAGGAGAGAGCCAGGGGGAGAAGGAATTTCATAATTTGCCTAGGGTTCTCTGTGAGTCTTTGGCTATACGCCAACCTGCACATGCATAGGCCAGAAATCCATGAGACTGGGCAAAAAAATGCAAGAAAAAAAGAAAAGAAAAAAGAAAGGAGAGAGGGAAGGAAGGGGGAGGGAGGGAGGGAGGAAAGAAGGAATGAAGGAAGGAAGGAGAAGGAGGAGGAGGAGAAAGAAAGAAAGAGAGAAAAAGAAAGAAAGAAAAGAAAGAAAGAAAGAGAGAGAAAGAGAGAAAAAGAAAGAAAGAAAACGAAAGAAAGAAAGAAAGAAAGAAAGAAAGAAAGAAAGAAAGAAAGAAAGAAAGAAAGAAAGAAAGAGAAAGAAAGGAAGGAGCGAGAGAGAGAGAGGGAGGGAGGGAGGAAGGAAGACCGGAAGGGAAGGTGGAAAAAAAGAAGGAAGAAAGAAAGGAAAGGAAGGACAAAAGTAAGGGAAAGGGAAAGGAAAAAGTAAAGGCAAACGAGGAAACCATAAGACAATTCCCAGAGCATTGGATTGGCATAAAAACAGACACACAGACCAATGGAACAGAACAGAGAACACAGAAACAAATCCACACACCTACAGTGAACTCATTTTTATATAAAAGTGCCAAGAATATACACTAGGGAAAAGACAGTCTCTTCAATAAATGGTGCTGGGAAAACTGTATATCCATATGAAGAAGAATGAAAGTAGACCCCTATCTCTGGCCATATACAAAAATCAAATCAAAATGGATTAAATATTTAAATTTAAGACCCCAAACCATGAAACTCCTACGAGAAAATATTGAAGAACATTTCCAGGACATTGGTCTGGGCAAAAATTTCTTGAGTAATACCCCACAAGCACAAGCAATCAAAGCAAAAATGGACAACTGGGATCACATCAAGTTAAAAAGCTTCCATACAGCAAAGAAAGCAATCGACAAATTGAAGGTACAACCCACAGAATGGGAGAAAACATCTGCGAAATACCCATCTGACAAAGGATTAATAACCAGAATATATAAGGAACTCAAACAACTCTATAGGAAAAAAATCTACTAATTCAATCAAAAGATGGGCAAAAGATTTGAATAGACATTTCTCAAAAGAAGACATTCAAATGGCAAACAGGCATATTAAAGGTGCTTGCGGGGCACGATGGCTCATGCCTGTAATCCCAAAAATTTGGGAGGCTGAGGCGGGCGGATCACCTGAGGTCGGGAGTTCCAGACCAGCCTGACCAACATGGAGAAATCATGTCTCTATTAAAAATACAAAATTACCCGGGTGTGGTGGCACATGTCTATAATGTCAGCTACTCGGGAGGCTGAGGCAGGAGAATCGCTTGAACTCGGGAGGCAGAGGTTGCCGTGAGCTGAGATCATGCCATTGCACTCCAGCCTGGGCAACAAGAGCAAAACTCCATCTAAAAAAAAAAAAAAAAAAAAAAAAATAGTTGGGCGTGGTGGTGTGTACCTGTAATCCCAGTTACTCGGGGGCTGAGGCAGGAGAATCGCTTGAACCCAGGAGCCGAGACTGGGCCACTGCACTCCAGCCTGGCGCTCTGTCTCAAAAGAAAAAAAAAAAAAAATGAAAAGAAAAGTAAAGAAAACGTGCTCGACATCATTGATCATCAGATAAATGCCAGTCAAAAGTACAATGAGATATTATCTTCCCCTGTTAAAATGGCTTATATCAAAAGACAAGCAATAACAAATGCTCTCAAGGATATGGAGTTAAGGGAGTCCTTGTTCACTATTGCTGAGAATGTAAATTAGTACAACCACTACGGAGAACAGTTTGAAGGTTCCTCAAAAAATCTAAAAACAAAGTTACCATGTTATGCAGCAATCCTAGTGTTGCCGATGTACTCAAAAGAAGGAAATCAGTATATTGAAGAGATATCTTCACTCCTACGTTTGTTGCAGCACTGTTTACCATAGCTAAGATTTAGAAGCAACCTAAGTTTCCATCGACAGATGAATCGATTTTTAAAAACATGCTGCATATTCACAATGGAGTACTAGTGAACCATAAAAAAGAATGAGATCCAATCAATTGCAACAACATAACAAAGTGAATGGAACTGGAGATCATTATGTTAAGTGAAATAAGCCAGGCACAGAAAGACAAATATATGTTCTCACTTATTTATGGAATCTAAAAATTAAAACAAACTGATGGACATAGAGAGTAGAAGGATGGTTACCAGGGACTGGGAAGACTAGTGGGGCACTGTGGGAGAGGTGGGGATGGTTAATGGGTATAGAAAAAACAGAAAGAATGAATAAGACCCACTATTTGATAGCACAACAGGGTGACCATAGTCAATAATTACTTAACAATACTTTTTTTAATAACTTAAGAGTGTAATTGTATTGTTTGCAACTCAATGGATAAATGCTTAAGGGAATGGATACCCCGTTGTTTATGATGCACTTATTTCACATTGCATGCCTGTATCATATACCCCACAAATATATACATTTATATATATCCACAGAAAATAAAAATTAAAAAATTAAAATTAACTGAAAATAAAACACAAAACATAAATTTCAAACAAAACAAAGCAAAAACCTAGTAAAAAAAAGTTTTGCTATGAACTATCAACTAGAAAGAGAATATGCCCAGTGTGTACAAGTTTTTGGGTTCCCTGGGTCACATTGGAAGAAGAATTGACTTGGGCCACACATAAAATGCACTAACACTAACAATAGCTGATGAGCTAAAAATAAAATAAATAAAATAAAAATCTACGCATAATTTTCATGATATCCACCACCACAGATAAGCAAATATGTCCTTGCATTCAAAGGGTTGGACAAGGTAAGCTATCATAAGTGTAAAAACCTGAGTTGCAAAGCATATATGCCAAAAAGAAAAAAAAAAGAAGAAAAGAAAAGGCAACGGGTTTCTGTGCTGGTTAATTTCACGACTCTACTTGACTCAGTGAAGGATTACCAAGATAGCTGATAAGACATTATTTCTGGGTGTGTCTGTGAGGATATTTCCGGAAGATAATAGCATTTGAATCAGTAGGCACAGTAAAGAAGATTCATCCTCACCAGTGTGGTTGCTCATCATCCAATCCATTGAAATTCTACCCAAATAGAACAAGCAGGAAGAAAAAGAGAGAATTCTATCTATTTTCTTAAGCTGGGTTATCCATCTTCTCCTGTCCTTGGACATTGAATCTCATGTTTAACTTCAGACTAGGAGCCTTCACTAACTGGCTTTCAGTCTGAAGTTAACCATGCAGATTGTAATTCCTAGAGTCTGAATGGCCGAGAACCATATATATTGATTATTTTTCTCTGGGGAACCTAAACTAACACAGATTTTTATGTTCTTGAGAGCTGGAGAACTCAGAAATAGCCAACAGATATTCACCTTTAAATGGAGGGGTCCCCAATATATGTATAAAGTTTAATGGCATGCTTTGAGAATAGCAAACAAAACTGGGAACAACCTTTATAGTCTCCAATTTACTGACAAATAAAGAGACCACTGGAAATTCAGTGAGTTTTAGGATGCTTTTATTTCATAAACTCTGGCAATTTACTACCGAAATTTCCTTCTATTTTAATATACAACTTGACATTTCATCAGTATAAAATTTGAGAAAGTCAAATCCAAATTGAATAGAACAGGAAATTTGGGAACAACAACAACAAAAGATCTGGATAAAAGTTGAAGGAGGCCAGGTGCGGTGGCTCATGCCTGTAATCTCAGCACTTTAGGAGGCCAAGGCAGGTGGATCACTTGAGGTCAGGAGTTCAAGACCAGCCTGGCCAACATGGTGAAACCCTATCTCTACTGAAAAATACAAAAAAAAAATTAGCTGGGCATGGTGGTGTGCTCCTGTACTTCCAGCTACTATGGTGGCTGAGGCAAGAGAATTGCTTGAACCCAGGAGGCAGAGGTTGCAGTGAGCTGCAATCATGCCACTGCATTCCAGCATGGGTGACAAAGCGAGACTGTCTCAAAAAAAAAAAAAAAAAAAAGTTGAAGGAGAACACAGGATTGGCATGTTTTATAAAATTAAGTAAGTTCAAATGTTATAACACTTGTAACAAGAAAAAAAGAAGCCCTAGAGATTCAGTCTCAAAACCTCTTATTCCTACACAGCAACTACCTCCTATAGAAATACATACCTCAGCTAAATATGAGACAGAGAAAATGATTAAAATCAAACTTTATATAAATACAAAAGGAAATATAAAACAGAATAATTGCTTTACAAACAAGAAATCACAAGGAAAATATGTACTCACAAAACAAAACTGTAAACTAACATTTTGAAAATATTTAAATTTTTAAAAATAAAACTTAAATCTGTATGTATTAGAATTTTTAAAACTCATAAATGAGATGATTTGACAAAGAAAGACATGAGAACAGAGCATACAGAGACCAACAAAAAAATGGAAGTGAAAGAGAAAAATCAGTTTAGAAATACAGTTTGAAATATGAGGAAAACAAGAGTAACTAACATAACATAAAATAGCATATCAAAAATGTAGGATAAAAATGTAGAAAAAACCCACATTTAAAATGAGATTAAAATAATTGTGAGAAAGTAGTAAATATGGAGGATTTAAAAAGAGGAACCAACATATGTATAATAAAAAACTGTAAACAGGAAAACCAAAGCTAGAGAACAATGTGAAAGGAAAATCTTGGGACCCTAAAATCACTAATCCAAAGGGAGAAGTCAAGTTGGGAACTGTGTCAAGCAAACCTGCCTCCCATTCTATTTTTAAATAAGACAGCTACAGAGATTTTTAAAAACAATAATAAAGCTACAAAACCTCCCTCACAACTTGCCCACAAAGAAATTCCTTGTGGACAAAGGACAGGCAGAATTCAAAGTAATACCTCTGCTCATGTGAGATAAATACATATCAAATATTGTTTCACTAAGCCAGACTAAGGCATAAGTGACTATTTTTGTAGTTTGTGCATTCAGCGAAAGGCTAATCAGAAACTCAAAGAATATGTTTGTCTCTTATCTTCCTATGACCTGGAAGCCCCCTCCCTGCTTCAAGTTGTCCCACCTTCCTGGACCGAACCATGTAAATCTTTTATATATATTGATTGATGTATCATGTCACCCTAAAATGTATAAAACCAGCTGTGCCCCAGTTGGGTACATGTCTTCAGGACTTCCTGAAGCTGTGTCACAAGTATGTCCCTAACCTTAGCAAAATAAACTTTCTAAATTGATTGAGACCTGTCTCAGATACTTTTTGGCTTACAATAAGTATGCAATCATATACTGTTGTATGTTTAAGAGAACTTGGCCCTTTGGAATAACTGCTTTGTAACCTAAATTTACGATATATAAGGGAGTAACTGATTTAACATTGTAATTTGTCTTAAAGTCTTTCAAAATGTATTCATGGTTCTGCAACATTTAAGAAAATTTTAGGTTCACTGCAGTTGTAAATTATATGTATTTATATTTATAAAAGTTATTTAAGTACTCAGAAAATTATTTTATCTGAAAATTAAATTCTGAAGAATAATTCAAATAAATATGCGGATTCTCTCTACATATTTAAAAAGAAGTTTTGAATTTAATTTATAGGTGAGAATAGAATTATTCAAAGTTTATTAAAATATGCCTGACTCATGTGTACTCCGCTAAGATTTGCAAGCTGAATGTAAAAACCTACAAAAGAAGGCAAGTTTTGAAACGGAAACTTTTAAATTCCTGAATAGACTCTCTACATTCAAAAACCACCCTTATGACAACAAAAACTTGTATCACAATTAGCTTAGGAGGCTTTAGTTCTTGAGACATAATTTCACACAAGAACTTATAGATGTGACTTGTCCAGGAGGCTTTCTAGGAGGGCGGTCACTTATCTTCATAATTAAAATAAGAAAAAGGGTACTTGTGCATTATAGAAGGTTTCTCCTGCCTTTGCTATAATTTCCTATAGTAAGTTGTTCTGCGAAAAATACATACCGCTTAGAAGAAGGACCTCAGCTATAACTTTCATTTTGCACTGTACAGGTAGTACAGTACTAAAAGGGAAAGCAAAGTTCAGAACATTTAGGCCAGAGGCTCTGAGCCTGCCTCATTAGCACTTCAACTGATCACTCTAGAGGAATTAGCATCAATTTGAATGATGTGTGCAGTGCCCTCTTCTCTGGGAGCAGCTGTTCCACTTTCCCTTTTTATGAACTACTTACATGAAAGAGACAACTACTTCTTCAAGAGATGCCCTGATTGGAGGAACAAGAGTATAATCCCACAGCACCAAACCTGTGAGTGAGGAGTGATCATTTACTTTTAAAAAAGTGGGCTATATTCTCACAAACACACACATCGCCACATAGACACTAGTATTTCAATATACAAATCTGCATGTTTTCCTTAATCCAGGAAATATAATGTTGATTCACAAAATAAGGCACTTTACATCTAAAGAAAAAACAAAAACAAAAGGAAACAATTTAGAATGTTAAACCTGTGGAAAATTCCAGAGGTTATGATCTGTGCTCTCTCATTTCAGTGTCTGTAACACAAAATACATTAAATAAATTTCCCAATTTTACAACTAACACCTTATGAGTCTAAGAAAGACATGTTTGGCTTCCAGCTCAGTGTTTATTTTACTTAATAATTATAGAACTAAAATTAGATTTATCTGTGAATACACACAAATTAGATGACACATAATATTTGCTATTCTACTGGCTTTACTCTTAACTGTCAATTTCTTCCCTTATTTAAGGAGATGCATGTTTCCATTAAATTTACAAATAACTTATGAGATACTCTGGCTTACTTTCCTATTTTATATATCCTTGCCCTCATTAAATGTATCCTAACATAAGTAATTTAAAGTTGGGAGCCTACTGATAAGTGTGCATGAGAGATGGAAATATTGAACTTAACATAAAAAACTTAGAGCTTATCCAAAGCAAGAAGCATGATTCCTGTGCTGTCTTCTGTACCTCTAGGGGAAAATTCCACTCTTGTTTCCAAATCTCTTCCTCCCGACAGAAAGAACTGGGTAATAATCCAACTTGAGCCACGTTTTCCATCATTCAGTTGATTTCCCCTTCTGAAAGGATTCATTAATAATGAAAATAATCTATGCTTGCACTTTTCTTTGTGGAAAAATGTTTAATTCCAGAGTTTAAATTAAATAGATATAAAACAAATCCAAAGTAATATATATTTCCCTTTTGTTAGCTTCAGTAAATTTGATGATTTGTTTGATTTATCCAAATTTATCTAAACTTTAAATGTTGTCCTTAGTAACCTCCTACTATCTTTTAAAATTACTAGTGTCTGTAAGTTATTTTCAATTAGTGTCTAATGTTGGTTTTTCGCATGATCTTTTTTCTTATTTAGTCTTGTCATGTATTTATTTATTATACTGATCTTTTTCCAAAAATATCTTTTGTCTTTGTTGACATCTTCTATTAAATGGTGGTTTTATATTTTATTCATTTCGTATCATATTTAATTTTTTTCATTATTTTAATCTCACATTATCTTATTTCACTGATCCTTTAGTAATTTCTTGAGATAGACCAGGATTGGCAAACTTTTTCTATAAGGACAACATAGTAAATGTTTTAGTCTCTGTGGGCCATACAGTCTCCGTCTCAACTTTTAAACTCTGCAATTGTAGTGTGAAGATAGCCATAGACTGATGAATGAGTGGTTGTGTTTCCATAAAACTGTATTTCTATAAAGAGCAGTGAACGATATTTTCTTGTAGGCCTTGATTTCCCAACTCTGTAGTAGATCATTCCTATTTAGACTTTCTTATTTTAAAATATAATTTCCCGTTATTTCTTGCTTAACAATGTCTGATAAACTTGGTTTATAGTGTTTTTAAAATCATTTAGCATAAACGTATTTTAAATTCTTTTATTTATTCTTTGTCCCATTGGCTACTTATAAATTTATTTCCTAATTTTCAATCATCTAGAGATTTTCAAGTGTTTTATTCTTTTTAAAAAAAAAATCTAGTTAAATTTTATTGTACTCTGATACCATATTCAACATAATTTCAGTTATTTGAAATGATATAGCATATCAATATGAATTTGTGGAATTTTTGTATACCTTAATCAGATTTACATTCTGAAGTGATTATGTGCTGCATTTTGTATGTGTCTACAAAGTCTGTTTTATAATTATGTTGTTCAGTTTTCTATATCATTACTTTTTTTTGTCTATCACTTACTAAAAGTATTGTAATAAAATATCCCATTGTGAGTAAAGATTTGTCTATTCTTATATATGTTCAGTCAATTTTATATTTACATATTTTAGGGTCATTATATCAGTTTTCCCAAATTTGGAATAATTACATCTTCCTGGCAGATTTATTCTTTTATCTTTATGAAATGTCCCTTTTTCTGGATTAATAATTCTTGTCTTAAAAATTAATCTTGCCTAATATTTACATAGCTATACTTATTTTGAATAATATTTGCAGGGTATAACTTTTCCATCTTTTGTTTTTAATATTTCTGTTTTACTATATTTAAGATATCATGTATTAAGCAGTGTATTTTTTTATTATCTTTTATCAAAGGTTTTCAATTTTTATCCTTTAATAGAATGTTTATTCCATTGATGTTTAATTATAAAACTGACAAATTGAGGTCCTAACTTGCCAATTCAGTATCTGCTTTCCATTTTTATTATTTTATTCCATTTTTATTTCAGTTTTCTTCTCTAGTAGTTTATAAATTGAATATTGTAAGACTTTTAGTAGTTTTCATACAGATCATACCACGAGTCACTGACAGTCTAATGTTAAGTGCTTTTACATCTCAGAGAGTGCAAAGATCTTACAATGCTTTAATTCCATTTATTTCTCATAATATTATAAACTTTGTCTGCTGTCTATTTAAATTTGGGCATGTTTGGGACATTACATGATCTATTATTGCAATTTTTAAATAATCAACAGTAATGGAGATTTGCTAATATATTTCATTTTCATTTGTTCTTTGTTCCTTCCTGAATCTCGAGACTGCCATCTGGCACCATTTTTCTTTTTTCTGCCGGAAAACCATTAGTATTTCATTTAGTGTGTGAGTACTATTGCCAGTTTTTGACAGGTTATTTTCTTGGTAATAGAATTATTAATTTTCAGTTTTCTTTTGTCATAGTATAGTTATTCCATATTCTTCTTGATTCCATTATATCTATGAGACACCTGTTGTCTATAGTATTTTTATTGTCTTTGTTCTATGGCAGCCTTTAAAATTTCCTCTTTGTTGTCTATGGTTTTCAGCAGTTTTAGTATGCTATGTGTGGTTTTCTTTTGCTCATAAGACATTTGAGTAATTGATATTCTTGGAACAGTGTCTTCAATTTTTGCCAGCTTTGGAAACTCTAAGATTGTCTTTTCAAAAATTGTTTCCACTCTATTTTTTCTCTCTTTTATCTAATATTTTAATTATGCATGTTTGACTTATTAATCTATGTTTCAAAAAATTTCTTTGTCTTTTTATGTTTGAGTTTCTGTTGAAATATTTTCTTCTTACTATTTCAGAATTTTTCTCATGTGTTTCTAATCTATAGGTAAATCTATTGCCTTTTTAACACACTGAAATAGCATACCTCCTATTTTTCAGTCAAGTCTTATATGTCTTGTGTGTTTTTGTTTGTTAGTTTCCATAGTATGTTGGAAATTATGTGTAAGTCTGTCTATAAAGATCACTCTAAGTCAATCCATTATTTAATGATGCAAACATGGGTTTCTTTGCCTATGAAGGTGGTCTTTTCCTCGTTGCTCTTACTCCAACATTTGATTTTAAGGGTCCAAAATGAAAGCATTGCGACATTTACTACAGTCTCCATTTTTTGAGAGGTCCTGAATTTCCATTTTACTTTCATTCCTAATGAGTTTGATAAATGCCCAGCTTGTTACCTGAACTCATAAACCTCAGCTTCTAAAATGAAAATACCTCAAAGAAAAGGTAATGCCTAGTTCTGGGCTTGCGTCTCAGAGCTTTATTTATTTCCTGGGTTTTTGGACCATCAAGAATTTGCTGCATATGCTATCCCTGATACCCATAGACAGACACATTAATTTATTTAAAATTTAGTTTTCCAGATTTTCTAGTTGTTTTAAGTAAAAGAGTTGGTCTAAAAATGCTACTCATCAGCCAGTTGCAGTGGCTCAGGCTTGCAATTCCAGCACTTTGGGAGGCCGAGGCAGGAGGATCGTTTGAGGTCAGGAGTTTGAGACCAGCATGGTCAACATGACGAAACCTCATCTCCACTTAAAAAATCCAAAAATTAGCCAGGCGTGGTGGCATGCACCTGTAATCCCAGCTACTCAGGATGCAGAGGCAGGAGAATCGCTTGAACCTGGGAAGCGGAGGTTGCAGTGAGCCAAGATGGTGCCACTGCACTCTAGCCTGGGTGACAGAGGGAGGCTCCATCTCAATTAAAAACCAAAAAATGCCACTCATCTATTGATGGAAGTAAACATTTGGCTTCCAATTTTCTACAAAATTAATTACAGAAAGACCCAAAAGCACTTGATTACTCAATGATGTGAACAAAATATTGGTCCTCATGTTTAAACAAGAGTATACATCACATGCTTGTAACAACAAAAGCAGCTAAAGCCTTCTACAACTTTTTCAGGTCAGTGAATTTTCTGTGTGTGTTTATGTATGCATGTATGTATGAATGTATGCAGTTACATGAGATGCTTTAGTTTTTATATCCAATGAATTCCAGAAGTGAAGATGTGTACTATATTTTCAGAGGTTAGAATTTGATATGGATCTCTTCCATTTATTTTGTCAAATATAGTATAACAACAATGGAAGAAGAAAATAAAAATAATAACTTCTTTAAATAATTTATAAGAATAAAACTTTCCTAATAATGTCTTGGTCAGAATAATTTAAGGAAACTGGTTTCTTCTCACATATGACAAACGACCACCCCTAAAATCATAAAATACAAGTAAAACTATTTGGAGTGTGACTTTGCATTACATATGCAGGTATTGGTTCAATATTATGTAAGTATTACTGTTAATGTGACTGCATATTTTTTGCGGATTTGAGAACACTAGAATTCCACCTGGCATGTCATAATAAGGAAGAAAAATTTCTGACACCTTGAACTTGCTATAAAGTGTTATATTCATTCTAGTATTTTGAAATTGAATTAATCAACAGATTATTATATTCTCATTGAATAAGAAGATACCCTTGACAGTTAAGAATTTGAAACTGTTTTATGAAACAACAAAAACAAAAACAAATACAGTTATAACATGGCATAGAAGCATATATTTTAAAAATTTAAAGCAAATTTTTTTTTTAAAAATTATGTTTACAAATTAAAGTCACTCTCACAGGCTTCAAGACTATATATAGATGCTCCTCTGCCATGCATTAAAAATAAGGACACTGTTTACGAAATAACTCTTCCCTATAGTGGTGAAATTGGCTTAAGAATTAGGTAATTTTAAACTGAATTTCAGTTTAGATCTATTTTAAAACTACCATGGTTCATAGGGGAAAGTATTTTTTTTTGTCACTCAGGCTAACAGACAATAAATAGTTCATTGCCTCAAAGAACTGCTAACAGAGCAAAGATACTTATCTGTTTCTTTACTTCTTTCAATTATTCTGTAGTTTTTACATGTCATGATATCCTTCTTTCTCTGTTTGAAGAACTAGCCGTGATACACAGATGAGAGACAGAAAGAGAGAGAGAGAGAATTAATTAATAGATAGTTAGAAATGAAAATCCTCTAGTTCAAAATGTGCTAGAAGTGGGTCCAAGTTTCTACAAAGTAGCTTCAATATCTAACTTCTTAAGATACTCCTTTAAACAGCTATGAATAAACATATAAAGCTAATAATTCTCTTAAAGTTCTGATGAGCTTAGTTTACTAAAAGTGGTTGCCTCATTTTGAAATAAGAAACAAAAATGCAACTTTTAAAAAATTTTTTGTCATTTCTTAATAGCATAATAGTTTTTAATGAAAAAAAGCAATTTCTTTCCTTTTTTTTTTTTTTTTTTTTTTTTTTTGAGGTGGAATCTCACTCTGTCGCACAGGCTTGAGTACAGTGGCATGATTTTGGCTCACTGCAACCTCCACTTCCCAGATTAAAGTGATTCTCGTGCCTCAGCCTCCCAAGTAGCTGGGACTATATATACAGGTTACCACCACCACACCCAGCTAATTTTTGTGTTTTTTGTAGAGATGGGGTTTCACCATGTTGGCCCGACTGGTCTCAAACTCTTGACCTCAAGTGATCTGCCTGCCTCGGCCTCCCAAAATGCTGGGATTACAGGCATGAGTCACTGTGCCCGGCCAGCAATTTCATTTCAAATACAATTTTTGGTCAAAACCAAGTCTTTGGATTAGCCAAGGAATATCTGTATATCACAATCAATTCACACAAACTTTTTCATTCTGGGGCTTTCTTGAACAGCTGCTTTTTGACCCTGCTGAATAATTTCTATAATGTTGGCTATACACAAGATACATTTCATGTGACTACAGAAAGAAAAAAATATACCTCTAGATACGAAAACAATTTGAATTAAGTGTTGAAAAGTTGTAATTATCAGTCAACCATTACTCATTTTAAAAGAGTTTCTTCAGAACTTATCAAGTTTTGGTTATTTTGGAAATATAATGTTTTTATTTTTCCCTTAGGGATTTTTATAAGCAACCAAAAAAAAGCTATAATCCAATATAACTTTTAAACATACTACCAGCAACACGGAAATACACAAAAATATTTTCAATAGGGGGCTTTCAGTTGGGAGATAAGTGACAGGTATGTGTACGTGATATGGTTAGGCTTTGTGTTTCCACTCAAATCTCATCTTCAATCGTAATCCCCCTCCCCAAACCCTCGTGCAGTGTTCTTCCTTTCTAATAAACTTTCATTTTTCAAGCCTATAATGTTGTCGGTAAACTCTTTTTACCAATCCACGTGTGGATCACTTACTAGTTAGACATTATAGAGAAAGTTTGAAATAAAAATAGTAATGATGCTGGAAAGGGGTCCTGATCCAGACCCCAAGAAAGGGTTCTTGAATCTCACACAAGAATGAATTCAGGGCTGGGCGCGGTGGCTCACGCCTGTAATCCCAGCACTTTGGTAGGCCGAGGCGGGTGGATCATGAGGTCAGGAGATCAAGATCATCGTGGCTAACACAGTGAAACCCCGTCTCTACTAAAAATACAAAAAATTAGCCGGGCGCGGTGGCGGGCGCCTGTAGTCCCAGCTACTCGGGAGGCTGAGGCAGGAGAATGGCGTGAACCCAGGAGGCAGAGCTTGCAGTGAGCCAAGATGGCACCACCGTAGTCCGGCCTGGGCGGAAGAGCAAGACTCCGTGGCAAAAAAAAAAAAAAAAAAAAAAGAATTCAGGGCAGGTCCATAAAGTGAAAGCAAGTTTATTTAAAAAGTAAGGGAATAAAGAATGACTACTCCATAGGGCTGCTGCTTGCCCATTTCTATGGTTGTTTCTTGATGATATGCTAAACATGGGGTGGATTCTTCATACCTCCCCCTTTTAGACCATATAGGGTAACTTCCTGACATTGCCATGCCATTTGTAAACTGTTATGGCTCTGGCAGGAGTGTAGTGGTGGGGATGATCAGAGGTCACTCTTGTTGCCACCTTTTTGGTGGATTTTAGCCAGCTTCTTTACTGCAGCATGTTTTGTCAGCAAGGTCTTTATGACCTGTGTCTTGTACTAGTCTCCTGTCTCATCCTGTGACTTAGAATGCCGAGCTGCCTAGGAAAGCAGCCCAGCAGATCTAGCCTTATTTTCCCAGTCCCTGTTCAAGATGATGTTGCTCTGGTTCAGATGCCTCTGATACTAATATCTATCTAAAGAATCAGGTGAAATTGAGCACATAATATCAAAATGCCAGTTTGAAAATAATAGCAAATACCAAGAATAATAATAGAACACACTAATTAGTAACTTTAAAAATTATTTTGTTTACAGTTAAATAACTACTCAACTGACCTATACTTTTAAAATATATATATATATATTTATTTTATAAACGCCTAAAAACAAGCATATGCATATTATCTCCTTGTCAGGCCTCTGAGCCGAAGCTCAGCCATTGTAACCCCTGTGACCTGCATATATACGTCCAGATGGCCTGCAGGAGCCAAGATGGACTGCAGGAGCCAAGAAGTCTGGAGCCGTCGAAAAACCACAAAGAAGTGAAACAGCCAGTTCCTGCCTTAACTAATTAACTCACCTTACGACATTCTACCATTATGACTTGTTCCTGCCCTGCCCCAACTGATCAATCGACCCTGTGACATTCTTCTCCTGGACAGTGACTCCCATCATCGCTCCACCATGCACCTTGTGACCCCCTCCCGTGCTAACAATAGATAACCACCTTTAATAACTTTCCACTGCCTACCCAAGCCCTATAAAACTGCCCCTCTGCTGTCTCCCTTTGCTGATTCTCTTTTCAGAGTCAGCCCACTTGCACCCAAGTGAATAAACAGCGTTGTTGCTCACACTAAGCCTGTTTAGGTGGTCTTCTATACGGACACACATGACACTCTTTTCATATATTCTGAATGAGAATTCAACGAAAACTAGTCTTTTTCTAGATTGCGTGGTTTTATTTATATTGCTTACAATAAAGTAATCAAGTCTGCAAATATTCAATAATATTAGACTAAAATAATTTAAGATCTTTTACATTTTTACTTCTAAATAGTGAGGCCTATATTAATCAATAATAGAGTGAAAATTAAATGTTCCACGTATTCTGTGTAGTTCTAACATCTAAAAATATGTCTCGGTAGTAATATACTGTAATACTCTTATTTTTATAGAACATTTAAAGTAAATACAGAGTATCATGAAAGAAAAACTGGTATTTGGACATTGAAAGTGGAAATGCATACAAATTTAAGCACTCTTTATTAGCATCTTAAGTCTTGCTCTTCTTTGCTTTCTATGCCCTAAATACCAAGCACTTAGTTGGTAATTAGTATTTTTACAAGAAAATTGCTTCTTTGCTTCAGGTCAATGATCAGCAATAATTAAAGTAGCTAAAACACTAGAAAAACAGGCTAGAAAATAGAAAGACATGTTAACTAAATCCAATTTTTAAGCTGTTAATTAAAATAGGCAAAGACATGTAAAAAAACTAAATCCCTCAATCACTATAAATAATTCCATTTTTTGTGTCATTGAATACTTTCTTACCAAAATTTAGCCTTTATTTATTATTCTTCAGTTTTTGCAATGAGATCTAACAAAACAAATGATAGAGGGGTGAATTTTGCTTTGATTTGCTTCATCAAGGAAGAGTTAAATAACTAACATTAAAAAATGAATGCCATTCACCAGGTAATCTAGGTATAGGGTACCCATTCCAAATAGAGGAAATAACATGATTAAAGATATAAAGACTACAAAGCAGAGGTCAACTTGGGGATCATCAAGGTATTCAACTGGGGGAAAATTACTCAAGAGAAATATTCAAAAGCTATTATAAAGGTACTTTACTTTTTCTTTTGTTCATTTACTCATTTAAAAAAATATTTTTTGTCAGGCATAGGTCAGTTCCTGAAATACAATAATAAGCAAAACAGAATCAGCCCCACCTTTTGGAAGAAAAATGTGGACTAATAATTTTGTAAATATATAATTATAAATTCATATTCATGCCACAGATGAAAGAATATGAAACTATTAGACTTTTTAACAAGGCGTTTATTAAAACATTGAATTAGGATGCTAAGTGGTACTTTATAAGTTGTAACTAAAGAGTTCTTATGCACCTAACAATCATCTTCAAAAAAAAACATGTAATATGGTGCTCAAGATTTTTAAAAATGTACTGCTGAAGCAACATTGTTGACTGGGGTAAATACCTGGGATTCGTCATCTGGCATAGAGAAGAGTAACAACAGGGACACATGTGGGTACAGGAGTGGAAAGCTTAGTAGGCAGAATAAAGGATAGAGGAGAGCAGCTCTCTCTCTTTTGAGAGAGAGGCGTCCAAAAAGAAAACAGTGGGCCTGCAAAGGACCACAGCAGGTTTTACAGGCAGGCTTGAGGAGGTGGTGTGTGATTTACATAGAGCCCACCGCTTGGTTCCACCAGGTATGACATTTACATAGCGAGCAGAGAAGGCTGGTCGCCCCACCCTAATCTTATTATGCAAATGGGCTTTCTACTTGGCTAGTGCCATCTTGTCTGCTCCTTACTGTACATGTGGCTGGCAAAGAGAATGGAAGACGGAGCTGCCATTTTGATCATGCCTAGTCACAAGTAGCCTATAGGCACAACTGCTGGCATTTGCCCGTGCAAGCTTCTAACTTAATTGTCATGTCTGCAATTCGATTTTACCATCTGCTCTTTGTTAGTAAAGGAAATTATTTGGGGGGTGCTTTTCATTAAAAGGAAACCTTACCAAGGAATCCTGTACCCTTACTATCTGCCTAAGTAGTTTCTTAACTCCTATATCACTGCAATAAATGATCATTGGAAATGATATTATCTTCCAAATCAAACTGAAATATTTTAGAATAAAAATGTGAAAGAATAAAACTTTTTCAAATCTTGTTTTGGTCATATTATTTATTTAAGTAGAGAACAAAATTGCTACAGGGGACTAGTCAATCTAATTTTTTATTATATTTATTATTCAGCAATAATCTTGGTAGAAATTGCTAGAATAAGAAGTGTCCAGCACTAATTGATATCCACACTTATGATTCGATATTTCTATTAATTTATACACTTTCTTAAGATGTGTAAGAACATTTTGAATACAAGGTTTTACACATGAGATTTAATAATATCCCATGATTCTCTGTTTATATATATTTTTGTAAACATCTGTGTCATAGTAAACTAGCTCTGCAGGAAAAAAACAAATAAATTTTAAAAGACATAATATAGCATTTGTTAATTCTTTGGAGTAGCAATTCTCCCATAATAGCCAATTCCAATATATCAAATGTTGTTACTGAACATGGACTTTAGAAGAAATGTGGACAAAGAACTCTGACAAGCCGTATAAGCTGATTGGAGAAAATAATGGTTTCATCTTTAATGACGTATCTTGACATAGTGGATTAATTTGTGTGCCCAATTTTTTCTAAACCTCTTGCAGAAATTACAATATTTGGAAAACTGTAAGTAATATAAAAGATAATATACAGTACCAGACTCCATTCTAGAATCTGTTTTTTTCTCTAAATTCTCCATCTTATTTTCAAGGGACAATATATTTACATAAATAGTGAGTTTGTGATTATGTTTCCTTGCAAAATAAAACAAATAACACTGAAAATCAGTGTACACAAAACAAGGTTGCAGAGTTTTGGCAAGCCACACAACTTTTTTGGCTTTCTTCCTATAAAGGATAATATTGAGCTACATTGTTAATTCTTTCTGGCATCAAGTCTGTAGATTTTAGCTTTGAAAATACTGTCTGGTACTGTTAAGCTAAAATGTCACAATCCAATATATCACATTTATTCTTGGATGGAAATTGTTTCTAGTGATAATGACAAAAATAATCAAAAGAATCAAGCTGAATAAAAAGAAACATGACCAATACCATTACATATTTTTAAGAGGTAACAGAATTCAGAGATTAAGAATATCAGAAGTGAGGCTGCAGGGGAATAGTCTACTGGTCAATATGTTATCAATGTTTAACAAATATGCTGGGATAGGGCTCAAGAGAATTAGGAATCATCATCATTATCCCTCTTAGTCTAGTGATAAATCAGAAAGGAAAGAATATATATATGTATATATAATATATATATTTATAAAACATCAGAAAGAAAGGATAAATGGTTAAGGTGATGAATACCCCATTTATCCTAATGTGATTATTATGCATTTTATGCCTGTATCAAAATATCTTATGTACCCCATAAATACATACACCTACTATTTGCCCAGAAAAATAAATTTAAAAAAAACAAGTAAAATAAACTTCTTCAGCAAAACCCCAAGGGTATGATATATTAACCAGAATCTACCTACAAAGAAAAAGAGAAAAAACAAAACAAAACAAAACAAATAAATGAGAAGTGAAAATACTATTTTGGGAGATGGAAAAAATGAATTGTGGATGTTTCTTATTCACTAATCGAAGTTATAGTTAAGTAAGGTAAAAATTTTGCCATAGTTCATAGAACAATTAGATTGCTCATAGAGAAAAGACAGCAGGACATCAGGGTGTGGTAGAAGAGGATAATTTCTGAAGGTTAAAAAAAAGCATAGATTATATTAAACATTCAAAAAGAAAATATTCACAAGTTTTATAGGCTGATGAAAAATAAAAATGAAGGGAAGACCATTCTAGTAACATCTGGGTATCTGAAACTTGAGGTCTTCTCTTCCTTGTTAGTGATCTTCATCCTCATACTACTTTTTTTTTTTTTTTTTTTGAGCCATAAACTCTGTGCTGCCCCCCCGCCCCTTTTTTTTTTTTGAGACGGAGTCTCGCTGTCCCCCAGGCTGGAGTGCAGTGGCGCGATCTAGGCTCCCTGAAAGCTCCGCCTCCCGGGTTCACGCCATTCTCCTGCTTCAGCCTCCGGAGTACCTGGGACTACAGGCGCCCGCCACCACGCCCGGCTAATTTTTTTGTGTGTGTTTTTAGTAGAGACGGGGTTTCACCGTGTTCTCCAGGATGGTCTTGATCTCCTGACCTCGTGATCCGCCCGCCTCGGCCTCCCAAAGTGCTGTGATTACAGGCGTGAGCCACCGCGCCCGTGTGCTGCCGCTTTTTGTCCTGAATCTGAACAGCTCTCTGGCTAGAGTGGGATATCATCATCTACGCAATCACTCTTTTTTCCCTGCTATCTAAACTCACAATCTCTGTTCTTGAAATTTTTTTTTAACCTGAGGTCTTAACTGCTTGTCAGTTTAGCAGTCTCATGTGTGACTCAGTTTAGCAGTCTCATGTGTGACTTAGAATTTCCCTTTGTCTGGAGTTCATTCCCTCAAAAAAAGAACAACAACAACAACAACAAAAGACTCATTAGAAAGAAAAAAAGGCTTTCTCCCTGAGAACAATTAAATCTGATTAGAATCAAAAGGAAATCTTTCTCCCTGAGAACAATTATATCTGATTAGAATTAAAAGGAGATACAGGTGGATTGGAGGCAGACCACAGACAAACAGATGGAAACTTATTTGCAGGATTATCCTTATATTTTCATAGATCTTCTTGACATGCCAGATTTACTTTTTCCTTCTCTTAAAATGTTTGATTTTGAAAATCAAAGTACAAATTTTGCAACTAAAGAATTGAGCCAAGTTACATTTTTCATTTTCTTTTATAACATGATTAAAATCAGGATGCCTGTGAATCCCAAAGATCTGAGAGACAGGTCTCAGTTAATTTAGAAAGCTTATTTTGCCAAGGTTGAGGACATGTGCCTTTGATACAGCCTCAGGAGGTTCTGATGACATGCGCCCAAAGTGGACAGAGCACAGCTTGGTTTTATACATTTTAGGGAGACATGAAACATCAATCAACATATGTATGATGAACATTGCCTGATTCCAAATTCTAAATGTTAGATGCACAGAGAGACACAATAGAACGGCCTATTCCTAAGAATTATCCTAACATTATAACATGCATCTGTACCATAAGAAGTTCAAATGCTAATCGCGTACTCACTCATTTTATTTATCTGTGAAGAGAGAAAGGGAACACTCTCTGGCAGCATTAATTTTTCTCCTTGAAAAATTCCAAATTTATTTTTCACGTTTCACATGCAACATTAACATAATGACAACATACATATGTATACTTTCTTTGCATAGAGCTCTGCTAATATTTTCTTGTGTTTTAATGGTGCTTTAACTTCTAACTACAGGCAGATTCTACTAAGGTGGCATTAAATGAACCATTCTTATCAATGGGAGTTTTGAATGTGATTCAAGTTCTTTTGGTACACAGCAGAAAGCGACTAAATATGGTAAAAATAAGCAAATGTTGCACAGATGCTCACAGCTGACTTCTTGGTTTCCAACTTATTAAATGGGCTTTTTGCAAACCTATAGATCGTTATTCATGCAGATTTTCTATCGAGGGTGCTTCAATAGAGACTGCCTATTCTGAGTTAATGAGAAAAGTCCTAATTAAGCTAGCCATATGTTCAATTGCATTTATAAATGGAAAAAATAGCCCTTTTTTGCTGCTGATACTACCATTGTTGTCATCTCCTGCTGCTTTGGGTGTCACTGAAGCAGTTACTGTTTCAACAGTCTCCTCTATACTCCAGCATGTTCATTCCAGACCTGCAGTCTGTTTCATGAGATATTCTTGGCACGCACAGCTGAAAGCCTGCAATGCTTGCTTATGAAAATATCTTTCTGAAGATCTATGTCTGTATTGAATGCAACTATGTCTTCAATTTTGCCCTGGGGATATAGATCTAGCACTGCTGCCAAAACATATTCTTTCTTTTGAAGCATTTAATCTATTCTGTAGCACATGGAGAGCCCAGGAGTTAGGATTGCCCTACATAGCCCTTGTCCTTTTTGCCATGATATTTAGGTTTCGTTTTTGGCCTTTTCTTCTGTGCAGGTGCAAAGCATTTGTTTGAACTTACATCTTCGCTTGAAGTCAGGTAAATAAGCTAACTGTAAAAGCTGCATTACCTTGAGCCTACAACTGCTTAGAGAAACCTATTTTTTTTTCCAACTACCTATACCTAAATATTTGAAAACTGTAGAACTAAAACTTCTAAATTCTTGATGATGTCAGAACAATGTTTAATAGTATAATACTATTTCTTTATTCTACATTCTTAATTTATATGATAAGCATATGTAGTGCTCCTACTGTGATCTCTCTGTTTCCTGTGGAATAAAAAAAAAAAAAATAGCATCGATTAGCAGAGATCTCATAGCCATGAAAATCAGGGGTTTTTGTGAATGTGTGTATAGGTTCAGTGAATCCATGTTAATTGTAAAGGGATTCGGATAATTCTGATGGCTTGTCTAAAGAAAAAAATGAAAAAAGGCTTATACAAATATAACAATAATGAGATGGGTTTTAAATGTTTCAGCTAATTGTTTCTATTATTTAGTATTAGCCAGAATTTACTCAGATAACTGTATGAGGTACAATTTAATATTACCAATTGTACTGATGAGTAATGAGGTTTCAAAGACTTAAATGACTTATTCCATGGATCCCAGTAAACAAGCCAAGGAAATTGAATTGCAAAATGTCTACTCTTAATAACCACCATCAAATACATAATTATATTATATTTTTTCTTTTTGTATCTTTATCAAAACAACGAATCTTTCTCAAATTTATTTTGTTAAATGATATAGGATAGAAAAATTTCGTTTTTTATCTTCCGATATTATTTTCCAACAGAGTGATAGCAACTAATAAACTATCTTTTTCTAGTCACCATACTAGGATCAATAAATAGATTCAGTTTCTTATAGTCTTAGGTATTTCAATTAAATGATTATATCAACTGAAAATGGTGCTTTTATCTTCTTTCAAAATGTATGTCTTATTTCTTTATTAAAAAAATATAAAATAATTTCCAAAACAATGTTACATAATAACGTATATAGTAAAGTTATCTCATCCCTGGCTTTTGAAAATTCTAATTTTTTCTTGATAGACGATGTTAGTATTTGAATTAAAATAAATATTCTTTAATGTATTTAGAAAGTTTTCTGTGCACAATCAATTTTTTTATCTTAACAGATATTGTAATTTAACAAATTATTGTCAAGTTGAGAATGTGATATTTTTATTTTGACCTGTCGATATGATACAATCACACAATCTGACTTCCTAAGCTACATGAACGTGTTATCCCTTTAATATACATTTGATTTTATACTTAATTATTTTAATATATTGCTAGATTTGAATTTAGATATATATTGCTAGATTTGAATTTAGATATATATTCCTTAAAAGGGTTTCCTTGGAATAAGGAAGAAGGAACACTTGCTAATCTTAGCCTATCTCATTTCAACTATTTGACTGCTATTTGGAACCAATTAATAATAGAAAATAGTTTCAAGCCTTCTTAGATTTTTATTTTTCCTCTCATACCATATTTTTCAAAATTTGTAATACCAAATAATTAAGGTTGCATTAGATTTTAACACATGATCACACACATGAACATATATATTATATATAGATGCTACATGTGTAAAATATTAATTATAAAGGAAATGGAAGGGCACATTTATGAGTGTAGACTTTTTGAAACTTCTAGTTTCCATTGGTTCCCCAGGAAACAGACTCCAAAATAGAGATTTGAGTGTAGGAAGACTACTTGGGAATGTCTTAGGGATTAACACCATTAAAAGTGTGGGATATGATGAGGTTTGTCTTCAAATAATCTGATAAATCTTTTACTCTTTAATTCATAGTACCCCCTCCCCCATTTTTCTCCTTTTTTTCTCCTTTTTTCCTTCTTGCCTCTGTTAAATGCCCAGGCACACCACAATACCAAGTGTTATCAATACCAGCTCACATTCCTTTCCTTACTTTTTTTAAAAACTAACTTTCTGGCTCATTGCGGACACCCCTTCCCTTTTTCCTCCACTTTCTTTTACGTGCCCACCCTATCTAAAAAAAATCAAATGTTTAGCCAACCAAAATTCGTTTCAACTCTACAACCGGACCCTGACCAATTAAAAAAAAAAATACAGAGACAAGACTTGCGTCAAAAATAAAGGCTCTCGTGCCCCTTTGTTCAAGTGTGCTCTCATGGCAACTGGCCAAAGAAGCACCCCTCTGCACAAAAATAAAATTACTTTACTAAAAATCCTTTGTTTAAATATTCAATTTCCTTAAAATTTTGAGCGTTATTCCTAACAAAAGGGTATGAAAGAAATTAGATTAGGCAGAATGAGAAATTGAAACAAAGTGCAGTTCTAACAAAGGCAGTAGCAAATTTTACAATTCTGCCTAGATTTTGGTGCTGCAATGGCCCTTCATCACTGTCTTTCTGTAGTGCAAGAGGGCCAGGTCTATATTTAACTTGGCATTGACCAGTCATTGTGGAATGCTTCTGGTTAGGGACCATGGTGAAACAGGAAATTTTCCCTGACCCCTTCACAGGACTTGTGGAGGGGGTGGCTTGTTTACTCAACCCGCAGCTCTCAACCCTTCGAGGGAGCGGAAGCACGCAGGTGAGCGGGTGCAGGGGCCAGGATAAGTGCTTCTGGGCTCTGGCGGGAGCAGAACTCTGTTACCCGGGACCCCTAGAGTCCCAGAAGGCGTGTGTTACAGTGAGCTCTTTTATCTTTACCATCCGCAGACGACTTGTTTAACAGTGCAGTGTGACAGCCCTCTGTATCCTGAGGTCTTGCTGGGCATCCAGGAAGAATCAGGTCGCACAAACAAATTGAGGATGGTAGATGCAGGGGATTTTATTGCCAATGAAAGTGGCTCTCAGTGGGATGGAGAGCTGGAAAGGATGGAGCAGGAAGGTGGTCTCCCACCATCAAACCATCCCTCAGAAATCAAGCTGCTTCTTGCCCATGTCACGCTGCTTCTTCTCTTCTTCTCTGCCACTCCACTGCCAGTGGAGCCTGGGGTTTTTATGGGTACGGGGTGGGGGGCAAGGAGGGCCAGGGTGGTTTTTGGAAAAGGTAACATTTGAGTGGGAAAACAGGAATGCATATTCTCACTTTGGGCCGCGGTGTAGAGGCTTGAGGGTGGAACCTCACCAGGGACTACTTTCTTCTCCCCAGTATTTCCCTGCTTCCTGTCCATATCAATGGTGGAGGTAAATTTTTTCTTCCCGAGGCAATTCTTGAAAGCATTTAACCACGAACACTCCTAGCCGCTGGGTCAATGAGCTGTAAAGTTTGGAAGGAAGAATCCAGATGGCTACCACAGCCTCCACTACAACTTCTTATGCTTTTCAGTTGTTCCTTCACAAAGTATTTACTGAACAAAAACTATTTACTAGGCGTTTCTCTGCATATTAAGGATATAGCTTTTAAGAAAAAGACAAAAATTCCTGACTCTTTGAAGTTTATATTCCAATGAATAAGAGAAATAACCGTATGCAGGGGATGCAGCATTTGTTACTTGCCAGGCCTCATAGTATTTTACACATTAAAAATATCCATATAGATATTAGTAGATATTACCTATCTACACATTTAAACTTAACAAAGAACATATGAGTTAAGAACTAAAATGATCTCTTATGTTATTTTTCCAGTTAAACAGTTTCTTTGAAAATTTAACTAATTCATTAAATTATAGTGATTTTATTTTATATTTGCAAAAACATGTGTAAGGTAAATGGTGATATTTAGGCCAAAAATTTCCATGGAAGTTTCTCTCTATTCTAAAGGAATATGTTACCTGATCGTTACTCCTGGTAACACTACCTCATATATTCGTGACCTGATAACTCTTGACAAAAATATTTTCATGTGAAGTTTATATTTAAACCAAATTCATTACAATATTCTATCACTAAGTCTATTGATTCTCTTTTTTCATGATTCATGTTCACTACTTTGACAATATTGTGATATTCTATTATGTACAAATGGAGATTATCTAAAGAGAATAATATGAAGCCCACTGTAAAGAAGTTTACGGTGAACTTTTTTGGAGGATGTATCATCTGAGTTAGAAGATTGTACACAGAGCCTAGAAATCACTTATTTGTAAAACAGAGAACTTCAGTCTTTATTCCACAAACCAAGCCATAAATAGGTGATAAAGTAACAATAATTACACAAGTTTTAGCAATTCAAGAAACACTCTAGTTCAATTTTTCACTTCCAGGAGGGACTGCTATTTAAACATGATAAAAGTATCACTGATTAATGAAACTGTATTCCCTTTGCTATATTCCTGAGCATGTTCTAATAAGGGTGATCCACCAATCTTTCTGAATATAATTTATTTGATTATTTTATTATGGACATCTATCTCCTGGGGTATTATTAATTTCATTTCTTTTCACAGACTGATATTAGAGATGATTTAAGACATGTAAAACTGAATTCAACCAGTTCATGCAGTGCACTCAGAATTTCTTTCTCTCTCAAAAGACTTTGAATTTAGAGAAATGCTGAAATTATTTGTTAATATGTAATACTGCCATGTCCTTTGATAATGCTGGGTATGGATTGAGTTAGTAATTCAAAAAACTATGTCACAGATTGCAATGAGTGTATAGTGTATGTAAAATAATTTAGTAGAACTAATTGTATATTGTTATTAAAATAATACTGGCACAATGATTAATCTCAAAACAAATTGAAAAAATAAATAGCTGCAGTCCAATATAGAACCTTGCTTGACACCATGAAATGAACATCCAAACACATGAAAAAAATTAGCCATGTAATTCTTCAGTATTATTATCGGAGATTGATGGGATACTCAGGACAATTGCTTATCAATAAACACCTGATTATGTCTCTTGAATCAGGAATAAGGCTATATAAAATTGTTCATGGAGTCATTTAATGTAAGAACTGAACAGTCTGTAAGAATATTTATGCTATTTAATATCATACTATGTACTAGAAATATTTAAAAATGTGTTATTGGAATATGGTGTCATAAATATAAATCTCCATTTACAAATTAATGGTGTCTACATATAAGATAAAATCTAATCAGACATTACTTTGGAAAACATTACATAACAAATCATATTTTAAAAGTGACTAAAACCAAGTAACCAGCAATAAGCCATCTTTATGAGAATAGTTTTAGTAAGTTTAGAAACCAATAAATTACAAAAATAGTATCATTGAGAACTTGTCTTCTTTTTGGCAAATTAAATTAATAAAATGAATGTTTGTGAAGTCTTAAATAAAGAACAAACATCTAATCTATATTTTAGTTTTAAAAAATGTCAATATCTGAAAAGTTTCATAATTATATAAATATTAAAGTTATATATATCTTTATCACTAAAGATAATAAAACATATACAACACTTAATTCATTTAAAACCAGTATAAGATTAGCTTTTGTTCTCTTTTAAAATGTATGGGAACCTTTAAATGCCATGAGTTTAGAAATGCCTATTTTTATTGAATAATGTCATAGTTTGCAACATAACCATACTTTTTCCTGCCAAAATATTGTTTAAATATAATTATGATGAATTTCAAAAGTGTGCAGAAACTTTAACAAGTATAATGTAATCAAGATTTTAAATGCTTAGCTAAAGCTGACCTTTAAATATGTATTCTAATCAATAAAAAAATTTTATTTAGCACCCTGAAATAGTACTCTGAATGACATTATAGAGTAATAAGATAGAGTGCACTTGAACAAATAAACTTTCAAGCATGGTAATACATTTTAAAAATTATAATGTCAATACAGAGAAGAATATAAAATATGCATGTAAATTATATTTATGACAAAATAGTAGATTTTAGTTGTGACTCAGAATTGAGTTTAATTAAAGTAAATATTTTAAATATATAGTTCTTTTTAACAAATAGTAATGTTGAAGTTACATTAGGAAAACCCAATTCAAAATGTTAGGTTTCAAAATCACAATTCTACTTTTAACATTTAACTAAATATGAAAAATATAATTGCAATGGTGGGACAAACTGGGGAGAAAACTAATGTTTTGTTTGTTAGCTTCAATAATGTCGCCATGTTTTTGGGTGAAGATAATATATAAAACATAACAATAAATATAATCAACTGTAATTTCATTCTCTTGAGATAATCCCCTTTAATATGTACATTTGCTGATATGTGTGTTTCGATTATATGCTGTTTATGTTGGGCCATTGGATTGGTTATTAGAAATACTATTATTTCCCGAACAATACTGTTTTAGCCTAGTTCCCAGGGAGATGGCTTCCAATAAGACGCAACGTAATTCCCTCCCGATTATTCAGTCAGCATGACACAGTTGAGATTCAGTTATTCCAGGCAGTACTGATGTTTATACCTGTTTTTCAGAATTGTGTTGTACTTCCAACAATTCAAACTTTTCTGCTGAACTTTTACCTGTTTCTGCCATCATTTTTTAAAAAGAAGCATTGTGCTACATTAAAATATATTTTATATTTCTTATACTCCTTTGTTTCTTTGGAGGAGATACAAAATTATCACGTCTCGACATTTTGTGAGGCACTGTGAGTCCAAAATATTCCACCAAATAAAAACTAAGACAGAAAGAGAGTTAATAGAGAAATGAAAGACATAAGATACATTTCATAGTGAAATCAAGAGAGCACTCTGGAGTATTTATTCACTAGCCGAGAGCAATTACAGTATGCAGAATTAATAACATTCAATGAATGAGAACATACAGTGGAAAGTACCAGGCTGATGCTCTTTAGTTAATAGTGCCTGACAGCACTCACAGCATGATACAAACAATATTGCACTATTAGCAGAAATACATATATATATGTATGTAATTAAATTGAAGATATATTTTAGGTAGAAATAGATTTGGACTAAATTGGTAATGATAGGGAGAACATTATATAGGAAATGTATGAATGTATTTATATATACAGGTATATATTGTATACACTGTTTTAAATACTTCACTTTCATTTATTATTTTTTCATATTATGCCTTCAATATATCATGTGATAATTTGCCTGTTATCATGTTGTGTTGATATGCCATATTAATCTTGCGAAGTGTCTGTTAATAAGCATTTACTGTTTCCAATTTTTCAGTGTTATAAGACAGTGAAATGCAAGCATGCATCTCTAGATTTTTTTAACTGTTTTATTAACTTAGAATACTCAAAATTTAAAAAGTCCATACATTATGGAGTCTAGATGAATGAATTATCACATAGTGAACATACTGAGGTAGCTACTCTCTAGATCAATAAACTTATTACTCCCCATCCTCCTGCCTAAGATAAACACTCTTTTAATTTTTAACTTTATGTTATAGTTTTGTTTGTTTTTAACCCTGACATAGGTAAAATCACACTGCATAATTTTTTATATCTTGCTTCTGTTGCTTAATAATACATTTTGGGATTTTTTTCCTGTTGCGTGTAGCCATAGTTAATTCATTTTCATTGCTATATAGTGTACCATTGCAGGACTTTACCAAATAGATTTCCAACTTTATTTTGCTGAATTGGGTGATTTCAGTTTGGAACTATTTTGAATACTACTGCTTGACCTCTTTTGTATATGTCTTTGGGGCTGCAAAATTTGTTGAATAAATATTAAGGAAAGAAATAATAGATGTTAGAATTTACGTAAGCTCAACGTCAATAGGTAATTACCAACATTTATCCAAAATGTTTGTAACAATTTGCATCCCATTATAACTGTAGGAAATTATTGATTTTTCCATAAATTTAACAGCATTTGATAATTCTGGGCTATTTAATTTTAGTCATTCTGATTGGTGAATATTAAATTTTTTGTGATTTTAAATTGCATTTCCTTAATGATTGCAGATAATGAGTAACTTTTCCAATATTAATTCACTTTTTGTAAATTCTCTTTTGTGAAATATTCTTGTCTTTTGAACATTTTGCTCATGGATTGCTTGAAAATTTTTTTTTCCTTGATTTGCCTTTTCCCTCTCTATTTAATAGTGCCATTTGGTGAACAGAAAGTCTTAATATTACCGTCCATCATGCAAGTTTATCCACCTTTTCCTTAATGATATGTGCTTTTTACTTCTGTAAGGGAAATCTTTGCCTACTTAAGGGAGTGAGATAGTTCCTCATGTTACTTCCTGGAAACCATATTGTTTCATCTTTAATGTCTACCCTTACAATTAACTTGCAATTGATTTTGGGGGGTTATGAAAGGATGCCATGGGAGAACATCAAGAGCACAGTTTATCCTCTCAGGAACCTGTTTCAAACGACAAAGTCCCTCAGGAATGAAACACCAATCGATTATGTCCTCTTGCTGATCTTTCCACAGTAATTCTCTTCATATTGTCAGCTTTTTTGAAGTATAAGTATTTTTGAGGTTATGCTTTATGTTTTATATAATCTGATTTTTCCCTAGAAAATTTGGTCCAATTATATATCTGCTATTATTAGAAGTAAACTTTCTATTTCGTTTTTAATACTTCTTTTTTTCTTTTTTTAAGATGGAGTCTTGCTCTGTCACCAGGCTGGAGTGCAGTGGCGTGATCTTGGCTCACTGCAACCTCTGCCTCCCGGGTTCAAGCCATTCTCCTGCCTCAGCCTCCCAAGTAGCTGGGACTACAGGTGCCCGCCACCACGCCTGGCTAATTTTTGTATTTTTAATAGAAACAGGGTTTCACCATGTTGGCCAGGATGATCTCGATCTCTTGATCTTGTGATCCGCCCGCCCCAACCTCTCAAAATGCTAGGATTACAGGTGTGAGTGACTGCGCCCGGCCATTTTTAATACTTTTTAAACTTTGGATTTATTGGGTATGTTTTAATTCTTTGATTGATTGTTTTCTTATCAAAGAAAGTTTTCAGGATTCCTTTTTCCCTTTTTATGATGGTCTTTTCTAGTTTCAAATGTTAATAACTCTCAGCTTGTATTGAGCTAGATAGGAAATTTTTAATGTTTTGTTTCTGTTACAATTTTCTTTTAATTTTTGCGAATATTCTCATTGGAATTTCTTTTTTCCTGACTATTTTAAGCCTCAATTTAACAATATCAGGTATCTAGATTCTTGGTTATTTCATTCTTGTAGAGGAAGTGATATGTTATTTATTCGTTAAAATTATGTGAGTTGCCTAACAAGCGATGAGCATGTCTGTTTAACTGTCTTATCTTAAGGTTAAGGAAAAGCATACATTTATTTTATTCCAAAACTAGAATGCCAAAACACATTGGGAATATGCTGGCATAAACTATCTCATAGAAGAAACCTTGACGGAGAGTTGTACCTTGAGACAAAAACTTAATTCTTATTGTTCTTGGGGCAAAACCTTCTTTCTATTCTTTCCAGAAACACCAGCATTGGAAGCCAGCAGGGAGAAAAATGTTTGTTTTCCCCTATTAATTATCAATATCGTGTTATTCAAAAGGGATTGAATGGAGAGACCTCCATCCACTCCATCAACATTTTATCATTTTGTTTATTTTGTAGTATGCAGACATAACTGAGAGTACTCACTCCTTCACTCCACTCTGTCAGTGCTACCTTCATTTCTGACTCCTGGAGTTTTGCGCTCAAGAGAATTAATTAGGTTTTGCTGAGTACATATTTATTTTCCTTCTCAGTGGGTTTTTACTTCTTAATCAACAAATTATAGTGAATTGCCTTTTCCTGTAGCCTGCTTTCACACACTGCTTTGCAGAAATTCCTTGAGATTTTTCATGTGTGAATGTTTTTATTTCTGAGGTTTTGGGGCAAATATTGGTATGAATAAAATATGTAAATATATTTTTGTAAAAATCCTGAAGTCTGAACAACAAATACATAGCTTTGTTTCCAACAATTTTATTTCATTTGGTTCAAAGTCTGCTAAACTGCTTTAGAAATTAGACTCTGCTGAGAGTTTATTTTTTATAATCTTCAAAAATAAAAAAAAAACATGGTGATGTGATTTTTTAAAAAGCCACCATTGTCTACTAAACTCACATAGTGCTACAGTGCTATATACACATAGGGAATGTTAACATAATTAAGAATTTTAAATTAGGAAAATTTAAATAGGATTCTACTGAAGGAAAAACATGAAAAACATACACATAGACAATGTGTAATACAAGGTTAATATAAATGTCACATAGATTTATAAAAATATTTTTTCGTACAAAAGGCTGAGTGGGAGAGAGATTGATGATTGCCACTAGCAGTAGCAATGGAAGGAAAAGCTTAAGAAAGGCTGTTGGTAGAAAAACGGTTTGAGCAATGCTACCGAGATGTGAAAGTGCACAGCACATATGTTGGAAAATACCTAATGCAAAGGATATCCAAAAAAGAAAAAAGCATGAGTTGAAAAAGATGATAAACTGATTTTTGAAAGAGGCCAAGCTTGAAAGACATGTAAAAAGAATTGATATTGCATGACAGAAAGGGGAATTATTGGAGGATTTTGATCGGAGGAGAGTGAGTTATCAATGTGTGTGTATGTGCGTGTCTGTGTGTGTGTAACTCTGGTTATAGTGTGGAGGGTGGAAAACTATGTACTTTCCAACTTTTTAAGCTTTATTTTTATTTTTGCTACAAATAGATGCCTTGAAAACCTGGAACTCTCTTAGTCACTGTCCTATACTCAGTCCCCAGCATGATGTCTTTTTCATTGTAACTTTAGTGCAGATGCATTAGTTGTGTTCAAAGAGAAACTTTAGACAAATTTAACTTAAAAGTTTATTTGAGCAATTCATGAGTCAAGCAGCACTCAAATCAGAAGAGGTTCAGAGAGGTCTCCTAGTGGACAGTGAGTATTTATAGACAAGAGAACTGAAATAATGTACAGAAAAAGCTTTATTGGTTGCAGTTAAGTGTTTGTCCTATTTGGACATGGCTTAATCAGTTGGAAGACTGTGATAGGATGAAGTTCGACTGCTTATGATTGAGTGAAAACTGGCAATCTGTAATTTAAAAATATGCCCCTAGTTAGGTTCAGTTTGTCTAACTACTAAGTAAGACTGTAGTTTATTATGTAAGAACTCAAAGTATGGAGACAGTCTTAGGCCAATGGCCTCCTGCTTATTTAACAGGTGAGATAATGAATAAAATAATTGGATGGATGAAGACAATTAAGAGACAAGACAATTACAATTATATTTATGTCAGAAAAACCTAGGTCTCTGGTCCTTGGGAGTGAATACAATTAAAGACATTGAGAATGAATATGAGAAATAAAATGAATAAATATTTCAGAGGTAAAATTAGCAGAAATGGGTGACCAACTGGTTACTTTTTACCATTATTTTATATGTTCAGGGCTGACATTTAGTTTTCTAGTCTGGGTAAAATTAAGATAGCTTTATCTCCTTTCTCTTTGTTTCTCCTGGTAATATTCTTAATCCTTATCCAACACCAACTTGAATAATGGTGATACTACCAATATAAAATGAATACACAATTAAGTATATTTCCAGTGGAAGAAAATAATATGTCTTGGTAAGAATATATTGAATTGAATAACCAGCAACATATCTGCTTGGAGTTTCCCCTCCAGCTGTTGAAAATAAATAAAGGACACCTTTAAATCGAGGATCAATCTTCAATTAATTGAAGTTGCAGGAATAGAGTATTGAGGAAAGAAAGAGTATTGAGGAAGAGTGGGTACAGATCTCATTCATTAATCATACAGTTATAAACTTTGTAATGGAATATAACTGCAATATATCTAACACTAAATAAGTAGCTGGATATTCAAAGGTTATTAAGTCCCAGTCCTTACCCTCACGTGTATTATCATAAACATACTTAATAGAATATAAAATAACCTATTATAGTCATATTTCAAGTGTATTATTTATCTAATGAAATAATCTGCTTTGCAAATTCAAGAAATCTTTCTATAGAAATTGGTTGGCAACCTTTTTTTTAAAAGAACAGAATAGTAAATATTTTTCATTTGTAGACCTTATAGTCTGTCATAACTACTTGACTGTCAGTGTAGCATCAAAGCAGCCAGAAACAACAGGTTAAAAAAAAACGAATGATTGTGTTCCAGTAAGACACTATTTAAAAAAACAAGACAATGAGATGGATTTTGCCTCAGCAAGTCTTAATTCGCCAACCCCTAATACAGAAATTGATGACTGGGCTGCATCTGGAAGAATGACTAAGAGTTTCCCAAGCATGAAGTGTTAAGTTCAGATATAATACTCTTTTTTTGTCTCCTGTTATAGTAATTTCCATGTAAGAAGAATTATTATTTATTGATTGATCTACTGTCAATGAAAAGAAAAATGTATTTCCCATAATAGATACTCAATAAATATTCGTTAAATAATTATTTTACCATTCAGGTTGGTATGTTATCAAATATCTCTTTTATCTCTCCTGAGAAAATAATTTATTTTATCTTATAAAGCTCTAAAGTAAACCACTCTTACCTTCCTCAGATTAATTCCTCTTAAGCATGTGTGGAGGTTTAAAAAAATCCAACCACTTTGTCACTACTATCATCAAAATGTGAAGTCTATGCCCCAATGCTTGAATATGGAAGGCTTGGAATTACTTTGACGAGTAAGTAACAGCAGAACTGGCATTTTAAAATTTCCAGGGGTAGGTCATAAAATGGCATGTAGCTTCTGCCTTGGCAGCAGGGACACTAGTATTTGAATTCCTGAACTATGATATGAGAAGGTCAAGCACACTGAGCTTACTTTGTAAGAGAGGCCCTGTGGAGGTCTTCCAATTGACAGTTTCAGCAATGTTCCTGGTGACAGTCAGCATCAATGGCCAACCATATATGTAAGTCATCTTGTATGGCCAGTACAGTTGGGACTTCAGGTGACAGCAGCCCTAGGTTGCACTTCAGCTCTAACCACAGGGGAGACAAATACATATTGCCCAATTAAGCCCTTCCTGAAATTCTGATCCACAAAATGAAGAAAAAAATTAAGTTTATGCTTTAAGCCACTAAGTTTTGTTGTAGTAAGTTTTACAGCCATAGTAACTGAGTGATAATTGTATATTATTTTTCAGTATCCTGTTGTGTTTGGTTTGAGCTGAACTAAAAAAAGTATATATTTATGTTTTAATTTTAACCAGTTTTGCTATCAGAGTTATATAGAAACATTTGGATATTTTCTGTATTAAATCTTCTGTAATTCTAATACCTTAAAGTTTTGAAAAGACTTACAATAAAACCATGTGGATATAAATCTTTGCAATACAGTACATACAATGAAAATATTAATTTATATGCAAGGCAACACACTAAAAACTTTACACAAATTATTTTTTAATTCATGCAACAAAAATCATTACAAGGTAGTGTTATCATGCCAATTTTAAAGATGTTGGGACTATGGCATAACAATTGGCCAAGGACACATAGTGAGTACAAAAACCCAAAAATTCTGGTTTCATTGGACGTGACTCTGGATAGTATACATAGGTGTTCAATTTCTTTGGTGATTATTGGCAATCCAGTCAAGTTAAATTTTGCATATATATTACTCACGTCAGTTTCCCCAAAACATGGTTTACATCAGCTAGATATAAAATTTGTTTATAGATATAAAATATGCCCACTTACTTTAAGTTCACTTAAAGTCATATCTCTATTTTTAATTTATTAGGCTTGACAGATATTTGCATATCACATCATTATTTTATATAATAAACCCCTGTATCATCTTGTGTATATAAAAATGATATAAATGTATATATAATCAAAAATATTTATAATAAAATAAGTTTTACATATTTGTAATACAATAACTTGCATATGTTTTACATATATGAGTGTATGTGTGCGTGTGTGTGTATAGCTTTCCCACTCTCCCAGATAGAGGTTTTGAATCTTCTCTCTCCACAAGTCTCTAATTCAACTTTTACTACCCTCATGCTCTGCTGAAAAGCTTGATTCATTTGGTGGGAGAAATGAAGAGAGTAATTGACTTTTTTTTTTTATCATGGTAAGAATGCATAAAATAAATCTAACTTCTTAACAATCTTTTAAGTACAGAGTATTGTTAATTACAGGCACAATGTTGTATAGCAGATCTCTAGAACTTATTCATCTTGTATAACAGAAACTTTATGCCTGTTCAACAGCAACTCAACTCCCATTTTCCCCTAGCCCCATCCCCTGGCAACACCATTCTAGTCTCTGTTTCTATGAGTTTGACTAATTTAGATTCCTCATGTAAGTAGGAATATGTAGTATTTCTCCTACTATGTCTGACATATTTTACTTAGCATAATGTGTTTCATATTCATCCATATTGTCTCATATGGCAAGATGACCTTATTTTAAAAGCTGAATAACATTTTATTGTATAAAATGAATGTGGTGATTCCTCTGTAATGCACGAAGTGAAGGTTTTTAAAGACACATATATAAAAGGTGTTTCTTGGAGTGTTATTGAGCTGCATGTTGATAATAATGTAATTTTAGTGAATGTATGTGGTGACAAATCTCTAATGCTTATAGTAAAATGCTTTAAGTGCTTAAATATATATATATTTCTAAGAGTGCAAAAAAATCCATTATATATATGCACTACATTTTCTTTATCTATTCAAGCATTGATTGACAGTTGGTTTTTTTTTCATACCTGAGCTATTATTGATAATGAAATAATTATTAAAAATATGAAAATGCATATATACAAATTCTTATATATAATATGATAATCCTAAGCGGACAAAAAATTCATTTTATATATATATGCCATATTTTCTTTACCCATTCGTCCATTGATAGACAGTTGGGTTGTTTTTTTCATACCAAGGCTATTTATGAATAATGCTGCAAAGAATATGGCAGTTCAGATGTCTTTCCAAGATCCTGATTTTAATTATTTTGGCTATACACCCAGAAGTGGGATTACTTGATCATATGGTAGCTCTATTTTTAATTTTTTTTAGAAACTTCCATACTATTTTCAAGACTAGTTGTAGTACTTTACATTCCCAGCAACAGCGTAGAAGTTTTTCCATTTTTCTCCATTCTTGCCAACACACAGACACACACATATATTACATACATGTGTGTATATATACATATATATAATAGCCATCTTAACAGAAGCGTGATGATATCTCATTGTGATTTTGATTTTAATTTTCCTTAAAATTAGAGAGATTTCATATTTTTTAAAAAATAGATGTAGTGGGCCGGGCGCGGTGGCTCACGCCTGTAATGCCAGCACTTTGGGAGGCCGAGGCGGGTGGATCACGAGGTCAGGAGATCGAGACCATCCTGGCTAACACAGTGAAACCCCGTCTCTACTAAAAATACAAAAAATTAGCCGGGCGAGATGGCGGGCGCCTGTAGTCCCAGCTACTCGGGAGGCTGAGGCAGGAGATGGCGTGAACCCCGGGGGGCAGAGCCTGCAGTGAGCCGAGATTGCGCCACTGCACTCCAGCCTGGGCGACAGCGAGACTCTGCCTCAAAAAAAAAAAAAAAAAAAAAATAGATGTAGTGATTTTAAAATTTTATTTTATTTTAGATACGGGGGTATATATGCAGGTTTGTTGCATGTGTACTCATTGTTTAGCTTTTGCTTGTAAGTGAAAACATGCAACATTTGATTTTGTTTCTGAGTTATTTCTCTTAGGATAATGGCCTCCATGCTGCTGGGAAGGGCATGATTTTATTTTTTTATGGCTGCATAATATTCCATTATGTATATATGCCTCATTTTCTTTAATCAACCATTGATGGACACTTGAGTCTATAACTTTGCAATAGTGCAAAAATGACTTTGTAAATAATGCTGCAATAAACATATGGGTGCAAGTGTATTTTTAGTAAATAATTTATTTTCCTTTGGGTAGATACCCAGTAGTGGGATTGCTGGGATGAATGGTAGTTCTATTTTTAGTTCTTTAGGAAATCTCCATACTGTTCTCTATAGGAGTTGAACTAATTTACGTTCCCACCAACATTGCATAAGCATTCCTTTTTATTCACATCTTCATCAAGATATATTGAATAACTTCATATACTTGTTGTAAATCTGTCTCTCTTTTTTTGAGAAATGTCTATTCAAGTCCTTTATCAATGTTTTAATTATGATTTTTTTTGAATTGCAAAACTTCCATATATATTTGGATATTAACCTGTTCTCATATACGTGATTTGCAACCATTTTCACCCAGTACATAGACTGCCATTTAATTCTGTTGTTTCCTTTGCATGCGTATGATTTTTACTATGATTTAGTTCTGCTCGCCTATTTTTGCTTTTTTGCTGACGGTTTCAGAGTCAGATCCAAGAAAGCTTTACCTGGACCAATGTAATAAAATTTTTTCTCCTATATTTTCCTGTAGGAATTTCAGTTGTAGGTCTTAGGTACAAATCTACAATTAATTTTGAGTTGATTTTTGTTCATGTGTAAGATAATGTTCTAATGTCATTCTTCTTTTTTTTTTTTTTTGACGAAATCTCGCGCTGTCGCCCAGGCTGGAGTGCAGAGGCGCGATCTCGGCTCACTGCAAGCTCCGCCTCCCGGATTCACGCCATTCTCCCGCCTCAGCCTCTAGAGTAGCTGGGACTACAGGCGCCCGCCACCGCGCCCGGCGAAGTTTGTTTGTTTGTTTATCTTTAGTAGAGACGGAGTTTCACCGTGGTCTTGATCTCCTGAGCTCGTGATCTGCCCGCCTCGGCCCCCCAAAGTGCTGGGATTACAGGTATGAGCCACCGTGCCTGGCCTCTAATGTCATTCTTAAACATGTGGGTATCTAGTTTTCCCAAAACTATTTGTTTTAGAAGCAATTATTTCTCCATTGTGTATTCTTGGCACCTATGTCAAAGATCAGTTCATCATATATGGGTGAACGTATATGACATGGGCTCTCTATTCTGTTCCATTGGTTTATATACCTTTTTCAATGCTAGTACTATAAAGTTTTATTTATTGTAGCATTGTAATATATATTTTGAAATCATAAAGCCTGATGCCTCTAGCTTTTTTTTCTTCTTTCTCAAAATTGATTTGGCTATTCAGGGTCTTTTGTGGTTCCATATGAATTTTAGGATTTTTTTCTCTTTCTGAAAAAAAGGCCACTGGAATTTTACCAAAACATATGAAATGCAGCAAAAGCAATACTAAGAGAGAAGTTTATAGTGATAATTAACCCATAAGTTATTTTAAAAGCATACATTAAAAAGGAAAGACAGATCTTAAATAAACAACTTAAGGTTAGCTCCAAGGAACAAGAAAAAGAAGAACCAGGTGAGACCAAGGTTAGCAAGAGAGAAATAATAAAAATTGCAGCAGAAATTTTTTTAAAAGACAGAATGTAGCAACAATGGAAAAAATAAAAAAGCAAGAGATGGTTTTGAAAAGATATACAAAATTGACAAATACTTACCCAAAGTAAGAATAAGAGAGTAGACTCAAATAAATAAAATCAGAAATTAAAGAGGAGACTTTGTGACTAATACCACAGAAATACAAAAATTATGAAATAAAATTAATAATTATATGCCAATAGACTGGATAACCTAGAATAAATGGATAAATTTTTAGAAACACACAACCTAACGATACTGAATCTTGAAGAAACAGAAAATTTTAACAGTACAATATAGAATAAGAAAATGAATCAGTAATAAAAACTCTCCCATCAAAGAAAACCCCAAAATCAGATGGCTTTTCTGGTGAATTCTACCAAAAAATTAAATAATTAATACCAATATTTCTCAAACTCTTTAATAATTGAAGATGAAGGAACACTTTCAAACTCATTTTATGAAGCCAGAATTACTCTGATTCCAAAGCCAGACTAGGACACTATGAGAAAATAAAATTACAAGACAATATCTCTTATGCATATACATCCAAAAATTCTGAACAAATACTAGCAAACCTAATTCAAAAGCATATTAAAAGGATCATACAGTAAGATCATCTATGATTTATCCCGGAATTGTAAGGAAGATTCAACATACACAAATTAGTTAATATACCACATGAACAGAATGAAGGATAAAAATTCTATGATTATCACAATAGATGCAGAAAAAGCATTTGATAAAATTCAGCACTGTCTTACAATAAAAATTCTCAACAAAGTAGTTATAAAATAAATTTATCTCGATATAATAAAAGCCATATATGAAAAACACACAGTTGGTGTCACATTAATGGTGAATATCTGAAATCATTAAGATTGAAAAGAAATTAAGGGAGTCCACTCTCATCATTTCTATTCATCATAGAATTAGGATTCTAATAGCCAGAGCAATTAATCAAGAAAAATAAATAAAAGGCATTCAAATTGGAAAAGAAGAAATTAATTATCTCTCTTTCCAGGAGGATTGATATTATATGTAAAGAACCCTGAATACTACAATAAAAAACTATTAGAACTAAAAGAAAAGTCAGTAAAGTTTCAGGATACATAATCAACATAAAAATTTAGTTTTATTTCTGTACAGTAACAATGAACTATCCACAGAGAAAATAAAGAAAAAAATAACATTTATAAAAGCATGAGAAGAATAAAATTTATTTATTTATTTATTTGTTTTTTATTTATTTATTTTGAGACAGAGTCTCGCTCTGTTGCCCAGGCAGGAGTGCAGTGGCGTGATCTCCGCTCACTTTGTAGATGTGATTAAATTGGAGATTTTGAGATGGGGAGATTATCCTATAGCCTCTGGGCAGGCACGATCTATCTGTTAACACAAGGGTCCTCATAAAGAATGAGGAGAGTAGGAGAGTCGGAATGAAATGTGGTGATGGAAGCATCCATCAGATTAATGTGACCACAGAAAGGAAACCACAAATCCGTGAAAGAGGCAAGCTTCTTGATTCTTGGAAGGCAAATCTATTTATTCTCCCCTAGAGACTCCAAAAGGAAGGTACCTCTGTCAATATCTTGATTTTAGCCTAGTGAGATACATTTTGAACTTCTGACTTCCAGAACCACAGTATAATAAGTGTATAGTCTTTGGGCTACTAAGTTCAAGGTAATTGGGTATAGCATCAATGGGAAACTGAGACTAGGCAAACTTCTCATCTAGTCCTCAAAGGAGATATTTAAACCACCTGCTTTTTCTTCAAATGTTTACCTCCTTTCTTACCCTCGGCACAAAATTTACATCTTACTTTGTAAAAAATTAAAAAATTAAAAATTAACCAGAAAAACCCTTCAACTTGCTGCAGGTAACCCTGTCTTCACACTCAATTTTCATAGGCAAGTCGTACACCAAGTATTGTAGACATTTCCATTAATGAAAACAAAGAAAAGTAACCTTATTAAACAGATAATATAGAATCAATGCATGTAAGTGAAAATCTGTTCCTTCTAGCCTTGAGCCAAGAGGAGATGTAGGATGTTAGTGCTATACACACACACACACACACACACACAAGAAAAGAATTTGGTAAGAAAAGCAAGTTTTAGAGCTAAAATGAGAGCTTTACTTTGGACACGTTGCCCAACTGTCATCTGAATATCATATTTACAACAATAAGATATTGGAGTTGAATAAGTCAAGGTTAAAAGTAATCTAGTCCAAGTATCTCATGTTTTGTTTAATGTAAGAAGCATAACCTATAAAAATTAAATGACTTGGCCTAGGTAGATACACATATAAGTGGTAAAATCAGGACTGGATTTTAAGTCATCTGACAATAATTGCTTTCATTTAGATGCTAATGACTCTATATAAAATATTTTTTTCTTGGAACACCTCTAAAAATCCCAAAGGCAATGTATTAATGTTATTAACCACTTTAATTCCTAGCCTGAAATGATAGTTTAACACTTTGTTCTGTATTGTTAGAACCTGCCATTCAAAAAAAAATTATGAATTTCATTCATTGAAAAATTCCTTATTATTTTCTCTTTACATAAAAAATTCTTCTCATTCCAATTTTAAAAGGCAGATAACTTATCATTATGCACTACACATTGCCAACAATGAGGCTCACAACCTTTGCTGTTTTTCAACAACTATAATTTTCTATAGTGATGTTATACATTCTCTATTGAGTCTTTCAATATCAATAGGCAACTGAATATGCATCTCAGACTACATAACAGCCACATGACCATTGTAATCTTTACTTGCACAGTATTTATGTGTGACTTAAATGCCAATAATACTGTAGTCTTCCTAAACTCTATATTTATGTTATGAAGTCTGTGCTTATACTTGTAAATAGCAACCAAACTGGTACTAAGAGACAACCACATTACAGCTAAAATTGTGTATCTAACTTCATCCTACCTCCCTGCAATAAGCACATACACATAATTATGTGAAAATAGAATTTAGATCAGTAAAAAATACTTCTAGAATAATTTCGGATGAAATATATAAATAAATAATATAAAAAGTAGATGGAATATAACTCATCTATTTACTCTGAATGTTTCCAACTTCATATATATTATTCTGCATCTTCATAATCTATTATGTTTTGACATCCTCATAGTGTCACAGCTACTTACACTATTGCGACATTGATGTCAGAGATACTTTAGTTACTAAAGAACAATTTTTATTTGTATTTGTTCAATGCCCCAAAACTATGTCTAATTAAACAATTGACAGCTGCCTTTCTTGAACTCTTAGCCATTGAATATAAATTGATAAATAAATTTGATATACTTGAATAGTAGGAATGGCAATGCAAATGGACTTTTCAGACATCATAAAACAGATTATTTGTATATTTAAATATTATTAATGCTATTGAATTAAAATTATCAATACTAATGTTTTTAAAATATTAACTTTTTTGTTATTCATTATATCATGACTTGTAACATTCATAGCCTCTAAGGCTTAGGTAAATTTGCTGTATGTTATTATTTTTATCACTAACTTGGATTCTTCTTTGAAACCTGGACATTGTGACATGGTCCACATTGACTCAAATCTTAGGCAGAGGCCTCTAACATTTAAAAAATTTACTTGATATGAAATACAAACCTCAGGTAGTTGACTTAAATAAAGATTTTAATTTTACACAAAGTAGAATTTTCCAGAATTTAGGTGCATTGTAACATTTATATAGCATGTGATACCTAGCATATAATCCTATCATGATTATATATAGATGATCTATTAGCATTGTTAAAAATGTATAGGTTTCTCATTAGTATTTTATAATAATTAGTCAGGGCTATTATAATTAGAAAAGGTTTAATTTCCTATGAGATGAGAAATTACATATGCATATTTAACTCTCATCTTTTAGGTTATTTGTCTAATTTGTCATTTAAATATGCTGTTACACCTTCTTTCTAATTTATTATTGTGTAATGTCCATCAACATGAACCAGATGGTGGACTCTCCTCCCATCTTCTTATTTTATATGAGCAACTGATACTAATAATTACTTTCTATTATTTGTGTTCTTGATGTTTGGAGGACTGCTTTAAATAACACAAGTTTTGATTACTCTTTTATGATCTGTGCAAAGTAACTGATTTATACCAGTACTCCTAAGAAGACACACCTGAAAAATATAATAAAATACTAAACCCATAAACTACCATACTACTAATAATTAGAACCATAAAAATATAAATATTATATTACTGTTTGTAGCTAACTTTATTCATCACAATTAATATTAATCTTTATGTTTCCATTAATCATCACTATATACTTATGTCATTATCAAGGTTGAGCTTATTGTGATAAATCCCTATTATATTGTTGATGTAGTTGCTGTTTGCTTCAGATAAAATGGTCATAGCTTCAACCATGGGTAAACCTTTAGCTAGCTTCTTAGTTGTTTTATGACTATGTTGCAATTAAAGCATAGTGATTAACAGCACAAACTCTAAAGGCAGACAGACAGAATTTCTATCCTATCCCTACTAGCTCTGTAATCTTAGACAAGTTATTTAACCTCTCCATGCTTATCTGTAAAATGAAGGAAATAATGGTTCCAACCTCACAATGTTATGATGAGAATTGAAGAAATTAATCCCTGTGAAGCAACTGAAACAGTTCTTACTAAACACTATAATTAAACTTTTAATAATTGGTATTAAACTTTTAATAATTATTAGCTATCACCACTATAGTTTTGTTGTTGCTATTATTATATTATTTTATTATTAGACATAAAAGAGTATTCCAGAAACACCTTTATTTTCTATTTTAATATGTGGAACCAATACTTCTCCAAGCATTTTGGATTATTTTTAATGTCAGTTTCTTATTCGATGCACAAATCTAGGAGTAGCAGGGTGTAGGATGGCATAGAGTTTTGGTGGGCAAGAGTGCTGCTGTTGATGTTGAGCCAGTCTTTGTAAAGAAAATGTCTCTTATTTGCAGTTATGAGATTTCATTGACCTTTTCAGTGTAATTTTATGGCAATGTCCTCTAACATTTTAAGCAGGTTTATGGATATGCAATTCATACCATATAATTCATTCATTTAAAGTATACAATTTAATGGATTTTGGTATGCTCATAGAGTAGTGAAACCACCACCAAAGTCTATTTCAGAACATTTTCATCTCATCACAAAGAAATTCTGTAACCATTAACAGTCCCTCTCAAGCGGACCCCTCAAATCTGCCCATCCCAAGACAACAACAAATCTACTTTTGTTTCTACAAATTTTCCTATTTTGGACATTTTATATGATACAATCATATAATACATGACATTTCACTTGGCATAATGTTTGCACGGTTTATCCATGTTGTACCATGTATTATTGCCTTATTCCTATTTATTTCAGGAAAAAAATTTACTCTATGGATATCCCATATTTTTTACATCCTTTCATCACTTGATAGACATTTGGGTTGTCTACCCTTATTGGCTGTTATGAATAGTTCTGCTATGAACATCCAGTATCTTGTTTGTAGTGTCTACATTCAGAGCAGCACTAACTTAATAACAAAAATTTCCAAGCATAAATTATCTTAATGAGTAACTCAAAAATCAAATGTAGCATTTAGAAGAATAAGAAAATTTACTGAAATGAAACAAATGAGCTATCATGGAAGGACATTACCAAAAGAAGTGACAACTATAATAGAGAATGTCATCAGCAGCTGAACAATTATGCAAACAAAAAAAAAAAAAGAAAAAAAGAAACAACAACCGCTACTAGAGTATTTGGATAAGACAATTAGAGCTAAAGATATATAGACAATTCACCATAGTTACCACTTCTAAAATAAAGGCAATAATAAGATAATTTTGGAGCTCAAATTATGTATATGCATATAATTTGTACTCATTGTTAGTATTTTTAGGAATATTTAATGGTTGTTTTTATATTAAAAAATATAACAGTAACATGACTGAAGCTTAAACTTCTTGAAAAGGTATCTTACTACTGGGAGAATTCTTAAGCTCTGAATAATGGAAATAAATTCCAGTGGTTCATGTCATAACTGGGCATGTAGCAGCAATGGTGATACGGTTTGGCTGTGTCCTCACCCAAAACTCATTGTAATCCTCAGAATCCCAAAGTTTCAAGGAAGAGACCTGGTGGGAGGTGATTAAAACATGGGGGCAGTTTCCTCCATGCTGTTCTTGTGATAGTGAGTGAGATCTAGTGGTTTTATAAAGCAGTTTTCCCTGCTCTTACTCACACTCCCTCCTGCCGCCTTGTGAAGAAGGTGCCTGTTTCCTCTTCTGCTATGATCGTTAAGTTTCCTGAGGCCTCTATAGCCATGCGGAACTGTAAGTCAATTAAACTACTTTCCTTTATAAATTACCCAGTCTTGGACACTTCTTTATAGCAGTGTGAGAACGAACTAATACAGGAAATTGGCACCATGGAGAGTGAGGTACTGCTATAGAGATACCCAAAAATGTAGAAGCGATATTAGAAGTCGGTAACAGGCAGCGGTTGGAACTGTTTGGGGGGCTCAAAAGAAGACAAGATGTGGGAAGGTTTGGAACTTTTTAGAGACTCGTTGAATGATTTTGACCAAAATGCTGATCGTAACATAGATAACAAAGCCCAGGCTGAGGTGGTATCAGATGGTGATGAGGAACTTCTGGGGAACTGGAGCAAAGGTCACTCTTGATATGCTTTAGTAAAGGGACTAGCAGCATTTTCCCCTGGCCTAGAGATCTGTGGAACTTTGAACTTGAGAGAGATGATGTGAAATTGGAACTTATGTTTAAAGGTAAGTAGAGCATGAAAGTTTGAAAACTTTGCAGACTGATGAGGTGATAAAAAAGAAAAAAAAATTCTGGGAAGAAATTCAAGCAAGATGCAGAAATTTGTGTAAGTGACAAGAAGCCAAATGTTAATCATGAAGACAATGGGGAAAATATGTCCAGGGCATGCCAGAGATACTGGGGTTAGACCCTCTCATCACAGGCCCAGAGGCTTAGAAGGGAAAATGGTTTTATGGGCCAGCCCCAGGGCCCCCTGCTCTGTGCAGCCTCAGGACTTGGTGCCCTGTGTCCCAGCTGCTTCAGCTCCAGCCATGGCTAAAAGGAGTCAAAGTACAGCTCAAGCGATTCCTTCAGAGGGTGCAAACCCCAAGCCTTGGCAGCTTTCACATGGCATTAGGCCTGTTAGTACACAGGAAACATTAATTAAAGTTTGGGAACCTCTGCATAGATTTCAGAGGATGTACAAAAATGCCTGCATGTCCAGGAAGAAGTTTGTTGCAGGAGTTGAGACCTCATGGAGAACCTCCTCTAGGAAATGTGGGTTTGGAGGCCCCACACAGAGTCCCCACTGGGGCACTGCCTAGTGGAGCTGTGAGAAGAGGGCCACTGCCCTCCAAACCCCAGAATGGTAGATCCACTGACAGCTTGAACTTTGCACCTGGAAAAGCCACACACACTCAACACCAGCCAGCGAAGGTAGCGAGGAGGGGGGCTGTACCCTGCAAAGCCACAGGCACAGAGTTGCCCAAGACCATGGAGCCCACCCTCTGCATCAAGGTGACCTGGATATGAGACATGGAGTCAAAGAAGATAATTTTGGAGCTTTAAGATTTAATGACTGCCCTGATGGATTTCAGACTTGCACGGATCTGTAATCCCTTTGTTTTGACCAATTTCTCCCATTTGGAATGGGAGCATTTATCCAATTCCTGTACTCCATTATATCTTGGAAGTAACTAACTTGCTTTTGATTTATAGGCTCCTAGGCAGAAGGGACTTACCTTGTTTCAGATGGTACTTTGGACTTGGACTTTTGGGTTAATATTGAACTGCGTTAAGACTTGGGGGGACTGTTAGAAAAGCATGATTGTATTTTGAAATGTGAGAATATGAGATTTGGGAGGGATCAGGCACAGAATGATATGGGTTGGCTGTGTCCCCACCCAAATCTCATCTTGAATTGTAATCCTCATAATTCCCACATGTCTAGGAAGAGACCTGGTGGAAGGTGATTGGATCATGGGACAGTTCTATGCTGTTCTGATAGCAAGTGAATATAAAACCACAAGTTCTGGTGGTTTTATAAGGCAGTTTTTCCTGCTCTTGCTCACACTCTCTCCTGCCACCTTGTGAAGGTGCCTGCTTCCCCTTCTGCCATAATTGTAAGTTTCCTTAGGCCTCCCTAGCGATGCAGAACTGTGAGTCAATTAAACCTCTTTCCTTTATAAATTACCCAGTCTCAGGCAGTTCTTTATAGCAGTGTGAGAATGGACTAACATAAATGGCAAGGCAACTAAAATGATGGCTATTTTATATTTGCAACTTCTATAGGAAGCAACTATCTACTTAGCATTTACCATCAAGTTTGAAGAGGATGCTTTGTTAGCTAAATGTCAAAATGTCTCCTGAAAATGTTTTAGTAATATTTTTAAAATAGTATCAAAGCATAGCAAGTTATGTAACATTACAATCTCACACTGTTTTTTTTAGTCTAAAGGCAGTTTATTCTCTTTAATGCATATTTGAAGAAAAATTATGTCAATACATGATTATAACTAAAGCAGAGAAATATAGATGCTATTCACATATTTTGTATTTCCATTCAATTTTTAACATATGTTTATTTTCATTTTTTAGGTTGATAACCATTCTGTTGAAATAATTCTCCATCCTACTTATTGTAGGAACTTTCTGTATTATTACATAGTTATTTCACCTGGAGTTGAAATATGGATAGTGATCACATATTCCTAAACAATTTACAAAATGAATTTTATATTTTACCTTAAGGCATCATTTGTAACATTGTGTTTAGAATAACAATATTAAATATAGAATAACTTGGGCAACATTTTCATGGTTTTAAGACATTGGTTCTTTTTAAACTTTTCTACCTTTCTTAGGCATACTTATTAGTACACCACATTTTAATTTGAAAATGCCAAATAAACATGGCTTATTATTACAGTTGAGAAAAGTGGCTTTTAAACAGAGCTTCAAGCAGAAGACAAGCAGTTCATTCAAATTTTAAAATATTGTTGTTAAATTCTTTAACTGATATGTTATCAACAATTTCTAATTGTATTTTACACTTAAACAGCTATAAAGAATACCTCATTTTCCAAGTGAAGTTAGATTGGTATACTACAGCCAGGGTTTTAATTCAGATTTGTCAAGATATGAAACACATTTTTTAATAATAAAAAATCAACTTTGAACACATGCCTTACTAATATTCATGTTTCATATCACATTTTGTCAACCAATGTGATTTTAATACCATTATTCTGCAATTTGACATTATTAAGGAGTTATCATTTCAGAATTTTTGTCACCTAGTTGATATTGTTTTAGTTTTACTCAATAGCACCAGAAGCCTCATTTTAGAGTGGCAATATATTACTCTGCAGTGGACATCTATAGTAGAATGAAGAATGGCTGAGATCACTCGTAAAACAGCCTTATGTTGTTCATGAGGGAATGAGTTGAAGTGGTAGTGTAAGCCTTGAGGGCAATGTTGTAGATATCAATTTTAAAGTCTGTTCTGCTTGTAATAAATATTGACTGCATCATAGATCGGTCTTTTCACTCATAGTTTCTGAACTCTTGTCCTGTTAGTCATTATGTAATTTCTTGATTTAAGAAAGGTATTCATGAAAGAACATTAATTCTTTAAAAATTACTAGCATACCCACCCTTCCTACACAAATGCAGAGTAAGTCAACCAAAGACCACAGCATTACCCAGTTTAATCTCTCATTTCATCCTTCCATCTTGCCTATATTCATCTAAGTGGGATCTTTAGTTACCATCAGAAAATATTACCATAAGAAAATAAGAAGCACTTATTTCCTACACTATATGTCAAATATAGATGTCAGGATTGATAAATAGATTTATAAGTCATTTCATTTCAGGAATGCCTTACCATACTGATTAATAACTATCTCCCAGTTTATAAGGCCAGAAAGCCAAACTTAAACTCTATGCTAGTGACTGAAAATAATTATTGTGTTTACTGAAGGATGAGAATTTGAAAGATTAAAATAAGAAGACAGGAACAACAACTAAAGTCTGATTTAGTGTAAGATTTTCTGACTTTAATTAAAATGAAGCAAATATGATTATTAGGGCATGTATTATATGAATTAAAAAATACTTGAGAATAAGTTGACTCATATCCTATAATAAAAATCATAAGCATACTACTATATAAGGTGAGTATATTATGTTGTAACTATATATAAAATTTTCAGTTTGTCCTTACTAATTAACTGATAGTGGGACTTACCAGTGTGAGATAGTTGCAACAATCTCCTTGTCTTTGTGTTTCAGCTGGTGCTTGTCACACATTTCAACATTTACCCTAGATTGCCTGTCTAATTTTTGCTTTGGGATTCTAAGAAATTTGATTTTCAGCTTTAATCTTTTAAATATATCAAGTTGCTATGGCATTTTAGTTTTTTTTTTAATTTAAATTAGGTAGCAATTTTGTTTTTAAATTTAATCAAAATTTACTAAATACAACAGAAATTACATCATTTATATTTTTTATAGAGTATAAGTGGTTTTATGGAGCATAAGTTGTTGTAACCACTTATACTCATGACAAAAATTTTGGATACAAGGTTAAAAATATGTAAGGGGATATATATATTTATATATATATGCATATATATGTGTATATATATGCGTGTATATATGTGTATATATACGTATATACGTGTATATATGTGTATATATACGTATATACGTGTATATATGTGTATATATACACATATATATGTATATATGTGTATATATACGTATATACGTATATATATGTGTATATATACACGTATATATGTATATATGTGTATATATACATATATATTTGTGTATATATACGTATATACAAGGAGATTGTTGTATATATATGTATATACGTATATATGTATATATATGTGTATATATGTATATATGTGTATATATGTATATATGTATATATATGTTGGTTTTTGAATAGATAGCTAGATAGACAGAGATATATATGGAGAATATTAAAGCAAAGAATTTTAAAAGGAATGGCTTAAAACTTATTACACATTTTTACATTTCTTAGCCAGGAGTCCTTAATTGGAAAGGAAGGTGGGAGTGTACCTTAGGAATTTAGGTGCAATATGTTAGTTTAGGTGAGTTTTTTCAAATTATTCTTTTATGAATAATTATTGTGAGGTTTTTGAGCCAATGAGTGAGCCAAAGTAGTGTGAAATCAGCTCACTGTATATCTCTGCAGCACTATGCCCAACCAAATTTCACTGTCTTTCCAAGGTAACAATATTATAAAGATAAAATTTAACAATCTAAATTTGTGGGGATTTGTCTCTATAAAAAATATAAAATAATCATATAAGAAATATTTTTGGTTTTTTAAAAAAGCAGGGAAAACAGTCACTTCCCTTCATGTCATTTGATGTCTCACTAAAGTGTAATCCATGAATCATAGTTTAAAAAACTATTTCTAGGCTGAACAAGGTGGCTCACACCTATAACCCCAGGACTTTGGGAGGCCAAGGCAATCGGATCACTTGAGGTCAGGAGTTTGAGACCAGCCTGGCCAACATGGTGAAACCCTGTCTCTACTAAAAATACAAAAACATGAGCCAAGCATGGTGGTGTGCACCTGTAATCCCAGCTATTCAGGAGGCTGAGGCATGAAAGATGCTTGAACCGTAGAGGTGGAGGTTGTAGTGAGTCGAGATCATGCCACTGAACTGCAGTTTGGGTAACAGAGCAAGACTCCATTTCAAAAAAAAAAAAAAAAGAATCAAAAAAGAAAAAAAAATTCTAAAAAAAAAGAAGTTATTTATTTTCAACCATTTATATTTTTTTAACTTAAGAAAACCTACATTCATACTCCTTTTCCTTTTTTGTTTTAACATTATGAAACTTAAAACTAAATTTTAGGATCAATTAAGTTTAGTAGCCTTAGCTTTTTATCTTTCCTAGAGTTGTTTTTCCATAAATTATTATACTTCATATCTGTTTTAAGTTTCTAGCATATTATTATTTTTTCATTTATTATTATCCTTTAAACATTGGTTTAGAAATGAGAATGGCAACAATTAATTCATTTGATAAGGTATTAATAGGGTATTAATTAAAATGCAGAATCCACAGCTGAGCTCTCAAGTACATTTTTAGGATGGCTTCATACATATTAAAATGCACTATATTTCTACACTTGTGTACCTACACATGCCTTATTATGGGCTCAAAAATGGGATGTGTACATGTGGCTTTTGTTTGTTTGTATAATTTTTTTGTTTGTATGATTTTTTTTTGCTAAGGGTAATTATGTGGAATACAAATATGAAGAAAAACCCATTATGTATACTCCATTTTTTCTTACAGTAGTTTTCAAAGATAAATTTGTCATTGAATCTGCTTCAGATTTGGGCTTCTGTATAATATTTTATTTGAAAAAAGATTCCTGTGACAAAAATTTAATTTTTTGATGTTTATGTACATAGTAGGCGTATATATTTATGTTTATGTACATAGTAGGTGTATATATTTAATATAAGAAGTTTGATACAGGCTTAAGGTGTGCAATAATCACATCAGGGTAATTGAGGAATCCATCATCTTAAGCCTTTATCATTTATTTGTGTTAAGAACATGTTAAGAACATGCCAATTCCACTCTTTTAATCATTTTAAAATATGCAATATGTTATGGTTGACTGCATTCACCCTGTTGCACGTATACTAGGCCTTATTTATGCTAACTATATTTTTACACCCATTAACCATTCCTACCTTTTTTCCCTCCTCTCTACTACTCTTTCCAACTTCTGATCACCACTATTCTACTCTCTATCTCCATGCATTCAGTTGTTTTTAATTTTTAGCTCCTACATATGAGAACATGTGAACTTTCTCTTTCTGTGCTCTTATTTCACTTAACATAATCATTTCTAATTCCATCACTGTTGTTGCAGATAACAGGATCTCATTCTTTATGGCTCAGTATAATGGAATCATGTTCCATTGTGTATATATATTACATTTTATTTATCCACTCATCTGTTGATAGACACTTAGGTTGATTCCAAACATTGGCTATTATGGATAGTGATGCAATATACACAGGAATGCAGGTATCTCTCTAATATACTCCTTTCCTTTCTATTGGATATATATATGGCAGTGGAACTGCTGAATCATATGTTAGTTCTATTTTTTAATTTTTATTCTGTTCTCCATACTGCTTTACTAATTTACACTTCCACCAACAATGTATGAAGATTCTACTTTCTCTGTATCTTTGCAGCCTTTGTTATTGCCTGTCTCTTGAATAAAAGCCATTGTAACTGAGGTGAGATAATATCTCTATTTCATTGTGGTTTTTGTTTACATTTCTCTGATGATTAATGATAATGGGCATTGGTTCGTAAATCTGTTGGCCATGTGTATGCTTGTGACTAAAATTTTGAAACATATCTGATTTACTACCTTTGGTATAAAATCTTAATTGTACCACTTAGTATGTTACTAATATATATTATAGGACTGACTTCTCTAAATGTTTGTTTCCTTACCTTAAAGGTAGGTAGAGTAATGCCTGCCCCACTTCCTCTGTGGTTTGATGGAAAGAAAAAGCTGGTGAATTTAAGAGGATTATGTAAAATAGTAGTGAAAATAACAAATGAAAATGGAATATCTAGCCTCATTACAATTTATAATAATATTAAATATATACTTTTCAAACATTAAGGGATAGTTTTGTATTTCAAGGTTCTGAGATTTTTCAGTATTGCCTTGTTCATCATATTTAATATTTTTATGTTGCAAATTTTTGAGTTCAAACTTAACTGCTAATTTCTCTGAACAGAATAGTCTGTCTTTACACAGAAATACCCTCATGTCTTTGTAAAAATATTCTTTTTCTGTACCATAAGACGACTTTTTAGCTATCATTTCTTAAGATATTGACACTAACTTTTAAATTTTATTCTGATGGTAGCTGCAAAAAGCTAAAAAAATATTTTTAGTTTTGTTTACTAAAATACTCTTAGAAATCATTGATCATCCAAATAAAAATAGACACGCATGCACATGTGGTCATGTGTATTCCTTTGAATCAGAATAAGAAAATAAAAAGCTCACTATTAAGTATACAATAATTAAAATTCAGAAATTTTTTTAAAACTTCTTTTTGTGAAGTTATATACTGCCACAGGATAGACATCAGGTCTTTCTCTATTAAAAACTACATAGTTCTGTTAATTATCTTAGTAGAATATCAGTAATATTTATACTTAAATTCACTGAGGAAAGGTTATGTTTGTAAAGGGAGACTATTTCTGAATATTTGTGTAAATTTCTGTAATTTTGCCTACTAATAGACAAGCCATGGAAAAACTAATGGTTTATTTCTGCCACTAAGAGACAATTAAAAATATATGTATATTATTTGGCAGGAATATGTGCTAGTCCCAAATAGCAGAAGCGGGTATGTATTAGAAATGAATTTATTTACAATCCACAGAAAACGGTTCTACTATATGATTTTTGTCTATTGAAATGTTCCATAAGAAGTGCATGTTTGGATAATATGTATGACTTAAGAGTTAATCATATATTCTAAAGCAAAATATAAGCCAGCAAAAATAATACAAAATACATTATAAAATAAAGGCTTTAGTGACAATATGATTTATTTAAATGGCTCCTTGGAACCTGATATTCTCTTAAACATAGAAAGTACTGTCTGCATCATAATAGATATATTTAGAAATTATATTGTGGTAAGCATTAAAGTGTTATTCATGAAATTACAGAGAAATTTAATTTCAAATTCAGATTTTCATGATTTTGTCCAGTAGACCTATGTAATCTTAAAGACACAAAAACAAGTTAAGACCACTACAGCTATTTGAAAACAACGAATACAACCACAGCCTATTAAGCAAAATGGTCATGTCAGTTCTTTCTAGAGTTTTCCATCCTCATACCATGACTCAATAGATCTCTTAGGTCTAATTCAAAAAGAGAAAATTCAAACAATCTAAAGTTTGCTGATTCTTCAATTGCTTTCTGGATTTGTTTTCGGAGTAAAGCACTCACAAAGCATTGTGTTCAAATATTTTCAGTGATGTTAACTGGTAATTATTACTTGCTAGATAAATAGTTGAACAAAATGTTAGTATTTTTAATTCTAAGTGGGCAACTCCAGGAAGATGAGACCAAGAATTTTTCAGGCCCGGCACGGTGGCTAACACCTGTAATCCCAACACTTTGGGAGGCTGAGGCAGGTGGATCACCTGAGGTCAGGCATTCGAGACCAGCCTGGCCAACATGGCAAAACCCCCTCGCTACTCAAAATACAAAAATTAGCTGGGCCTGGTGACACATGCCTATAATCCCAGCTACCCGGGAGGCTGAGACAGGAGAATTGCTTGAACTTGGGAGGTGGAGGTTGCAGTGAGCCGAGATCATGCCACTGAACTCCAGCCTGTGCAACAGAGTGAAACTCTGTCTTCCCACCAAAAAAATAATAATTTTTCAGTGTTTCTTCAGTTAGAAAGAATAGCTATAGTGTTGTACTTTCTTTCCATAAAATAAGAATATATGCCCTAATTTGGAAAAATATAATTTAAAATAAATAAAAGCACCAAAAGTATTTTTGTAACAGATAGCATGGATTTATTATAATTTTCCATATGAAAATAAATCGAATAAAGCAAGGAAAACACAAACTCATCTGCTGTATGTTCCTCACATAAAGAAGACTCAATATACAATGATTAATACCAGAAGACTCAATATGCAATAATTAAAACTAGTAAATCATCAGGATGATTAATTGCATTAATCATGAACTAGCTTTAAATAGTTAGCCCAATAAATAAAAGAAACCTTCCCTAACTCCCAAATGAATTACACAGCAATTTCAAGAGGTTATCTTATACATTAATGGAGATTCACCTATACTAAGACTCTGAGACTTACAGGTCCAATGGGAAAAGATGTATTTATAGCAACAAAATAAACTTATCCAAAGATATTACATAAAGTAACATAAACAAAATGCATACATATTTAAGATTTTATTTTGTACCATAGTCACTAGTCAGTGAAAAAAGTATTTAAAGTATTACTTTTATGCTAAAATTGTATTTCTAGTTGTTCCTGAAATTGCCATAGGCTTACAAATGGCAAAACAGATAGTAGCTCATTTATATGCAACATATTATGTACATTTTCCCGAATTTTCTCTCTATCAAACACAACATAGAACACCATGGAATGGAGGAAAATGTTCCTAGTTTTCCTGCAGGATAGTCCACTTTGATGTCACATGTATCTTCCCTAAATGATGTCTACTCAGAACCTCATTTATCTTCTCTAGTCGTCTGTGATATATTATTAGAAGTCATTTGGGTAGATTTAAATCTGTACATAAAAGAGTAAGCACTAGGAAAACAAATGAAAGGTCAATAAAACAATACCACAAATATGACTTTCATTCATTCATTCAAAAAATATTTATTTATAACTTTCCTTGGAGAAAAACAGCCAGATGAATAGCACAATGGCCATAGTTGCAGCTTAGAACACAGCCTCAGGAGTGACAGTCATTAATCATGTAAAGAAAATTGGCATATGACACTAAGTGTGGTAAAGATATATTTTTAAAAGCCACAGTCACTCACGCCTGTAATCCCAGCACATTGGGAGGCCAAGTTCGGAGGATCATTTGAGGTCAGGAGTTCAAGAACAGCCTGACCAACGTGATGAAACCACATCTCTACTAAGAATACAAAAAAAAAAAAAAAAAAAATAGCCAAGCTTGGTGGTGCATGCTTAGAGTCCCAGCTACGCTGGATGCTGAGGCAAGAGAATCGCTTGAACCCAGGAGGCGGAGGTTGCAGTGAGCCAAGATTTCGCCACTGTACTCCAGCCTGAAAAAAAAAAAAAAAAAAAGCCACAATCCACTGTCTCGCAGTCGAGTCTTTGACTTGAGTTCGAATAGGAGTTGGAAAGAGGTCAGAGGGAACAGCACGGTCAAGATCCTGAGATAACAAGTAGCATAGAATGACTGAAGCACTGGAAACACCTCAGTTTGTCTAGAAAAAATAAATATACATAAAGAGGAGTCTGCAGAGTTAGGCAGTGGGTGTGTCATGTAAGGCTCTGTGGGACTTCGGCCTTTGTTTTAAAAACCATGGAATGCTAATGACAGGAATTAAGCACATTGGGAGGTCGAAGATGACATGGTCAGATTTGCACTTTGCAAATACCGGTTTAGATGTGGGTGCATTAGTTCATAGTTATTATTCGTTGTCTAGATGAGAGATGATATTAGTTTGGCAGATGTTGTTAACTGAAAAAATAGTGCTGAACAGTGAGTGGAATGTAGAGAAATTAAAGACTTAAAGAACTAAATCTTAAAATAATTTTTATAAGTTAAATATAAAACATTGTTTAGCAAGATATATCAAGAAGGACTTGATTTCTACCACAAGCAAATAAACTGGGTCACCTAAAGAGAAGACATGAAAGAAGACACAGCCAGGCAAGGAAAAATAATAAATCTGTCTTTTCTTTTCGTATTAAATGTGAGATACCTGTAGTCATCCAATAAAAATTCAAATAGTCAACTAAATATGTAGACTGTGAGGTAATAAAGCGTTGATTCTTGCTTATTTCTCTTTCGTGAACTGTAAAGAGAAGTATTGACCCACTGGTCACCTCAAAAATCTATAAGCTACATTCCAATAATGTGAGACATGTTCTTCTAATCACAGAGTTTTGATTTGTTAAGAGACAGCAACTTCCTGAGATGTTTATTTATTTTTGAGCACATTACATGGTGGTTGGCATTTACTCTCGGTTTTCATAATTCATGTTGATTTTAAAAGTAGTAAGGAATCTGGTTAAAAAACCTACATGTTGTTTTTCAAGCTTGACCATAGGGAATTACAAAGGCTTTACCTGGCAGTCCTCATGTGGAAAAGCTGCCCTCTTCGCATCAGACTTGGTGCACAGCACTGCGTGTACCCCAGGCTTTGAAGGGAGTTGCAGTCAAGGACTGGGGCCCTTCTGGCCAGTCATGAGCTTGTGCATATTTGCATTCATATTTGCATTCCTGGCCCAGAGTCCTTCATTCTGTTGGCATAAGTCTTCTTCAGGCACCTCTGCCAAGGCCTACTTTTGGAGATAGGAGGGGGAAAACATGAGGACACTTTTCCCCACTGTGACTCAGTACCCAGTCCCTCTGCTATCCCAGCCCTAACCCCAGCCTTTCATCCCACCCCAGGGTCCATAAAACTGATGGAGCCTTTTGTTTGAGCCTCCCTGAATATTAAGATGACCCATGTATCTATACTGATCCATGTGACCCTCAACTAGAGTCGAGTTCCCTGGGGGGAAATAAAACAGGGAGGAATCAGCACTTTCTCCAGTTTTATCCTTTTGCTTACACCTTCACAGTAACGTATCAAAGGCTTCATTGTTACTTTTATTTTGGTTCCTTATAGCTTTAGTGGACTACTCTGGTATCTGGTAACTCGGCCGTTTCTCTAGTTCAGCTGAGTTGCTCGCAAATAACTTACCTATACTTTTTACCATAGTTTTATGTCTTATAATCAGATTAAGTTAAATATGAATTTGTAACTCCATAGTATATGGAATCATAAATGGGAAGGAAGACACTCCAATATACAACCTATGCTGAATTTTTAAAGCAACTGTTGTGCTTTGGAAGACAGCTGCATTTGGGGGACAGCTGCATATGTTATTCTACATGAAAATTAAGGTCCTATATGTACATTAAAATTGACACTTAAGGAAAAGTATTTATGAATTATTTTCTTGTAAAATTTCTTTGGGCACCAAGTTTACTGTGAATTCTATATTGAGCTTTATTCATTTTCAGGTAGTTGGTTGTCTAGTCAGTGAAATTTTATTTTACTTGCATGACTTAAGTCTTTTAAAGACATTTATTCTGAAAATTAGAGAATCACAGGAAAGCCTGTTGTTTAAAATGGGTAATTGATCTTGGCTCATCATTTTCCTTGTCAACATTTTGCTTTTCCTCTCTGGCTTCTTGGAAAATCTAATTTGTGTGCTGCATGGGATTGGTTCTATTACAATATTTTTACTGAGTTTCTCTTTTTCAGTATCATTTATCTTGTAGTTGTTATGATTGCAGTTTTCACTGATTTTTTTCCTCTTCTTTGTGTTCTATTATGTATTTCCCCAAGGCAGTGAGTCATTCTGGGAGTGTTAGGTAATTCGTTTTGTTCAGCAGATTTCTTGCCATGCATGTGCTGTGCATTTAGCATCTTTCAACTCTCCTTCCAAATGTTGCTTTCTTCTAGTAATCACTTTCACCTTTTTCAGTTCATTGCATGATGTAGGAGGCCGAGATCTTTGTTCTGTTTTATTTATTGTTATGTTCCAAGTATATAGGAGAGTCCTTGACACATACTATGTGTTCATTAAATACATTTTGAGGTAATAAATTAAAGTAAGACTGGTCTTCCAATTATCAATGTTGTCTTGTTAGGAGTGGCTTGTCAAGATTCTTACAATTACTTTAGTCCAAACTTTTAAATGTTTCCATTTGTGCTATTGCCCATTGTAGTTTTCTAAATGCACGAAAGCTTTTTGTGCTTTTGTTATTAAATCATATGGAAGAAATTTCAATTATGAGTTTAATTTTGAATTAACGACTTGAAATTAAAAACCTAGTAGAATCAAATAACTTTTTACATAATATCATGAAACATACAGAATAATTTCTAACATGGTTCATTGCTCCATAATTTTGTTCCTTCTCTAAGGCCTGATTATTTCAATAGAATTGAAAATCTCACGCAAAATACCACTGAAATAGGAAAAACACACATTCGTTTACAAAGGATCAACCAAACAAAATAAATTTTCCTTTAAAACTTGGCTAAAACATGTAAGTGTATGAATTCATATATGCATATAAACAAAATATACCTTTTAAATATATTCTATAGTTGAGATAAATAGGATGTATTTATATGCATATCCTAAAAAAGAAAGAGTTGCCTCTTTAATTAATATTTGTTGCTATCCACCAGGAGAAACATGGTTCTTTTCAGCTTTGTTTTTTGTTAAGTTGAAATGGCAGAATGAGATACACTCTCTATTTGAATTGCTATGTGTCAGTCTGGCCAGGACTTAATCCTCTGTGCTCTGTAGTTGGAACCAATTAATAGATAGCCAAAAAGTTGTTTGTTGGGTAAATTGCCCTTCACAATTGATAGTGCTTTCACAGGTTAAACACAAGAGACCTCAACTACAAAGATTTGTTATAAAAATAGGGTAATCAGATCCCACGAACATGTGATTATTTTAAAACTAATAGAAGTGATCAAAATATTAATTCACAACACTCATATTGGGTAGAAAGACACAGATGAAGAAAAATAAATAAATAAATAAATAAACTATATGGTGTGCTGGCTAGTGATAAATACTCTGGAGAGAAATTTAAGGAATAGTTTGAGTTCCTGAGTTTGAAAGTGTATGTTTGGAGGAAAAGTTGATTCTTAAAGGGGTGGTCGTTGAAAATTTCGACGTAAGGGTCCTTTCTGAGCAAAAAATTAAAGAAAGTGAATGAATTACTCATGTATACTTCTGGAAATATAATGTTATAAGCAGGGCTGGCTACATAATTTGTTGAGTGAGTGAAAAATGAAAGTGGGGGGGGGCTCTTGTTCAAAAGCAGGGAAGTAACTTCTTCCTTTCTCCCATATCTGTCACAACTTGTCATGAATTTTTAAAATTTACTATTTAATTACAGAATTCTATGGGCATGGGATGCTTATTGGGCAGGTATAGACCTTCAGGGGTCACTGGAGCCCAGCTTCATGACTTTGTGCACTCACTCTCCCCGTTTCTGCATCCAAGTCCCCACTGGAAGCAAAGAATTACAGTGACGCTGAGTGTGGGCAGAAAAGTGTATCACTGAGAATTTACTTGCAGGAAAAAGGGAGAAGGTAGGCTCTCATGTAAACCAAGACCCCCAGCCCATAACATTGCTTCATTTTCCTACTGGACTTTTTATAAAACACAAATTCAAAGATAAAATTATTGACAATTTCAATAGAGGGACTATAAAGCATTAAACTAAAAGTCGGTAGTCCTCTTTTAAATGTGGGTTTATGTGGGATTGCCCTGGATACCAACGCATTAATCCATCCTTGGTTACAGAAAGATAAAATATCAAGTACAAAAGCCAGGAACTGGGACTGTGCTAGAGTTTTTAGACCCACGCACAACAGAGTGAGCAAAATAGAGAGTAATAAGAAGAAACAAGTTAGAAGTCTAAGACAGATTCAGATTATTTAAGGTTTTATTGTAATTTTAAAGTTTTTGAATTTTATTTTCAGTGAAACAGACAGTGAGAAGTGATGACAGTTTGAGCCAGGATTGTAGTGGTGAGAAACGATTTGCTTCTAGATATATTTTGAAAGTAGATATCACAGGTTTTCCTAACAAATTGCATGTGGCATATAAAAGAAAGAGGGGAGCCATGGATAATTCTGAGGTTTTTGTCTGCAGGAATATTAAAGTTAACATTCACAGAGTTTAAGAAGATCATAGTAGACAAGTTTTAGGGAATGTGAATCAGGTATTTGGTTTTAGACAGGTAAACATTTGAAACTTTTTAGTAATGGAAGTAGAGATAAATATTTGCTGAATTGATCATTCATCAGCTATTAAACTTGAATCTGGAGATGAAGATAAATGTCTGCATGGGAAATATAAAGTTGGGAGCCATCAGCATTGTGCATAGATGATATTTAAAGCTATGCTTGAATGATTTTATCAGGAAAATAAGTGAATTTAGAGGAGAGATACAGGGATTGAATCCTGGGATATCACAATAATAAATAGGAACCTGAGAAGGCACAAGGAAGGATACTAAAAGGGCAAGTGAGATAGGTGGAATAAAATACAATATGGAAGCCAGCTGAAGAAAGTATTTCTAGCATAAAAGAGTAGTCAGCTGTGTCAAATACTACTGATAAATACTTCAGGGACTTAGACTTGACCATCAGACATAGCAACATGGATGATATTAATAAACTTAGCAAAAGCATTTTCTGTGGGACAGTTAGGGGAAAGCACCAATGAGAGGCCCAGGAAAAAAAGAAAAAGAAAAATGGGAGAGAGTTGAGTTTAGACTACTTTATATAGAGAAGTTTTGTTGTGAGCAGAAACAGAATTGGGGAGTAGCTAGCAGAGAATGCTGGTCATATCATATGTTCTCATTTAGCAAATCTTAATATTGACTCATAACACCTGTGGGCAGAGGACATGCCTTACACTTCTTACATATCACTTGGCACTGATTACAAATAGCAACTTAAGTGAGATGTAGAGTACCGGGCCTATAGAGATGAAGACTGGCAAGTGAAGTTTCAGGTGCCCAACTGTTTGATTATACTGTGATAATTTTAATTATTTTATTCACTTATTAAAACTTTTCCAAATGGAGTTGGGTTTACAAGTATAATTTCATGTGTCACAGAAATTATGTTGTATATAGCAATGAGTAAACACCAATGATATTAGCTGTGCTTTTATTAGCCTTTCGTAATGTGGTATATTATAGAGATAATACATAAAATTATGTGGGTAACATCATTCAGGTGTGTAAATTAACAAGGGGTAAGTGATGCTTTTACAAGCCACCCACCCTCCTCCTCCAGGAAAACATCAACAATTAAGACAAAAAAAATGGCCAGAACTTTGTAGAAATCAAGGATTTCCAGCAGTAGTCCTGTGGTTCAAAGTCTCTAGTTTTAGGACACAAAGCATACTGCAAAGAAAATTGCACCTAGGTGCTCAGTTAATCTGTGCCAAAATGGCAGGATGTCTGATATGGTGAGCATAGAGGACATGTTTTAGAGCAGTACAATTGGACCACGATGACTGCAAGAACCAGTGCTTTTCATATTGTTTCACTGTAGTTTTGGAGACTGAGTAAGAAACAATATTTTGCCATTGACATCAAAACTTATAATTTAGCAGACCAGAAAAAGGTCTGAGCTGATATGCAAACCGTGGAAAATTAATAGTTCATTTTAATCAGTTTGTGAAGTTTCCTCAAGCTACATTGAAGATGACATTTGAATGGTTCCGTTTTACTAATGTTGAATGTTAGAATACATTTATATTAACAACAAATAGACAAGAATTAAGTCATACTAGCATATTCAAGTTACTTGTGTATCCTAGCAACACCAACTAATCTAGGCACTAATGATAAATAGCCAAACTATAAGGAACAAACCAGTTATTTTCTCTGTGCCTCAGTTTCCATATTTGAAAAATAATTTATAATTTCTAAAATGCTTTTTACCTGATATAATTCACAAGATTATTCTCAAGATGATGGATTTGTGTAACGCAAGACATACTTTGAATAATAGAAGATGAATAGATTTGGTATATAATCCAACAAATTGGTAGGGCAAAGGAAGTGTTACAGAGAAATTTTTGAAATTTAAAGATTTGTAAAATGAGAGCAGATATAAATAAAGAGAGGCAGACAGGCAGACAGACAGACACTAGTTATTCCAGAGAGCACTGTGGGGTCTGAAACTGGAAAATAAACAATTGTCAAAAGAGCTAATACAAAAGAACTAAACCTAGAAACTACATTTGGTCTAATTGTTTTATAGAGAATAAAGGGAACAAAGAAATGTATCAGCAGTAGGCAGCTACTTCCACAAATAATTGTAATATTGAGGAAGAATGAGGATTTCAAATAAAAATAAGTAGTTCTAACTCATCATGTTCCATTTTATTTATAATGTAAAGTGTTCATTACAAGTAAACATGCCAAATGTTCTTCAAACCTGCCTAACTTACCCTTAATTAATAGACCAAAAAAGAAACCAAGGTGAAAGAAAGGGTGTGATTTATCATGTATTCTGCTTATAGAGCTACCTGGCAAGGATATTTGGGAGGGATTTAAAACTCTTTTCCATCATGTTTCAATGAAGAGAGAAGCTTCTGGAACGACACTTTATTTCCTCACTTAGTTTTTACCTGAGAAGGAATTCTAACTGAAAATTCTGGGAGAAAAACTAGGCATGTGTAACTCGGAGTAAGTCTTCCCAGCAAAAGCCTGCATTCCCATCACTTCTTAGCCATTTTCACACTTAACAGTACAGGTACTGTCTTGGTGGCTAGACTTAAAATTGAACATTTGCCTTTGAGTAACTAAAGTTTGCAATATTTATGAAAACTAAGGCTTAATTATAAACAAATTATTAATAAAGAAAGCAATATTTTTACCTCCATTTGTCTAACTTTCATAATTATCTCTCCTTTGTTCTAATACTAGGCAGAGAAAAGGTATGTTACTTATCAGCAGCCCTGCTAAAACTTCAAACTGTGCCTTCCCCTTTCTTGATTCACGATCTAGTGTGGAGTGAGCTCTTCTGGACTAATAACTTCAGTGGGCCCAATGGGTCTCAAGTCCCCATGAAGGTCTCTGTAGGTTTTGCTTCAAAGAAGAAAATGCATGCTTAACCCTGTGTTTAACCATCTTTTAATCCCACTCAGTAGGCTCAATTGTACATTGCTTTCTCCCTCAGCTAACCAGTATGAAACAAAACAGAAGCAGTAGAGAAAGGATATCTAAAAGAGCATTGTTACTTGTCTGGTCTTCTTGTTGTCTCAGTCATCTATGATATCTTTCTTCACCTAGTATTAATAAACCTTAATTTCTGCTTCAATTGCAGTGGCCCAAGGGATTATAATAGACACAGCCTGAGGATGTTTGTTTTTAAAGGGGCAGTTTGGGATAAAAATTTATTTCAGAGGGGTATATAACTTAGTTTGGGGGTGTCAAAGGAAGATTCTTTAATGATAATAATACATAAATGAAGGCCTAATTTATAAAGAAGAAATATAAGAGTTGTTTTTCCAGGAAGAAATGATGAGGTGGAGTCAAGAGATGGTATGATTAAGGAACATAGAGAAGTCTACAATAGCCAAAGTCCCAAGAAATACAAGAAGCATGGCACAATATGATGCTTGAGAGGTTATAAAGCAAATGCTGGCTAACTGTGTAGAAGATGAGAGGTGTAGTTGCTGGTGAAAGTTGCAAATGTGTTTGAAATCACTCTTGATTTAGTGGGAAAAAGGTTAATAGATAAACCACTATAAATACACTTTGAAGGACAGGTACAATTTCTAAAAATATCTATACCCTTTTCTTCTTGGTTTCCAGTGCTCTGTAATTTTAAATAAGCTTCTTTGTCTAGATTGATAGCATATCCTCATCTGTAAAACGCTGATCTATGACAGAGACTTCTAATCTTTAAATAATGAGTTTTAGTGACCCGTGAATCTAATTTGAAAGGTGCTATAGCATTGCAACACAGTACAGTATTATGATCTAGTTTAAAATATTCAGTATCATTATGCCTTTAAAACATTCTTAAGAATTAGGTTGATTATACATGAGCATTTTCTGAGTGAGTCCAAGAATGTAAATGATTGCTTGGATGGTTAACTGCAGCTTGAATTATTTCAGCAAAGATGGACCAAGGGCAAGTGATGAAAAGTTTAAAATTTATTAACTTCTATAGGCAGCTGTCAGTTCAGTTTATATTCTTTGGATAATGGACATTTTAAGTGAATTATGTTGCTTTAACATTCCAAGCTGATTTGGAATATTTCCAGAACTTCTCCGTTATTCTAAACACATAGTGCAACCCTCTCTAGAATTCCAGAGGTGTCACCTTTATATTTCCAGTCAGAAATGAATCACAGAGTAGCATAGTCCTACATCATGGAAATATTTGAATTTCATTTCCCTAAAGGACATATGTTTCACCAACTGAATACGACAAATAATGAGATTCTGGTTTTTAATGTACATATGCATGTAATTTGTATTGCCTTATGAGTATCTTTCAAATCGACTCTGATCCTTATTGCTAACAAGGTTGCATACTTTCATTTAATAAATACAATGATAAACATATAGCCAATGACATCACCAGTCTTATTTCTTCATTTTTCAGTACTTTCTGTGTATGAAGACTAAGTTTTGCATTATGCTCTGCATTAAAGTGAATTATGGTACATCTTTCAGCATTAGCATATAGTCTTCATTTTTGAGTCTTAGTATCAAAATATAAATGCCTCAGAGGCTTTTCTTGAACCATTACCTTCTATCTTCCATTGCTATTCCCTTGAACCCACAAATAAATCCTTGTGCTGAAATAGCATTGGCACAGTCCAAGAAATAACTATTTTATACCTATCTTCAGCAGAAAAATACCATTTACAATTATTTATGTACTAAAATACATGTTATTATTTTTCAAAGTGGTAACTGTGGCAAGGATTTGCAACTTGCATATCCTAATCATTTGTACCTTGCATATCCTAATCATCTTAATTGAGTATTAATATGTATACTGATTGATGTCCTCAAATAACTGTTCCATGGCTTTTTTTTTTTTTTAAGAGCAAGCCAGGGAACAGACTAACTTCACTCTGTGATACAATATCTCTCTAGAACTCTACTTAGTAACAGAGGTTAGTCATCACTAATATGTGGGCTATAATAACACTTGTGATCATTATCCTTCATCTATTAGCCCCCACAGCTCACTTCTGGATACTAGTAAATATAGCTCTAGCCATTAAAGTCAACACTCAACTTTCTCTTCCCACACATCTGTGATCCATGCCTCTCAGATTTTTCTCCTGATGCTGCTTAATGGAATGCATGTGCCTTTGCAGCACATACCTATTAAAGTGCTTTAGTGACAAAATGCTTTCAACCAGGGTTACTACTTTGCTGAAAGGACACAAAGAGAAGATCCTTTAAATATGAAAAATAGGTCACTTCTCCTTCCAGATCACTTCAGTGGTCCCATGAGAAATGCCACATGAGCACGTTTGTTGTTCTGCTAAAATTGACTTTCGGCTATAATTAGGTAGTTTTCCTCAGTTTTCCTGAGTACTCTAGATGTACTCCCACCTACAGAATCTAGCTTTGACTGAATGCTCCATTCTTAACAAGTTTGAGTGAACTCTTTGTAATGTCTCCCAGCTCAACTCTTAGACCTAATTTAGAAATCAGTATTTTATAGACTTTTGAAAAATTCTCTCACACAATTTTGCTTTACTGACATTTACGAGTCATTTGAGTGTATATCACAGATAATTATATGCTATTCATTTTGGAGTATTTACTCACTTGTTTGGAGTTTGCTAATTGGTTTGCATGATTAGTCCATGGGTGTTTTGAAAAAGAAAACAAGCCAAGTTTATAACTGTTCAGTTTTAATATTTCAGTCAGTTACACTTGACTCATTTAAGTGTTCAGTGTTTGATCAGGTCATGATGGTTTAAGGTTTCCAGACAATACTAACAGAGGAACCACATGGCTTGTGAGGGTTAGTGTTTTGAGAAGCATTCATTTACATTTTCAGCCTCAGATATAATTTATCTAAGCAACGTTGAAATAAGACATTGTGGTTTCTTTTTACATGTAGAGAAAGGTGCAAGTAGTGATGAATGCTATTTATATGGTTCAGTCCATATTTAAAAAGTAACAGGTCAGAAGCCTTTCCAGAGATAAATATTAATTTTGAAAACATGTTGAGCATGTAAAAAGTGTTATTTTCCTATTGTTGACTTATGTAATTTTTTTCTTAGAAATGCATAAAACATACACAGGGGCATGTACTATATATAATGACTAATTATTGCATAGTTTCTCTAACAGCAATAAAATTCAGATAGTTTACACACAAAAAAATCAGTACTATATTTGGAGAAAAACAGTGGTTTTGTTTAAATGTTATAAAACATGAGGAACTATGAATTTGGCATTTTCTGTCTTACAGGATTTAACCCATTCATGCCTGAGGTTGCAATTTATTGAATTTGTGCAATCAGACCTGGGTGATGACCTTGAGCAGTAGGATATAAATAACTCCCACATGCTTAGCGTTCCAATAATGGAAGACTAGACTAAATGGAAGACTCTTTTTAGTACTATCTGACAAAGTAAAGTCAGAAATTAAAATTTTAGCCTTAAAAGGAACCTCTAGAAGTCACTTACATCATATCCAAAGTTTAATTTGTGATGTTAATGCATGTAGTATGAGAAAGTGACAGAAGACATAACGGAGTATTAGCCTTGTATGGGCAAAAGGGAATGTTCCCCTTTGCCCTCTGAAGGATCTCTGAAATTCAGCTGGCAAAAGGCAGATTAATTGGAGAAAAGGCATTAAATTTATTTAAAATGTATCCATAGGAGCCTTCAAAATCAAGACCCAAAGATACAGGGGAAATTGGCCATTTTTTGCTTAGTTTCAACAAAGTATGGAAAACCATGTAGAAATATGACTGGACAAAATGAGTATGGTATAATGTTAATAGACTGAGTTGGGAAACCCAGCAAAGCCTGTGTGTCTACATTCTTCTTGGCCTCTCTAAGCACTTCCTTCTGGACGTGAGGCAAGGTCCTCTCTGGAATAGGAATCTTATGAACTATGGTCAAACGAGGTTGGTCAGATAATTTGTTTATGGTCAGTTTTTAAGCAGAAATTGGATGGAAAGTTAGAGTGAAATTTTTAGGCTTTATGGCTGGCTTTGGGGTAAAAGGGCTCCAGTTACTATGACCCACACTGGGGAAGAGGGACTCTAGATTCTATGGCTGGCGTCTAGGGAAAATGGAACTGGAAGAGAGGAGGGCACAGAGGTCAGAGAAAATTTTGCTTCTGAGGCCTTTATTTGTGGGTATTGTTTTCTGAGCCTCAACATCCTTCAGATGACTAGGGAGGCACTGAGAGAAAAAGTGAAGACAAAAAGTCTCACATGATACCCCAAATGAAGACAGAATAAAGGGTTAGCAATTAAGGAAAACATCAGCATAGCATAATGTAAGAAAAGAAAAAAAAACAAGTTTTTTTATGGAACCATCCACACATATAATAATAAATATTGTCAAAAATGGAATACTCTGAAATAAAAATCAACAAGAGGTTTGTGACAGAATATGCAAAATACCTGCGACTCTATTGCATTTCGTGAAAGTTTCCATTTCATTTCGCATTTCAGATATTTGTATGATCATGCACATACACACACACACTATAACAAACTTTGTAGAAAAAATCAGAGACTGCTGTTACTAATTTTGTATTTGCAAGTTGGCATAGCAGTAATGACAATTTAAAATTAAAGTGGGAGATTTGAATTGATGTATTTTGAAATCATAACTTTATTTGGAAAAGATTTAGGACATATACACACACACACACACACACACACACATATATATGTCCTAAATCTTATATATATATGATTTATATAATATAATATATAAATCATAACTTTGTAAATAATGACATAATATATGATCATAACTTTTAAGAAAGCTTGATAGCACAGCAATAAGGAACTTGGTAAAGATTTAGGACATACATACATGCATATATGTCCTAATCTTATATATATAATCTCCACAGGTACAAGTGGTTTTTTCTTAAACTTAAATATAAACTAATAAGTATACATACCCTTCTCTGGAGAAAGAAAATAATTTAATTTTTCTGGAGAAAGATAATACGGTAAAAGTGAACATAAACATATATTACATAATCAGATTTAAGTCCTTTTCAGCTTTTATGAACAACAGTCTGAGCTTGAGGCTTAGAGGAATGTTCCAGTAGACAATGCTTGAAGAAAGCTGTTTCCTTAATTGACACCAGATGGCACTATGGAACTTTTCCATTTCTTTTAAGAGGGCAAGCAGAAATAAAAAAGATGAAGTACAGTGAAAAACTATTCTTGAGTAAAATGTGTCTCTCATTTCTGTTTTGTAAGGTCAACTGGCATTATTGTTTAATACACAGCACAGAAATATGCCAGTCTAACTTACTTCTTTAAAACTCTATAAAGTATAGGTAAATATATAAACAGGAATCAGTTTACCTGAGAATTCCAGAAAGCCTCAAGTTTAACTCATTTTCTGGAAAATAATTTACTATCTTATGTATTTTATGCCCACTTTATGGACCTCGTAGAAAGTCTTCAGCTTGCTACAATCACAACAATTTATTAGTGCACACTTTCCTAGTACCATGGTTATGTAGCTCAACTGGCCCTAACTTAGCTACTTACTAATTTTCAGGTTTCATCAGTATATTTCAATTACCACTTCCTTCCTACATACAAAGGATATAAAGACAAACTGAGACCTCTTACAGTTTATTCTTACTACTAATTCCATTTCTTTCCCTCAAATATATACATACCATATTTTTTAAGACATAGCGGTCAAGCTATGTTGCCCAGACTGGCCTTGAACTCCTAAACTCCTGCAGTCCTCCCACCTCAGCCTCTCGAGTAGCCAAGACCACAGACACCTGCCACCACATCTGGTTCATCTTTTTTTTTAAATAGATGTTTACATTTTGTTTTTTTAATTGTTTTTCTACAGTGAAGGTGATATGAATATACAGTATTTGGCTTTCAATTGTTTTGGAGAAAGCACTCCACTTTATGATATTTTACCAATAATAAAACAAGATTCATACTTTTTAAATTACAGTTTTCTTCTGTTCTGATTCCCTTTTTTTGTTTTACGGCTTCTCTTTGGTGCCTTTCTTCAAAAAGAAATGACTCAGGGCATAGTGGTACAAAAATCCATTTAAAGTGCTATGCCATGCATTTAAATATTAATATTTAATTAGAAACATCCATTCTGTGCAAAGCCAAATAATATACAACATTTTCATTTTGCTGGAATGCAATTTTGTCCTTATATTTATGCAAAAGTTTATCAACTTCAGGGTTTCAAGAAGCTAAAAATGACTATATTTGTAAAACATAGTTTAGCAAAGTTTAAGACTCAAATATAATCTTTAACATAAACTTTTAGAATTACTTTCCTATGTTTTACAAAGAAATAACATTATGTATTGCTTCAGAAAATGCAATTAATTTTATAGGACTATTCTAAGCCACTATTTAAAGTTAAATAGTTAAAATAATATTACCATTATCAAATGTATAATTATAAATTAACCAAATAAAAGATGTCAAATATGTATCCATTCACATGTAATAGAAATCTGAGCAACACACAAATATATTTGATTTTTACTTGTGTGACTTAAAAAGTAAAAGCCATAAACATCTGTGAACCATAAGGAGACACTATAAAATGGTTTTCTTTTCTTTTGACATTCTATAAATAGGGCCCTATAAATGAGACCTCTTTAACATAAAGGAAAAAAGGCATGTGCTTATATGGATGTTTTGGTAGAATTGACTAAAGGTTACACAAGAAATAAGTTAATGGGTTGAAGTTTATAGCTGTGTGTATAACTGTCAAATCTTTCTGTAAATTACCTTTCTCTTCTGCTGGCTGGAATGCAAAAATCCAATAAACTGTTAATAAAAATGGAAAGGTCATATGTAAATATCAAAGATCTTGAAAATGAACCAGAAAAGATGATAGTTTGCAGAAAAATATCATTTCATATTCTGTTTCATTGTATTCTAAATGTGATTTGGGTTGCAAAGTGTGTTTCCAAGAAAAAAAAAACAGTAGGAAAAGTTTCTATTAAAAAGAGATTAGTTTCCCATCTGAAAAGAGAACTTTGAGTACTAATTGGCTGTTGGTTTCTGCAACTTCAGAAGAATTGCAAACAATTAAACGCTTTGATATTTTCTCTGATTAAGCAAACTCTTAATAGGGCCTCATGGAATTATCCCAGAAACACTGAGAGAACACAATCTGTGTGGGGTGTGTGCATGCGATGGGAGGTTCATTACTTTGGGCCTAGGAGGCTCATCTTTTGTCTGCAGCCAGACACCTCATGATCTAGCATTCTCTGGTCTCTTCTCAACCTTGCAAAGAATTAGGGGCTAAAAGAACTGGAGCAACAGAAACTACTCTTTTCTGCCCTATTCCATTAATCCAAAGACTGAATAGTTCTTTTAAAGCCAATGTGAAAGCTGTAGTCTCATAAAGGGAATGCATTTAGCCTAGGGAGAAGCTGAGGTTGAACGCATGCTGCTTTTGATGAAGCCATGCGTGATGCCTCTTGATCTTCTATGTCTGTATTTTAAGGGCTGTCTTGATGCCTGAAAGAATGGCTGGCAGAAGGGCAAAGTATGGGTTTGGTCCCCTGAATAGGTTCTTGAAAGAGCAATTTCCTTCCCTTTTTCTTGCAATAGTTTCTTTCAGCAGTGTCTAAACTCTTATATTATTGAACAGAATCAACACAGGAATCAAGTCTTACTACAAATATGAAGTATAAGTAGCATTGATTGCAAGTAATATATTTTAGATGAGGGGATAATGAATATGCACGATTTAGGTAGATACACCGTTCTCCTTAAGTGTTCTCAATTATTCACCAAAAGCAATGAGTGAATGGATGAAATTATTTAGGCCAATGTTTCATGTTTTTTTTTTAATTATCTAAGTTGTTCACCAAAAATAGTGAGTGAATGGATGAGTTTATTTTACTGGAAACATAGTGATTAAGAAAAGATTTCCAAATAAATTTGTAATGTTCACATAGTATTTAAATAAATATGCTTCTTTTATTAACTAAAAGCTTGGAAATGTGCTTAACAACAAGAGAAAAACCCAGAAAGAATCCAAATGTATACACAAGGAGGATTTTGAATTTCTAGAAAACTTCCTTCTAGAATATGTTATTTACCATATCTAAATAACATAGTTTTATTGTCAGATTTAAACTAAAAGATCTTTCAGTTTAAACCTTTCTGATTCTTTGTAATCACTTTTCAATTACACAATGAAAACCAATTTAGTTGGATACTTAGCCTAATTGGTATGCTTCTACTCTTTGACCTCCAAGCCTCCACTTATGTATTCTACGCAATATGCTTGTACAATTACCTACCTATTTAGAATGCACATTTGCCATGATTTTGTACAAGACTGTCTGGTTCAATCACTGTTAAGTGCTCTTCACTCATTTTTCCTTTTAGGAGAGTAGGGTTCAAGGCATTGTTTCTAAATTCTAGGATCAAAAAAAAATATTATAACTTCTTGTTAATAGGAAAGAGCAAGCCTGAGTCAATAAAAAATGTCATAAAGCAGATTATCTACGTTGTTATGCCTATAGATGTGATTAAAACATTAGACAAAATTATAGGACAGAAGTTGACAAATAATTATTCAATTGAATATATTAATACAATATACCAAACTTGGTGAATTAAATATTTTGTAACGATGGAGTAGATTTTTGTTTATGTCTATGTTTATGTCTGAATGTGTATGTCTCTCTAGGCATTCAAGTTCTTTTGTCTCAAGTCCATACAATTTCTTCCAATATACTGCAATAAGCTTAAAGTTTATAAGTTACCAATTTTACACCATGTGTGTTTGCACCTATGTATATGAAAAAAATTCAAATATGTTATAGCTTTAAAATCAAAATAGATTTCATAGGAATCCTAGTCTTAATTGTCCAAAAGCTTTAAAATAAACAAATTTATTGTTACTTAATGGAAGTCTTGAGAATCACATTTTCTCAGTAAAGTGCAGGATGATAAGTAGCATCTCATTATGTTGAAAGACACAATTTACAAAAACCTAATATTTGTTTTTATATTTTAAATTTTTAAAACTTTTTTGATAACAATTATTTAAATTATTTATTAGCAAATAAAACAGAATTAACATCTTTTCAACAAAAAGAATAGTTGATCCCATTAAAAATGTGTAATATATATTATATACATAGTAATACATGTGAGATATATATTTATTATATGTATATCTTAGTGTATATATATATATAAACTTCTGTTATATATATATATATTTATAACTTCTGTTGTTGCACTTCCCTTCAAAAGCATAAAACATCTTATATCTGGTAAAAAACCCTACGAATGTAAGAAATGTGGTAAAGCCTTTGGTTTTTCGATTTCCCTTGAAATATGGAAAGACCCAGTGGAGAAAAGCCTTATGAATGTAAACAAGTGGTAAGGCTTTTAGTTGTTCCAGTTTCATATAAAGACATGAAATAACTAATTTTTGAGAAATCCATATATATGTGTATATATATATTCTTACTGTCTTTATGTATTTATTCTTACTAGCTTTAAATATATATTCCTACTGGCTTATATATATTTTATATATAATATATATGTAAATTATATATCAAATTTTGATTATCTGTCACCCATTATATATAATATATGATATATAATGTACATAATTATGTTATTATATATTATATTGTTATATTATATATTACATTATTTTACATAATATATAATATACATAATGATACATACATAATGGGTAACACATAATCAAAATTTGATATATATAATATATATTATATAATGTGTGACAGATAATCAAAATTTGATATATATAAATATATACTTTATATATAATGGGTGACAATCATTATATAGATGTAATATATATAATGAGTTGATATATATATAATATATATAATGAGTGAGATATTCAAAATTTGACACGTAAATAATCTACCCTTTTGTCATGTTTTGGTTTGTCCTAAATTTTATTTAACTGGTGAACCTCAGGAATCAGAACTTCTGCTTCATAAGATAATGTGCTCATCATTATGCTCTATTTTTCTTCCCAGATGCATCCAATCTCTTTGTCTGGACTAACTTTGTTCCTTCCTTATCTATTTCATGGTTTTACGTTTTTAACAGTTATTTTGTGTTACATCTACATGTTATACTTATGATCCCTTTACTTTTTTATGCTTCAATTTTATTTATTTTGAGGCTATTTAAGATAGAACAATATTATAATTGAGATTGTCTAGGTTCTAGAATCAAAGTAAATCTGGGTTCAAATCTCAAGATAGCCCCTTACAAATAGTGTGAGCTTGGGGCAAATTGCTTAACTTTTGTAGGGCTGTAGAATGGGGCTACTGTAGTATGTCAAAGGGTATCATTAAGTTTAAAAATTAGTAACTGTTATTAATATTCCACTAGAGTTTGAAATGATATTCTTTATTAATAATATAAATTAGTTACCAAGTAGTAAACTAACTGAAGAGATTTAGCTACTAACCCCATTTAGAAGTCTCTTTACATAAAATCAGAATTATATAAATGAATATTTCAATATATAGCAAAAGAAAAAAGTTAATCTTGTTGATTAACAAATATTTTTTCTATGATCCTGTAATTTAGGGCTCTCCAACCTCCGGATCACAGGCCAGTACCAGTCCACAGCCTGCTAGGAACTGGGCAGCACAGCAGGAGGTGAGTAGCCGGCAAGGGAGCATTACCTCCTGAGCTCCACCTCCTGTCAAATCAGCAGTGTCTTTAGATTCTCATAGGAGTGCAAACCCTATTGTGAGCTGCACATGCAAGGGATCTAGGTTGTGTGCTCCTTATGAGAATGTAATGCCTAATGATCTGAGGTGGAACACTCCCCACGGTTGGGGACCACTGCTATAATTGTATTTCTCAGTCTCTTAGAGTTGTTTTTCTACCACAAAGTTCCAAGTTGATTTTTGGTAATTGCGTGTATTTGTGGAATACAGAGTGATATATTGATACATATATACAATGTGTTATGATCAAATCAGGGTAATTAACGTACTCATTACCCCAAATAGTCATCATTTCTTTGTGTTGGGAACAATCAAAATTTTCTTTTCTAGCTATTGGAAATTAGGTAATAAAATTTTTAAACTATATTCACCCTACAGTGTTATAGAATAGAATACTCCTATCTAGTTGTCATTTTGTATTCTTTAATCCTCCTCTCCTATGCTTCCCTCCCCCCTACCTTTTCTAGCCTCTAATAATGAAAATTCTATTTTCTACTTCTAAGAACTCATCTTTTTTTAACTCCTTCATATGCGTGAAAACGTGTTTCTTCTGTCTTTCCCTCTTTAGTTCCATATGTGTGAATGAATGAACGAAGTTGATACAAACTATGTAAAATGACCTTCAGTAGTAAAGCTTTAAGAAATATCAGGTTCTTCCTGAATATATATATTATACATTCTGGTTATTAATCCTTTGTCAGATGGGTAATTTGCAGATATTTTCTCTCGTTCTATTCTATGTGTTATCCCTTCAATTTGTTGATTGCTTCCTTTTCTGTGCAGAAGCTTTTTAACTTTATGTGATACCATTTGTCTATTTTGGCTTTGGTTGCTGTGCTTATGGGGTATTTTTTCCCAGACCAACGTCCTGGAAATTTTCTTCAAAGTTTTCTTATAGGATTTTCATGGTTTGGGGCCTTAGATTTAAATCTTTAATCCATTTTGATTTTATTTTTGTATATGGCCAGAGATAGGGGTCTACTTTCATTCTTCTTTATATGGATATAGTTTTCCCAGCACCATTTATTGAAGAGATTATCTTTTCCCCAGTATATGTTTTTGGCACTTTTATATAAAAATGAGTTCACTGTAGGTGTGTGGATTTGTTTCTGGGTTCTCTATTCTGTTCCATTCGTCTGTGTGTCCGTTTCTAAGCCAATCCTGTGCTCTGAGAATTGTCTTATGGTTTTCTTCTTTCCCTTTCCTTTTTCCTTTCCCTTTACCTTTCTTCTTTCCTTTCCTTTCTTTCTTCTTTCTTTTTTTCCACCCTCCCTTCCTTTCTTTCATTTTTGTTGTTTTGGTTATTTCTTTCCTTTCCTTTCTTTTTTTCTTGCAAGTATTTGCCCAGTCTCATGGATTTCCAGCCTGAGCATATGCAGGTTGGCGTATAGCCAAAGACTCACAGCGAACCCTATGCAAATTATGAAATTCCTTCTCTGTCTGGCTCTCTCCTCTCTGGAATTGTACCCTGTAAATTCTAGTCAGTTCAGCTTCCCTGAACTCAAATTTCTGTCTCTTTAATTCAGTGAACATGCCAGGTTCTATTTCCCTATATCACGTACTGAAAATTGGCTCCAGGCAGAAAGTCTTGGCAATGGTAGAGCTCAATTCAGTATGCTCCTTATTTTAGAAAATACTATTCTAGTGCTGCGTATTACCTGATATCTGCAAATAGTTCTTTCTTTTTTTTACTATTTTTTCAAATTGACACACACAAATTTTATATATTTATGGTGTACAATATGAAGATATAGTATATGCGTATATTATACAATGGCTAGATGAAACAAATATACATACTACCTCAAATACTAGTAATATTTTGGTGTGTGAGAAAACTGAAAATTTACCCTTAGTGTGTATATATATATATATATATATATATATATATATATTTTTTTTTTTTTTTTTAAGACTAATTCTTGCTCTACATCGCCCAGCCTGGAGTGCAATGGCGCAATCTCAGCTCACTGCAACCTCTGCCTCCCTGGTTCAAGCAATTCTACTGCCTCAGCCTCCCAAGTAGCTGAGAATACAGGCACCCTCCACCATGCCCAGCTAATTTTTGTATTTTTAATAGAGATGGGGTTTCACCATGTTGGCCAGGCTGGTCTCGAGCTCCTGACCTCAAGTGATACACCCACCTCACCTCCCAAAATGCTGGGATTACAGGCATGAGCCACTGCACATGGCCAGTATATATGTTTTTTTTTTCCCCCACATACTTTATCAAGTTTTCCAGGCATTTATGTCAGAAAAGTAATTCCAGACCCTGATACTTTCTTATGAACATAAGTGGAAGGGCTATATATCAATTTAATACTGTTGCTCTTACAAAATAAGTTTTTCCTCAGGCTCAACTATGACAACTCCCTACTTGAAACATGAAAATGGCTAATTCCTATATAAAAAGATCTAAATATATTAGTTGAGTTTACAATGCCCTTCAAAATCTGGTTCATTCTTACTTCTCCTGTTTTCATTCTTACCGCTTCCCTCTGAAATTGACCCTATATGGAACCACTTGGAGGTCACCAAGTCCATCTGTGGCTTTTTCTCTTTGTAAAGCCAATTTTAATTTTATTTAATTTTGCAACATTTATCATTTTTCAAAAATCCCTTCAGATTTTCTTCTCTCAACATCTGCACTCTCTACAAGATACAAATTTATTATATGCATAAAGCATCCTGTATTTACAATAATGGACTTTCCATAATACTACAAAGATATTGAGAGAAATATTGTCATGTATCACTGTTTGCCAAGTTTCCTGCTCAGTGGCTTTCAAATAGCATCCTATTTCTTTTATTTAACTACACAAATGTCTTCAGTTAGATTGTGGGAATACTAAAGAAGGTCAATCAGATTTTAAGATTGACGCTTCTCAGAGTTGAAACTCATGAATTCTGATAGGAGGTGGGTCTGGAAGATTTTCTCAGTTAACTATGGCTGTATATATTTTACAAACACAGAAGTTAGTGGATTAAAGAGTAGCAATTTTATTATTTTTCATGATTCTGTAAGGGTTCTGTGTGCTGCAGTAAACTAAGTGACTTGGCTGGAATGTCCATAATGGCTCATTCACACAGCTGGTTGTTGGTGCAGACAGTTAGACGGAGTCTCAACTGGGGCTGTCAAATGAAACACCTCTGTCCTTAACTGCTTGGCCTCTATATGTGGTTTGAGCTTCTCCCAGAGTGATGACTGAGTTCTAAGAGGCATGAAGTGAAAACTGGCAGTCCTTTTAAGGCTAGAATGGAAAGTCCCATGCTGTGACACATTTCATTATCAAGGCCAATCATAAGGCCTGCACAGATTCAAGAGCAGATGAAATAACGTCCCCCTTTTGCTGTGAGAAATGTATATATGGACACACAGGGAGGAAATTGTTGGAGGTCATGGTGAGAGAGTAGGTACCACAGGGAACTGGAAGAAATTCTGTTCTCTTTGATGTTTCTTTGTACTCTTCTTTCAGTGTGGATTTTTGGTTTGTTTGTTTGTTGGCAGGTACGGGGTTAGAGTGTAGAAAGACCCAGAACCAGGAACGTTTATAGCTTACATGAGTTTTTATTCCTGTCGTGGCAGCCACACCATCACTTCTTATCTATTTGAAATATATGTATCTCTTTTTGGGGTACAAAATTTGGATAAGCTTCATATTCTCAGAGATTATTGCAGATCTCTATTGGTAATATTATTTTCCTCATTTATTTTTGTTAACCATCCTTTGCTCTAATCTCGTAAGTTTTAAGAGTGTTATTTGCCATTGTTCATCACAAGATAGACCTTTACCAAAAAATACCAAAATGAACTTACACGAAAATAAACACAGTTTTAAAAGTATATTTGACATTGTGAAAAAACTAAAAATGTTATGATTTTTAAAGCTTGTGATTTAGTTCTTTCCAACATCTCCAGTATTCAACTGTAATAAGAAAGTACTATTTATTTTTTGTTTTAAAAAATAAAATTAATAAAATTGGAACTATTGAATAACTACAAACATTTTTACTCCAGTTTAATTTAAAAATGTGATAAGGTATTCCCCCAAAATTGCTTTTCTAAACAAAGCTATCAAAAATACCATACTCATGTTATCTTTCTCTGTTTGGCTTATTTCACTTAACATAATGTCCTCCAGGGTCATCCATGTTTCAATAAATGACAGGATTTCATTATTTTTCATGCCTGAACAATATTCCACATTTTCTTTATCCATTTATCCATTGATGGACACTTATACTGATTCCACACCTTGACCATTGGGAATAATGCTACAATAAATATGGGGATGCAGATATCTCTTCAATATACTGATTTCCTTTCCTTTGGATATATACCGGGAAGTAAAATTGCTGGATCGTATGATAGTTCTAGTTTTAGGTTTTGTGGAATCTTTACATTATTTCCATAATAGCTCTACTAATTTACATTCACACCAACAGTGTATAAGATTTCCCTTTTCTCTGCACCCTGGCCAGCATTTGTTATTTTTGATAACAACTATTCTAACTAGAGTGATATCATATCTCATTGTGGTTTTGATTTACATTTCTCTGATGATTAGTGATGTTGAGCATGTTTTCATACATTTGTTTGCTATTTGTATGTCTTCTTTTGAGAAATTGAGAATTGCCTACTCCAATTCTTTGCCTGTTTTTTAAACAGATTTGTTTTGTTGTTGCTTTTTCACTATTAAATTATTTGGATTTCTTGTCCATTCTGAATGTTAGTCCCATGTTGGACAAATAATTTGCAAATATTTTTCCATTCTATGGATTGCTCTTTATTCTGTTGATAGGTCCCTTGCTGTGCAGAGGCTTTTTATTTTTATATAGTCCAATTTGTCTATATTTGCTTTTGTTGTATATACTTTTAGTCTAACACATAAAATCTTTGCCTAGACCAATGTCCTGAAATACTTCCCCTATGTTTTATTCTAGTGGTTTTACAGTTTTGGGTTTTATCTTTAAGCCTGTAGTCCATTTGGGTTTTTATTTTTATATGGTGAGAGAGAGAAGTCTAGTTTTATTCTTCTGCATATAGATATCCAGTTTTCACAAAACCAGTTATTTAAGAGGCTGTCCTTTCCCCAATGTATGTTTTTGATGTCTTTATCAAAAATCAGTTGGCTATAAATAAGTGGATTTATTTCTATGTTATCGATTCTACTCCATTGGTCTATGGGTATGTTTTTATAACAATATGCTGTTTTGGTTACTGTAGCTTTTTATTAGGTTGGTGCAAAGGTAATTGTGGTTTTTACTATTACTTTTAATGGCAAAAAACGCAATTACTTTTGCAGCAACTAATAGTATATTTTGAAGTGAGATAGTTTGATGTCTCCAGTTATATTCTTTTTTCTTAGTATTGCTTTGGATATTTGGATTCTTTTGTGGTTCTCTACAAATTGTAGAACTTTTCCTATTTCTGAATAATTTCATTCGTACTTAGTAGTACATTGTGGTTTTGATTTGCATTTCCCTGATGATTAGTGATGTTAAGTATTTTTTCATGTTTGTTGGCCATTTGTATTTCTTCTTTAGAGAATTGTCCATTCGTGTTCTTAGCCCACTTTTTGATGGGATTGTTTGTTTATTTTTCTTGCTGATTTGTTTGAGTTTGTTGTAGATTCTGGATTAGTCCTTTTTCAGATGTACAGATTGTGAAGATTTTCTCCCAGTCTGTGGGTTGCCTATTTACTCTGCTGACTGCTCCTTTTGCTGTACAAAAACACGTTAGTTTAATTAAGTCTCAGCTATTTATCTTTGCTTTTATCACATTTGCTTCTGGGTTCTTGGTCATGAAATCCTTGCCTAAGCCAATATCTAGAAGAGGTTTTCCAATGTTATCTTCTAGAATTTTTATAGTTTCGGGTCTAAGATTTAAGTACTTGACCCTTTTTGAGTTGATTTTGTATAAAGTGAGAGATGAGGATCCAGTTTCATTCTCCTACATGTGGCTTGCCAATTATCCCACCACCATTTGTTGAATGGGTTGTCCTTTCCCCACTTTATGTTTTTGTTTGCTTTGTTGAAGATCAGTTGGCTGTAAGTATTTGGGTTTATTTCTGGCTTCTTTATTCTGTTCCATTGGTCTATGTGCCTGTTTTTATGCCAGTGCCATGCTGTTTTGGTGACTATGGCCTTATAGTATAGTTTGAAATCAGGTAATGTGATGCCTACAGATTTGTTCCTTTTAGTTAGTCTTGCTTTAGCTATGTGGGCTTTTTGATGTTGTTGTTGTTGTTCTATATAAACTTTAGAATGCTTTTTTCTAATTCTGTGTAAAATGATGGTGGTATTTTGATGGGAATTGCGTTGAATTTGTAGGTTGTTTTTGGCAGTATGGTCATTTTCACAATATTGTTTCTACCTGTCCATGAGCATGGGATGTGTTTCCATTCATTTGTGTCATCTATGATTTTTTTCTGCAGTGTTTTGTAGTTTTCCTTATAGAGGTCTTCCACCTCCTTGGTTAGTTACATTCCTAAATAGTTTTTTTTTTTTTTTTTTCAGCTATTGTAAAAGGAGTTGAGTTCTCCACTTGATTCTCAACCTGGTTGCTGTTGTTGTATAGAAGAGCTACTGATTTGTGTACATTAATTTTGTGCCCGGAAACTTTGCTGAATTCTTTTATCAGTTCTAGAGCTTTCTGGAGAAGTCTTTAGGGTTTTCTAGGTAAACAATCATATCTTCAGCAAACAGTGACAGTTTGACTTTCTCCTTACCAATCTGGAGGAAAGGTAAGAGTGGGCATCTTTGTCGTGCTCCAGTTTTTAGAGAGAATGCTTTCAACATTTCCCCATGCAGTATTATGTTGGCTGTAGGCTTGTCTAAGACGGCTTATATTACATTGATTTATGTCCCTTGTATGCCAATTTTGCTGAGATTTTTAATCATAAGGGGATGCTGGATTTTATCCAGTGCTTTTTCTGCATCTATTGAGATGATCATGTGATTTTTGTTTTTGATTCTGTGTATGTGATGTATCACATTAATTGACTTGTGTATGTTAAACTATCCCTGCATCCCTGGTATGAAACCCACTTGATCATGGTGGCTTACGTTTGGATATGTTGTTGGATTTGATTAGCTAGAATTTTGTTAAGAATTTTAGCATCTATATTCATCAGAGATATTGGTCTATAGTTTTCTTTTTTGGTTATGTCCTTTCCTGGTTTTTGTATTAGGATAATACTGGCTTCATAGAATGATTTAAGGAGGGTTCCCTCTTTCTCTATCTTGTGGAATAGTGTCAATGGAGTTGGTACCAATACTTCTTTGAATTTCTGGTAGAATTCCGCTGTGAATCCAACTGGTCCTTGACTTTTATTTGTTGGTAATTTTTTTATTACCATTTCAATGTCACTGCTTGTTATTGGTCTGTTTAGAATATCTAATTCTTCCTGATTTAAGCTAAGGAAGGTTGTATCCTTCCAGGAATTTATCCATCTCTTCTAGGTTTTCTAGTTTATGTGCATAAAGCTGTTCATAGTAGCCTTGAATGATCTTTTGTATTTCTGTGGTGTCAGTTTTAATATCTACCATTAAGTTTCTAATTGAGCTTATTTGTATTTTCTCTTTTTTTTTCTTGGTTAATCTTGCTAATGGTCTATCAATTTTATTCACCTTTTCAAAGAACCAGGTTTTTTCCATATATCTTTTATATTTTTTTTTCCAATTCCGTTTAGTTTTGCTCTGATCATGGTTATTTCCTTCCTTCTGTTGAGTTTGGGTTTTGTTTGTTCTTGTTTCTTTAGTTCCTTGAGGTTTGACCTAGATTATCTGTTTGTGCTCTTTCCATCTTTTTGATATATGTGTTTAGGTCTATGAACTTTCCTCTTAGCACTGCCTTTGCTGTATGCCAGAAATTTTGATAGGTTGTGTCGCTATTGTCTTTCAGTTTGAATAATTTTTAAATTTCCATTTTGATTTCATTTTTGATGCAATGATTATTCAAGAGCAGGTTATTTAATTTCTATGTATTTGCTTGGTTCTGAAGGTTCTTTTTGGAGTTGATTTCCATTTTTATCCCATTGTGGCTTGAGAGAGTGCCTGATAGAATTTCAATTTTCTTGAATTTATTGAGGCTTGATTTGTGAACTATCATATGGACTCTCTTGAAGACAGTTACACGTGCTGTTGAATGGAATGTCTATTCTGTGGTTTTTGGGTAGAATATTCCGAAAATATCTGTGAAGTCCATTTGTTCCAGGGCATAATTTAAATCCATTTTTTACTTTCTGTCTTGATGACCTGTTTAGTGCTGTTGGTGAAATATTGATATTCCCCACCATTTTTGTGTTGCTGTCTATCTCATTTCTTAGGTCCATTAGTAATTGTTTTATAAATCTTGGAGCTCCAGAGTTAGATGCATATATATTTAGAATTGTGATATTTTCCTGTTGGACAAGGCCTTTTACCACTATATAATGGCCCTCTTTGTCTTTTTTAACTGCTGTTGCTTTAAAGTTTGTTTTGTCTGGTATAAGGATAGCTACTCCTGCTCACTTTTGGTGTTCATTTGCATGGAATGCCTTTTTCCATCACTTTGCCTTTTAAGTGTAGTTGAGTTATTGTGTGTTAGGTGTGTCTCTTGAAAGCAGCAGATAATTGGTTGGTAAATTCTTATCCATTCTGCAATTCTGTATCTTTTAAGTGGACCATTTAGGCCATTTACATTCAACGTTAGTATTGAGATGTGAGGTAGCAATTTATTCATCATGCTATTTTTGCCTGTATACCTTGTTTTTTTGTTTGTTTTTTAAATTGTATTTTTCTTTTATATGTTCTGTGAGATTTATGCTTGAAAGAGGTTGTCTTTTGGTGTGTTTCCAGGATTTGTTTCAAGATTTAGAGCTTTTAGGAGTTCTTGTAGTGCTGGCTTGGTAATGGCAAATTCTCTCAGCATTTGTTTGTCTGAAAAAGAGTGTATGTGTCCTCATATATGATACTTATTTTACTGGAAACAAAATTCTTGGCTGATAATTGTTTTGTTTGAGGAGGCTGAAGATTGAGCCCCAGCCTCTTCTAGCTTGTAGGGTTTCTGCTGAGAAATCTGTTATTAATCAGGTAGGATTTCCTTTACAGGTTACTTGGTGCTTTTGCCTCACAGCTGTTAAGATTCCTTCATCTTAACTTTAGAAAACCTGACAACCATGTGCCTAGGTGACAGTCCTTTTGTGATGAATTTTCCAGGTGTTCTTTGAGCTTCTTGTATTTGGATGTCTAATTCTCTCCCAAAGCTGGAAAAGGTTTCCTCAATTATTCCTTCAAATATATTTTCCACACTTTTAGATTTCTCTTCTTCCTCAGAATGCAGATTATTCTTAGGTTTGGTCATTTAACATAATCCCAGACTTCTTGGAGGCTTTGTTCACATTTTCGTATTCATTTTTCTTTCTCTTTGTTGGATTTGGTTAACTCAAAAACCTTGTCTTCATGCTCTGAAGTTCTTTCTTCTGCTTGTTTGATTCTATTGCTGAGACTTTCCAGAGCATTTTGCATTTCTATAAGTGCATCTACTGTTTCTCGAAGTTTTTATTGTTTTTTATTTATGCTATTATTTCACTGAATATTTCTCCCTTCATTTCTTGTATCATTTTTTTTTTTTATTTCCTTACATTGAGCTTTGCCTTTCTCTGGTGCCTCCCTGATTAGCTTAATAACTAACCTTCTGAATTCTTTTTCAGGTAGATCAGGGATTTCTTCTTGGTTTGGATCAATTGCTGGTGAGATAGTGTGATATTTTGGAGGTGTTAAAGAACCTTGTTTTGTCATATTACCAGAGTTGGTTTTCTGGTTCCTTCTCATTTGGATAGGTTCTATCAGAGGTACGGTCTAGGGCTCAAGGCTGTAGTTCAGTTCCTTTTGTCCCATGGGGTGTTTCCTTGATGTAGTACTCCCCCCGCCCTTTTCCTGGGGATGTGGCTTCCTGAGAGCTGAGCTGTAGTGATTGTTATCTCTCTTCTGGGTCTAGCCACTCAGCAAGTCTACCAGACACCGGGTTGGTACTGGGGACTGTCTGCACAGAGTCCTTTGATATGAACCATCTGTAGGTCTCTCAACTGTGGATACCAGCACCTGCTCTGGTGATGGTGGCAGAGGGGTGAAATGGACTATGTGAGGGTCCTTAGCTTTGGTTAATTAGTATACTATTTTTGTGCTAGTTGGCTTCCTGCTAGGAGGTGGCATTTTCAAAAGAGTATCAGCTGTGGTAGTATGGGGAGGGACAGGTGGTGGGCAGGGCCCTATAACTCCCAAGAATATATGCCCTTTGTCTTCAGTTACCAGGGTGGGTAGCGAACAACCATTACATGAGGGCAGGGCTAGGCAGTCTGAGCTCAGACTCCACTTGGGTGGATCTTGCTGCGGCTGCTGTGGGAAATGGGGGTGAGGTTCCCAGGTCAATGGAGTTATGTTCCTAGGAGGATTATGGCTGTCTCTGCTGTGTAATGCAGGTTGTCAGGGAAATGGGGGAAAGCTGGCAGTCATAGGCTTCACCCAGATCCCATGCAACCCAAAGGGCCAGTCTCATTCCCAACCATGCCTCCATCAAAAGCACTCAGTCTGTTTCCAGGCAGTGGGTGAGCAGGGCTGAGAACTTGTCCCAGGCTACTCACCTGGGGCTTTCCTTCTTCCCCCACCTGTGGAGTCTGCACACTGGATTCACTTTCTCTCCCAAGTTCTGGCCAGGAGACTTCTTGAGTAGTTCAAATTGTTACAAAGTTTAGCTGGAGGTTTTCTTCCCCCTGTGGCCTCTTCCTAGTGCCTCTGGCAACCCTCTTCAAGGACCCTTGTGATGTGAGGCAGGAATGGTTTGCTAGGAGACCCAGTGAGCCCACAGGGATTTTCCTGTTGCACACACTACCCCAGTATTTTGCTCAGCTGTCTAAATTGACTCAATTCTAGGTAAGGTCAGAATGTTCTCCTTATGTAATCTAGACCTTCAGGTTCCCCATTGGGGGTGTATGTTCAGGGGTGGAGGATCTCCCTTTCTCACTTCCAAAGTTTGGGTACTTACAATATTTCAGGCGTCTCCCGGGTCCTGTAGGAGTAATCCGCTACCTTTAGAGGATCTGCAGGTTCTCTTGGCTTTCCTAATGTGTTTCTGCAGTCACTCTGGAGCAAAAGTTCACAATGAGAGTCTCTACACGCTACTCTGCCCCTCCAAGCGGGAGCTGCAAGTTAGTCCTGCCTCTCGTCAACCATGATTTCCAGACTCTCTTCTGGTAGAATGTTTTAATTTCTTGCTTTTTATTATTTTTATGTATATATTATCATTGCTTTGTGGCTACAATGAATCTTACAAAAACATATTTTAACTAGTTATTTTAAACTGATAAAATTTAGTTCGGATGAAAAAAAAGGAGGAATTAGAAAAAAAAGAGCCGAGAGAAAACTAAAAACTCTACACTTTAATTCCTTCCCACTTTTGGACCTTTTGTAGTCTCTACATTTTGGTTTATTGTCTATCTCTCAACAAATTGTTGTAGTTATTATTGTTTTTGATAGGTTCGTCTTTTAGTCTTCAAACTAAAGGTGTCTTTGGTTTATCCATTGCAATTACTGTATTATTCTGTATTTGCCTCTCTACTGGCTTTCATCAGTGCATTTTATACCATCAAATGATTTCTTGTTGCATATTAACGTCTTTTTATTCTGACTGAAGAATTCTCTTTAGCGTTAATTTTAAAACAGATCTAGTGTTGATGAATTTTCATGGCTTTTGTTTCTCTAGAGGTAGTCCTTATTTCTCCTTCATGCTTAAAAGATAACCTGCTTTGCTGGATACAGTATTTTACCAAAAAGTTTTTTTTTCCTTCACACTTTATGTCATTCCATTGTCTTCTAGCCTATAAAGTTTCTGCTGAGAAATCTGCTGCAAAATGTATCATAGCTCCTTTATAGGTTAGTTGCTTCTTTTTTTATTGATGCTTTTAGAATCTTTCCTTTGTCTTTTGATAGTTAGATTATAATATGTCTTGAGGTAGTTTTATTTGGGTGGGATCTTCTTGGTGTTCTTTGACTTTCTTGTACCTGGATATTCACAACTTTATGTTTAGAAAGTTCTCTGTTATTTCTTTGAATAAACTTTCTACCCCAATTTCTTCCTCTACATCTTCTTCAAGGAGAATATCTCTTAAATTTGCCCTTTTGTGGTTATATGCTATATCTCATGGGCGTTTTTCATTGTTTTTTTTTCTATTTTTTCCCTTCTGACTGTGTATTTTCAAAAAGCCTGCATTTACACTCACTTTTATTTTCTTCTCCTTGATCAATTTTGCTGTTGAAACCCATTTTTTAGTTTGTCAATTGAATTTATTAGCTCTAGAATTTTTACCTGATTCTGAAAAATTATTTCAGTCTTTCTATTAAAGTTCTCTGATCGAATTCTGAATTTTTCTGTGGGTTTTCTTGAAACTCATTGAGCTTCCTCAAGACAGTTATTTTGAATTCCCTAGCAGAGAAGTCATAAATCTCTATCACTCCAGGATTGGTCACTGATGCCTTATTTAGTCTGTTTGGTGAGGTCATGTTTTACTGGATATTCTTAAAGTTTATGGACATTCATCAATGTCTGGCCAGTTAAGTGTTAGATATTTATTCCAGTCTTCACAGTCTGGCCTTGTTTGTATCCATCTTTCTGGAGAGATCTGATATTTTGGCTCTCATGGAGGTGCTTTCTTGCACGGATAGTTGTTCAATTTGTGTTCTTCTGGTGGTTGTAACTGTCACCGGATGGTTATATCTAGCCAGCTTGCTCCATCTTCCTCATTTCATTTGCTCTTGCTTTTTGAGTTCCTTGAGTTGCAGGGTTAGGTTATTTATTTGAAATATATCTGCTTTTCTGATGGGGGTATTTATTGCTATAAACTTACCCCTTAGTACTGCTTTTGCTGTATCCTGTTGGTTGTAGTATGTTGTCTTCTTATTTTCATTTGTTTCAAATTTTTTTTATTACTTTCTTAACTTCTTTATTAATCCATTGGTCATTCAGGGGCATGTTGTTTAACTTCCCTGTATTTGTATAATTTCAATTTTTTTATCTGTATTGATTTCTAATTTTATTCCATTTTGTTCTTAATCTTAATCTTGTTGCTTGAGAGATGTCTTTCCTGTCATTCTGTTTATATATATATATATAATCTGAGAAATTATATTTCTCAGACTTTTGAAGTTATGTGTCTAGCACCAACTTTCCAAATTTATTTTTTTCGTAGCTATTCTTTTAATTGCATATGCTCAATGCATATAAGGAAATGCATAAAATTTGAACTATATGAAACAAGCCTTTAGTCTAATATATTTTGGGGAAAGACACTATTCTGTAATATGCAATACCCTCAATATATCTAGAATGGTTTTAGATTCATTTTAAATGACTTCATCTTGATTCCTAAGGCCACACCACCACTCCTAATCTTTAACTGCTATGGTATTGGAAGAATTATGAGCATCGATTGTAGCTGACAAATAAACTAGCAATGTGGTTTTATCCTATCTCTCTTTTTAGATTTTTTTTTTTGATCAGGCAAAATACTTATCTCTCCATACTTCAGAAAATGGATCTGTGTAATGAAGCTGGTGGAATCATTCTTTCTAAAGCACTTGGATCAGATGATGATAGAAAATTAATGCTTATTATAATAATTAATGATTATTTTGGAGGTTTGATTTAAATAAGCCTGGAAAATTTAAAATTAATTGCTGACAATATAAAAGGAAGTAGGGTAGGGTGATATGACTTCGAACGTTTTTTCTTGTTATTGTTTCATTATAGCACAGCAGCATATGTGCTATTTTATGTGGAAGTAGAAATGTTAGAATAATAACACAAATAGCAGAAACATATTCTTCCATTTAGATTTAGATCCCTGGCATCACATGCTTTGAAAACTAGAGGTGAGACAAAAATCAACCTGTTGATCTCTTTTGGTTTTTTAACCACATAATCTAGGGACAATAAAACCAAAAGATAAGTTGCCCCAACTTCGTACTACACACTCGTGGCTGTGCCATGTCTCAACTATATTTAGCAGCAATCTTGAGGCAGAGCAATTGTTATGGCAAGACAAAAAGATGGGAGGAAAAAATATAATCTATTTTTATTTTGTCCCCTAGATATTAGAGAAATCATCAGGTAAATTTATATAAAACTTCTTTTGACATTCTAGAAACAGAATCTCCTAAGGCCTGAAATTATCTCAGATTTTGTTTTATAGATAAAGTTCATGATTACATAGCTAGGTAATTATGATGGTAATAATAATATTCATATTTTTCTTTGTCTATTCACTCTTATACCAACTACCGAAGGTTCAATGACTATGGATTTACCTATTGTTCTTTTGGCTCAGCTGCAAACTGGGATTTCTAACCATAAAGGCCACAAGAAAGAATCCATAAGGAAATCTTTATTTCACCCTCATCTCATCTCTACCAGCACCAAGCTGGTAGAATGCGGACCGGTTATTGTTATTATTACTTGCATGGACAACAGGCTTGAGGTTGCGAAGAAAACTGTCCTCACTAGCTGATAGAAAATAAAGCAACCACTATTTCTAAGATTCAACCAATTCAATAAGATGAGTAAAAATATTTGTCTATTTTTTCAAGTTACTGAGAACTTGAGTTTATATTAAAATTGGCAGGAGCAAACTAAAACTTTGGTTACTCAAGCTTATTTACACTATGTGCGTAAGGGTAGAGATGAGAACACAAAGATAAAAGAAGGTTGATGTGGAGTTGGATTTAGAGATAATAAAGCAAAACAGCAATTATTACAGTTTACCTATTGATACTTGGTTTGGTTTTATTTGCTGTTTTGCTACAAGATACTATTTGGGTAACCTCACGTTTGTCCTGTACTGGGAAATACTGGCATACATAGCAACATGGAAGACTGCCTTAAGAGTATCCCCAAATTCCTTGGGAGTACTCTAGACAAAGGACAATAACATTGTGATAAAAATTACCATATCATTATGAAATTTATCTCTACCATTTCTATCCTCCAATATATCTCCGTGGGAGTTTTCCAGACTATTATTATTGTGTATATAATACACTTTTTAAACATTAAATATTTTTTCTTTTAATAGACAGCTAACAGAGGTAGGGCACAATAATACACTCTGTGTATTATTCAAGATACTCCAGATAAACAATATTAATAGGATATTAATATTAATATTGCAGTATATACATGTATATCTTATTAATATTATTATTATTGCTATATATATATGTCCTATTAATATTGTTAATATGAATACAGAAAGAGTTAATAGGAATACAGAAAGAGATTCATTGAGGGATTGACTTACATCATTATGGAGGTTGAGAAGTTCCACCATCTTCCTTCTCCAAACTGTAGGTTGAGGAAAGCCAGTGGTGTAGTTCAAGTCCAAACCTGAAGACCTGAGAACAAGGGAAGCCAATGGTGTAAGCACCAGTCCAAGTACAAATGCCCAAGAAACAGGATGGCTGATATCTGATGCTATGAGAAGATGGGTTCCTCAGCCCAAGCAAAGAGCATATTCACCTTTCCTTTACTGTGATGGTTAATTTTATATGTCAACTTGACTGGGCTAAGAAATGCCCAGATGGCTAGTGAAAACTTATTTATTAGTGTGTCTTTGAGGGTGTTTCCAGAAGAGATGAGCATTAGAATGAGTAGACTAAGTAAACAAGACCTTCCTCACCAATGTGGGTGGGCATCATATAATCCCTTGACAGGTCAAATATAACAAAATGCAGAGAAAACTGTGCTCTTGGTTTAACTGAACTAGATCACCAGCTTGCAGATGGCAAATGGCAAATTTCTCAGCCTTCATAATTGTGTGAGTCAATCTAACAGTAATTCTTTTTTATCTATCTGTCTATTTTTGTGTCTATCCATCCACCTATCTATAATCTATCTATATTCTATTGGTTCTGCTTTTTTTGAAGAACCCTAACACAGATTTTGATACTCAGAGTAGTACTAGGGCAAAAAATTAAGAATAAGTTTTCTGAATTGTTTCTGGGGTTTCTGGAACTGGCTCTCTAATCTCATTTGGTCTAAAGACAATCAAAAGTCTCTATTTTTAGTAGAAAAAAGGTACAGTTAGTTCTTGGCATGAACCTTTTTATCGAGTTATGCCACATCTGCATTGAATACTCCTAATGAACCACTTATAAGAAGCAAAAAGCTAAGTGACATTTATATACTACTTTCAAGTATTTTTAAAAAGCTAAGAAATACGGTGGCATTGTTTGGTTACTCTTAATGTTGCTGGACAAAGTGGTAAAAGATCAATGAGCTCAGGAATTCAAATTCTCAGTTCAAGCGTGGCATAAATGACCTAAGCCACAAGGGTGTCCAATCTCTTGGCTTCCTTGGGCCATTTTGCAAACAGAATTGTCTTGGGCCACACATAAAACACACTAACTCTAATGATTGCTGATGAGATTTCTTAAATCACAAAACAAATCTCATAAAGTTTTTTTTTTCTTTTTTTATTTGTTATCCAAGGTAAAAATGCATTTTATTTTATTTTTTTATTAATTGATGAATTAATTTTATTAAATTTATGGATCTACAAACTAATTTTATTCAAAACTATTAAAATCATATTGTTAAAATATTTAATAACATCCATTTGATTAAAGAAAACTACAGAAAATCTTTACTCTTTTCAAAGATTCATCTTATTGTTAGAGAATTTATAATTTCGACAACTTCAATTACATCTTTTCTATAACCATATTATTTTCAAAGGAACAAAAATCTCTTACAGGCTAAATGGAATTCTCTAAAATTTTCTCTTTTTTTTTTTTTTTTTTACATTAACATTATGTTTTTTTTTTTTTTATTATACTTTAGGTTTTAGGGTACATGTGCACAATGTGCAGGTTTGTTAGTTTTAAGAAAGTTTATAAATTTGTGTTGGGCTGCATTCAAAGTCATCCTGGGCCACACGTAGCCTGCAGCAGTATGTGGGTTAGACAAGCTTGACCTAAGAGCTTCCAGGTGGGCCTTGAAAGATATCCTTCCCTCCTGTAGTCTGTCACAGGGTTAAAATTGCTGAAAATCAACCACAGGACATCATCTCATGATTGGCTGAATTACAGTGTGAGTTGAATACCCAGACTTGCAGGTTGCCTAATGTTAGAGTGAGGACATTTATTGGAAAGCAATGTGTTCCTGTAAGCTGGTGTATTAGTTTGTTTTTGCATCACTGTTGAAGAGTACCTGGGATTGGGTAATTTATAAAGAAAAGAGGTTTAATGGGCTCATGGTTCTGTAGGCTGTACAGGAAGCATGATATTGACATCTGCTCCTGGTGAGGACCTCAGGGAGATTACAATCATAGCAGAAGTGAAGCAAGAGAAGGCACATCACATGGTGAGGGCAGGAGCAACAGGGTGATGGTTGGGAGGTCCCAGACTTTTAAACAACTAGATTTTGTGTGAACTAACTGTGTGAGAACTCACTTATCACCAAGGGAATGGTGTCAAACCATTCTTGAGGTATTTACCACGTTGATCCAACCACTTCCCATCAGGCCCCACTTCTAACATTGGTAATTACTTTTCTACATGAGATTTAGAACAGACAGATATCTAAACCATATGGTTGGGAAAGGTACATATGGGAAGACCCTGATGAGGCTGGTAACATTGATTTCCTAAATTGTGATGACATTTTATTAGAGTGTTTTTTGTTTGTTTTTTATTTATTTATTTATTTTTTGCCAATGGGAGAGGTATCTCGACCTCCAGTAGAAGCAGACTCTTCTCTTCAGCAGAAGTGGCCTCCCCATCACTAGTTGTAGCAGCCTCCCCACAACATTGAGATCTGCCCTTCCATCTCCTTTGGAGGGAATAATCCTGAATTGCCTGAGAAATGATATTGACCTCTTCTAAAGCAATTGTCATGCAAGACAGTGTTAATTCTCCTCAGGACTTACCCCAACTATCCCTCTTTGCTTATATACCTACAACTACACTTCATTCCTAGTAAGATACTAATGGTGAAGTACAAAGTGTGTCCTATGAGGAGGTGTGCTATACTCCAAAAGAGGTACTTATATTTCCTAAATTAGACAAGGAGAAATCCAAGGAACATATATGAATCTGGATCTTAAGGACACAGGATAATGGTGGGAAAGATTATAAATTTGGATCAGGTTATATTTATTCATATATGCTCACTAGGCAGAGATTCTGCATTCAATGTTACAGCTCTCGAAATTAGGACAGTAACAGGTGTTTGGCTAAAACATAGATTAAAATATGGCCTGCCATGAGTGAATTGGAAATGCTTAATATCCTCTGCTTTAACATAAAATAAAGGATCCTAATTTGGAATTTGGAATTTTAAAGTGGATTTATCTTGAGACGGAGTCTCGCTCTCTCTCCCGGTCTGAAGTGCAGTGGCGCGATCTTGGCTTACTGCAAGCTCCACCTCCCGGGTTCACGCCATTCTCCTGCCTCAGCCTCCTAAGGAGCTGGGACTACAGGCGCCCGCCACCACGCCCGGCTAATTTTTTGTATTTTTTAGTAGAGACGGGATTTCACCATGTTAGCCAGGATGGTCTCTGTCTCCTGACCTTGTGATCCGCCCGCCTCGGCCACCCAAAGTGCTGGGATTACAGGCGTGAGCCACCGCACTGGGCCGGATTTATCATTTAACACCTACTCTCCCACACTGAAAAGGTACAGAAAGAATAACTTTCACCACTACCTTGAGAAATAAATATGTGAAGGGAGCTTAAAAGCTCTGTGATTCCTTTTCTCTGTAGACCACAATTTGTAGTGGGAACCACAGCCACTCAATAGAAAAACCTAAATGAGGCCGGGCACGGTGGCTCACGCTTGTAATCCCAGCACTTTCGGAGGCCGAGGCGCGTGGATCACGAGGTCAGGAGATCGAGACCACGGAGACCACGGAGAAAGAGCTCTCCAAACAATACATGCATTTGTGACTGGATAAACTATATGAATTATGACAGAGTTTTCTAAAGCGGCAGTATTCTCAGACTAAAATGTCACAACAAGGCTTTTGGGCCCATGTTAAGTTGGCGGTGTCTGCTAAACCTCTAAGATCAGATATCAAGTGGGCAGTTCAATGTGCAAGCTGAAAATTTATAGAAAAGTCTATATGGAAGATCCAGAATAAAATTATAGATTATAAGCATAGACTTATAGGTTGAAATTAATTGTAGATCAGAGTTGTGTTTAAATCCAAGAGCCTGAATGAGTGCTCCCTGGAGAGCATATAGATACAATAATAAAATCAAGCCCCAAATGGACCTCATTTTATAGATCAGGAACAAAGAAAGAGCTAACATAGAGAAAGAATGGTTGGTGAGGTATAAAAATCAAGGTAGTGTAAGGTAATTGAAGACAAAATAAAATAAAATTATCAATTTTTCCAAATATATCTGAGGGTTCAAAAATTTGAAAAGGAACTCATTATTGAATTTTGAAAGGTAGAAATCAAGGAGGATGTAAAAGAAGAACCTCAATGGAGTTGTAGGGACAAAACTGAGGGAAAATTTGTTTAAGAATCTGTGAAGTAAGAAGCAGGTACAACCAAATGTGGATAAATTTTTCAACCCATTTTGCTATGAAGCAAATCAGAGATGTAGAATGGTAAACTTAGGAAAATACAGAGTTGAGGAGGGAATTTCTAAAGTTAAAAATACTAAAGTATATGTTTACAATAATATAAATTATCTAGAAAAGAAATGAAGATAAAAGAGATAGTAGAGAAATGACAAGAAAATAAATTCAGAAACCACAAGAAGGCAAAAGAAAAGAACACATGCAAACCCAAGCCACTGATCTACAAGAGTGTCAGGGGCAAAATTATAGCCTTCATATACAATGTCTTCAGGGAAATGGGTTGTGAGAAAAAGCAACAGTCAAGTTATAATAAGAGGTAAAGATGGAGGGAAGACAAAAAATATTGAGCATATGGACAAATTTTTTATAGGGAATTTGTATGAAATTATTGAATTGAATGTACAGGAAAGTTAACCATTGTGAGTCCAGTGTGAGTCTCTGGATGTGACTAAGCTAAACAGATGAATTATTGTAGGGTTCAATGGAAATAAAATATATTAAAAGTATATTCTAGGTAATTCACAAGTACAGATATTTAGGTTATACATATTGATTATAGCATTATATATTCTTAAGTGATACTTAACTCTTTTATGAGGCCTTTATAAGCCTTTTCTGGCTGTGTTTTATGTATTACATGTTCCTATATCACATCTGAAAATCTCCATTCTGTTCATTATCCTGTTTTTTGTTGTTGTTGTTGCTGTTGTTGTTGTTTTTTTCATTTTCTGTTCATGTGTGTTTCTCTCCCACTACATTTTTTTTAGGGCAGAAACTGTGTCTCATATATCTTTAGATTCTACATGCATATATTGGTGCTTACGGAGGACACAAAAAGCCCTAGAAGTTATTAGTGAAGGACATTAGTTGATGTTAAAATATTAAGTTTTAAACACACAGAGAAGAAAATAGTCATGTAATTCAGGAGCATTGTAATGAGATTTTCTTTCTAGGTTTCTTAATATGTAATACCAAGCATAAACATTTTTAATTCCCATGAACTTGGGACTCTTTTGGAGGATTGATTTGGAAGTACTGCTTTATCAAAGGGATTTGTTCTCATGAGCAGAATCACGTTAGAATTTCTCCAATCCTTTTTTTATGCCCGAAAAAGAAAAAACAACCTATTTGTATGCAGAGAAACTTGAAACCCACTAGGTGTCTCAATCAGAGAAAATTTAACACAGGGAATTGGTTACATGGGTGACTGAAGACCAGAGGAACTCAATGTATGAGGAAGTAAGTAAGAGATTAGAAACTGCAGGAAGCACTACCACTCCTAGGACTGGAGGGACACATGAAAGAAATGATATTACTGTGAGCCCTGAAGCTTCTCTATAGCAGAGGCAAAAACTCAGCAGAATCTGAGACCACAGAGAAAAGGGCTATTTTGCAGGAGCTAGAATCACAAGGAAGAAACAGCTGATACCAGTGAGGCCACTGGAAACAAATTCTGGGAGCATAGAAATAATCTTGCTTCTTCTCTATACTTGACCTCTATTCTTCCAGTTCCTCCCACTGCTAGAGGGCAAAGGGGCTTGGATAAGGTTGTTCCTAAAATATTAAGTAAAGAAAGAAGGGAAAGTATAAAAATGTATTTAAGATAAAATAGGCAAATTGCAGATACATGTTCTAAGATCAGGGGTATGAAAAGATAAATCTCTCAAATATACTTTACTAAATAATATAAGGTGATCACAAAACATTTACAGTTGTGTTCTTACAATGGAACAATTTGGCTGAAACTGCTATAGGCAATGGACTCATTTGGAAGCATTGCCCATTTATTCGTATTTCTTTGTATTGACAAAGAAAAATCTATGACTAAATTTTTAGTTCTTCATTTGGTTCATACATTATAAGAAAAATCCATTCTTCTTATCTGATTTAGAAAGAATAGTGTAAAGATGGTAGAGTTTACTGATTTTGAAAGCCTAGGAAGGAATTTATTGAACAATATTTCCAGTCTCAGATCAGTGTTGTATGCCATTTTTAGTTTGAAATTATCCATTTGATTCTGCTACAGGAAAATGATGTTAGACAATTTAAGTAATAGCAATCAAAATTAATGAACATGTTTTCATTAAATTCAAACATACTGAAAGTATTGTCATTGAAATCACTTTTCCCCACTCAAAAATAATATTTTATTTTCAGTGTTTTCTTTCTAATAATTTGCACATAAAATGCCGTAGCATAGGCCAAGATAACTCCAGTATATTTTACCAATAATTTCCTAATTGGGGATCGGGTTTGAGTCCATTTTTCCTTCGTAAGAGGATACATATGTTTCAAAACAGAAGGGGGAAGTGTCTTTAATGAAAACTCATCACAGATAACTTATATTTGATTAATATTGTTGATATTACTGGATCTTTTTCCTCTAAACCTAGCAGTTTTTTTGGCAAATCAAACATTATTTTTCTGTCTCTGAATAAAAAATAAGTCAGGTTAGTAAAGAACAGTCACAGAAATCATATAAAGCCCCTTCTTGGGTTACTTAATCAGAATTTTTTAGGCAAAGTCAGAATGGGCCTGCAGGGAGTGACAGGGGCCTAGTTCAAATAGAAGAAATACCCTAAACAATAGCCTAGAAGGAAGAGAAAGCACATCTAACAGAGCAGCCCATAAATCTATGCATATAAAATATTGAGTTTGAATGCTAACAAAATAAAATATAAAGCCAGAGTGTTCATAAGGACAACTTAGATCATGAAAGTGCTGAGATTTGGCACATTATTCTAAGAGTGATGGGATTTCATTGAATTTTTGTAATGAAGAGACATGATCAAATTTTAATTTTAAAATATCTTCCTGCTTTAGTGTTGAGAAAACATTGATAGGAATATTGCAATAGATTGAAGGCAGAGAGAGCAATTCAAATGCTGCTGCAATTATCCTTGAAAGATGATAGTAGTTCTTGAGCTACTTATAGGTAGAGGGGCTAGAGAGAACTGGGCTGATTTAAAAGCCACAAGGAAGAAAGCAGTGAAAAGCCATTGTGAGATGGAACATTTGAATTAGAAAAAAGGGGTAAAGATGACAATAATTTCTGACTTCCAGACTTATTTTTACTTAATTTTTTGCCTCAATATGTTCAATAAGGTTAATGGCGTTTTGTAAGCCTACATTTTTGGGGGTCAATTAAACAGTCTTTCCAAACATAACCTCCAGGTATTTTTTTTCTCCAATAAGTAGGATGTAGAATCATAAAATTAGAAGTGATCTTAAATGTCATTTATTTCAATGTTCCAAATGAGATGGCTAATTTTATGTGTCAACTTAGCTAGATAAGGGTGTTTGGTTGTTTGGGCAATACCAATCTAGATGTTGAGGTGAAGGTATTTTGCTTCAGAAGTGATTAAAATTAAAATTAATAGACAATGAATAAAGCACATTACCCTTCATGATGTGGGTGGGCCTCAATTCAATTACAGGAAATGCTTGAAAAAGACTGAGGTTTCCAGAAACCAAATCAAACCAAAACAAAACTGCTTCCAAGCCGCAACATAGAGTTTATACCTGAGTTTCCAGCCCTTTGAATAAAGACTGCGACATCAATTATTACCTGAATCTTCAAACTGCTAACTTCACAACTGCATGAGACAATTTTTAAAAGTAAATATTTCTCTCTGTCTCAAATCTCTTCTGTTGGTTCTGTTTCTCTGGAGAATTCTGACGAATACATCAACTAATATGAAAATCTTTGCTACAACATTTCTGTTACAAAGCCTAGCTATTTCTACTTGAAATATTACTGCGAAGTAGATTTAGTTTCATCAGAAATATTTTTTCCTTTGGATGGGGAGACATTTTGGTTATTTGAAAATTCTTTTTCTTTTTTTTATTTAAGTGAAAGGGTAAAAATTCTATTTCCTTTAACTGCCTTTTACAAATTAGTTGTTTTTGGTGGGATGGGAAGAAAGATGGTGTATTGTGTGGTTACTTTTTGGTATGTAAAATGAGAAAATTGACAGCATCTCTTATTACATATAATATTAATCAAAGCGTCAAATAGGAAGAAACATGTTTGAATTACTTAGCATTTTTACACAGCTTTACAATATTAGGTTTAGTTATCATTACCACATTCTCTTCTGAACCATTATAAAGTTTATAAAAACTGATTATTATTGAACATCTGTGATGTACATAACACTGTTTGGTGCTTTACACTATTAGTGATGAATATGAGTTTCATTCTACAAGTTATTTGAGAATTTTTAGGTGTTTTCTATAATTAAACATTAATTCTATTCCAAATGCTGATTTTTTAATTGACAGTTCATCTTCCTTTGCACTACATCTTAGTTCATGAAAGCTTACATAATATCACAAAACTGGATATTTAGAGCAATGGGTAACAAAACCTGATGTTTTGTCAATACAGAGATTGCTCATCAGACCCTACTCTTCTGTGTCAATTGTCAATTCATTTTTTTAAGGCTGCTTCAATGCCAGTGACTTTCATGGCAATTATAAAGCTTCTTTCAGGTGCCCTGAAATTCACTTTGCTACTCTTCTTCCACCATGACTAAGAGAAAATATGGGGAGCTGCCTAAGACCTGTATGCCTAGATGTATTGAGTTTTTCTTACTGTAAAGCATGATAGTTTTTCACCTATCTGTAGGTGGGGGAACATTTGTTCTTTCTTGAATGCCTCAAATCTATAAGGGATAATTCTCATTCCCCGCCCCTGCTGTGCCCTGCCTCTCACAATTGTTTGGCTCAACTACTGGGAAAAAAGCAGGGTGTGCAATTGACCTAATAGAGGGTGCCCTACTTTCTTTTTGTCCCTTCATATTCTCTAATCTCATGGAGTAGACATAGATGATATAGAAATAGAAATGGAGATATAAAAAGAAAAAAAGATATGAAATGAAAGATATTAAAGAAAGAAAAATAGATATAGGTGATGTGTAGGTGGAATTTCTTCCACTCACTGACTTTTGCTCCTTGATGTCCTCTTCTGCTCTTTACCCACTGTAAATTCCATTGTCAATCATTACAGATCCTCTCTCGCTTAAGCCCACACCAAGATTCTTTTGTCCCAGAGGTTTTACAACTTGGCTAAATCCTAAACTCTGTCTACTCTTTTTTTTTTTTTTTTTTTTTGGTCAGTTCCACAAGGCCAGAGGGAAAATACAAAACCACATGTGTGTGTGTGTGTGTGTGTGTGTATTGGTTCTTAATGCTTCCTGGCTCTTAGGCAATACTTTGCTAATTCTCTCTCCCACTACGAAGAATCACTATTTCACTCCTTTTCTTCTCTAGCCAGTCAGTCCATATGTTCTTTGACTTTTTTATCCTCAGCTTTGTATTTTACCAGGAGAATTAAAAGAAATGCCATAGACTCCTATTATAATTTCTATATACCTATCTGCACAAATATCTACAAGCACTTTCTTTGTGTCTAGTTACCTATAATTCTATCTAAATCCCACCCCTTTATTTGGGCATTAGATCCTATACCTTGAAATCATATGTAATCTATATTCCTCTCCAACAAGATAATGTCAGACATGGGATTGGATCATTGGTGATATAATCAAGCTTCATGGCTTTAAATACGACCTACATATTGTTAAGTCCCCAGTTTTTTCTCCAGCAACAATTCTATATCCTGTATTTCACCATTCTTGACATTTCCACTTGGATAGCTAATGTACACCTCAAACTCAACGTAGCCAAGAGATAATTTTTGCTCTTTATCCTGAAACCTGCTCTATCAATAACCTTTCTCCAATCAGTTGATATCAATTTCATCTTTCCACTTGTTTGGAATAAACATTAAACATTTTGAAGTCATTTCTGTTTTCTCTATTTTATATTCTGTGTCAAATATATCAGAAAATATTTGCTCAACATTCAAAATACATACCAAATACAATCAGTTCTCATTTCTGAATCACTGCCATGCTGGTTCTCCCTTGGATCAGTGCAAATTGCTTTTTAATAGTTTCCCCTGCCCCCAAGCTTGGCCCCTTATAGTCTGCTCTTAATTATTTAACCAGAGTAAGTGGATAATTCACTCCCATGTAGAATATCTTACAATGGCTCCTCATTCTGCAAATGCTGAAGTCATTGAAATGGCCTATAAGATTCTTCTACAGCTTGCCCGTTACCTCTGAATTCATCATCTACTTCTCATCCATTGCTTACTCATCTCCAACTATACTAGCTTCCTTCCTGTAACCACAGTATACTAAGAATACTTTCATCTTAATGCATGTTCTCTAGCTATTTCCTCTGACTGGCCCACTCTTCCCCTAGGTATACACTTGGCTAACTCCATCACTTTCTTTAACGCTTGGTTTAAATTGCATCTTCCCAATTAGGTCTAATCCCGCCTGCCCTACTTAATACTACACATTTCCTTCCCACACACACCATGTTAAATCTCCTTTAGCGTGCTCCTATCTCCATTATTAAAAATATATAATTTACTTCTCTACTATGGTAACTTGTGACATTCATCCCTTACTTCTATATTAAAAGATAGAAACAGATAGGACAGATATCTGTGCTACTTTGTTCAGTAATATATTCTAAATAATGGGAATAAAATCTGGAGCGTAGTAGGTGGTAATAAATGAATATTAATTAAATAATCTAGGGGTGAAGCCTATTATTTTTTCTTTAGTGTTCCTAGGGATGTATCTGTTTAAAGTTTAAACTTTTTTTTGTTGTTGTTCTCTGGCATTCTACCCCAAAATCATAAAGATCATTAAGTCTAAATTGATTGAGATAAGGTCAGGTGTATAAAGAAAAATATCTTAAAATTGTCAATTCTCACATAAAATGTTAGTCAGCAGTCGTTTACTTGCTTTTTAACTTAGCTCTCAGAACACTTTGAAGATTGTGTTAGTAACAACATTTTACATAAGAAGAAAAAGCCATTTAGAAAATTAAGTAATATACCCAAGTTCATACGAGATAGTGACATAATTACTTTTTGAGCTGATGTATTTTTAAATTTATTCCCTCCATGTCACACAGAGAACCATGATCATGTTCCACTTTTATTTCCTATCTCTATTTAAATGCCCTGCTTCTTCATATATTTTCTACTTTCTTATCATTCTAATCACTTTCTTTAGGCTATAAATTAAGGCAATGATGACAGGCTGCCCAGCACCCCCTAACGCCCGCAAAATCGAAGTGTGTTTATATATCAAGTCTTAGGTTCACTTTGAATGTATAAATATGGAAATATGTGTCACAGGTTTACATCTTTTGAAAAAAACAGTTGTTAATTCACAATACCATAATAACGTAGTGGTATTAGTGTTTGCCATGACACAGTTAGTGTACTTAACTCTCTATATGGTGAATGGGAGAAAATATTAAAACATGTATTTGTTCCTGGGTTGCTTCCTTGCATTTCTCCTTTATGCTCCTCTTCCATTCCATTTGCTTCCATGACTCTCTTCTTTTCACGTTTGTAAAACCCCCACTAATTATGAGATATGTTACTAGGTACTAGAAAGCACAAATATAAAGACAGACATAATCAAAGCATTCAGAGTCCAAATTTGAGTGATATCTGTGTACAGCAGATTGTGATATATTCTTCTTTAAATGCTGTAATGAAAATATATACAAGTAGAGGAAAATCGGTTTTATTAGCATCTCATTATTTTTTCTGAGTATATTTCCGTGTGTGCTTACCTAAAGCAATTACTTTCAGATAAAAATCACTTTGTTGGCTGTGCGTCGTGACTCACTCCTATAATCCCAGCACATTGGGAAGCTGAGGCAGGTGGATCACTTGAGCCCAGGAGTTTGAGACCAGCCCGGGCAACACGGTGAAACCCCATCTCTAACAGAAATACAAAAAATTAGCCGGGCATAGTGGCACATGCCTGGTAGTCCCAGCTACTCAGGAGACTGAGGTGTGAGGATTGCTTGAGCCTAACAGGCAGAAGTTCCAGTGAACCAAGATGGCGTCACTGCACTCCAGCCTGGGCAACAGAGTAAGACCCTATCTCAAAAAAAAAAAAAAAAAGAAAGAAAGAAAGAGAAAGAAAAAAGAAAAAGAGAAAAGAAAAGTCACTTCGTTAAAAAAAATTCTACTTCTGTTTAAGTGTTATTATGTAATGAAGAGATACAGGAATTACTTGCACACATTCCATGAGGTTCTAAAGTTTTTATTTAAATAATATTGAAAATATTTTCATAGTAATTTAGTTTCAACCTTCAAGAAAAATGATCTCCAGAAAATGAGCATATTGTAAAGCTTTTTGCAGGCTTAAACTGGAACAGTTTTAAGGACAATTTAGCATTAAGCTAAACGATGCTTTAAATAGTAGTAGCACACCTTTTTAATTTAATGGCTCTACAGCTTCAATCACCAAAACTCAGCCAAATTCTGTTTCAAATTGAAAACAAAAAAGAGTCTTAAACCTAAGAGAGTTTGAAACCAGATAAAACCTAGATGAAATTTTATTCCACATATTGTTGCTCTCGTTTGGTTGAGTCAAATTCAATATTATTGTGAATGTCAGGAGGAACTTGGCATCAGCACTGCAAATATTTTGTTTGACAATATGTATTTAAACAACTGAGTCAACAGAGCCACATCTGTGCATCTTTCTACTAACAAGGGACCCAAAGTTTGCATTCCAGGCATTGGTGCTAGCAAAGACCAGTGTGGCAAGTCCTGCGAAGGGTGAAAAGCATTCATTATTCCGAAGGCAATGCTTCCTATCAATAGTTGGAAAGAAATAAAAGTAAATTCACAGAATTGCATAGAAATCGATGTAGAATAGAAATTATTATATAGTAATCATTAAGCATCTTTTGAATTCCCTTTTTGGCTTGAGAATTTTATCCTATTATGATTCACACCTATCAATGTAGAAATCAAAACTTAACTTTTTAATTAGCAGATATACGCAAGTCTATGATTCAGAAATGAAAAAGCAGAGGTACACAAAATTCATTCTTTCTTTAGGCATTGGAGATACCAAGCTTTAGGGGGAATAGCAGTGTCAAGGCTTGTACTATCCAGCCCCCTGACTCACCTATAATACCCATGATGTGTTTGATGAGCTTCCCAATGCAGAGTGGCAGCAGTAGTAGCTTCTTCCTTAAGGCAATCTCTATGCTGTTCTATGTGCTTTTCCTGGTTGAGTAACTTACTCATGAGTTACTTCTGGTACTTTTAGAGAGTCCGTGATGTACGACATATCATTTAATAAATACAATGCCTAATTCCATTCTGATGTTTGAAACCAAGAACTCTGTGTAATGGCAGGAATTATCATATCATGGTTCAACTTTTCCATGACTCTTGACAATCTTCTCAATTTTTTGACTTACCGTTTCTGTCATAAAATTCTAGACAAACACACCAGCCCACACCCACATACATACTCACACACAATTCTCATTTAGGTTTCGGTTTTCTCTTTTATCATGAAGACTTCTGAGACCAGATGGAGGAAAGCATACAGAGAAGCTTGCAATACCACAATACATTCATGTTGAAATTTATATATTTCCAATGCATTTTTGGATATATAAATTTCAAGTTGAAATTTATATATTTCCAATGCATTTTTATCTACACTTAACTTTACATATCTCCACCTCCTTCTTCTAGGATCTTAACTCTCATGAAAGCCTTTGTCACTGTTAGCAACTCTACCTTTTACAGAACACTTTAATCCCTTTACTTTCCTGACACGTAAACTGAATTTTCGTCCTGTATCTCCGTTTTTCTTCTTCTCCGTCTCACCTCTAATTCCCAATATTCAAACTATCTAAAAAAAATGTTGCGAAGTTTCAATGCATCTTAGACTCAAAATACCCAGATCTGGATTGTCTAACACTTCAGAAGCATCTGCTTTCCTTCTCTTCTCCTGCCCACCCATTCTTTCGATTGTTTCTCCCATATTAGGGAGTAGCAGCACCATCTATTCAATCTAAAACCCAGAAATTCAGAGTCTATGTCTTTGCCTTCCCCCTCAATCCTAATATTCCATCAATCACCAGTTTTACCAATTCTACCACCGCTTACATGTCTCCATAATTCATTTGCTTTGTTCTTCTTTGATATACACAATGGTGATTAGTTCAAGACACCACGTCTTACCTATATTACTCCAAAAGGTCTACCAAACTAGATATTATCCCCATTCTCTTATACTTTCCCATCCATTCTCTATAGTGCACCCAAAAAAATAAGCCTAAAGCATCAATATCTTGCCCTATATGGGTTCTTTATAAAGATTCTAGTTTGGATAATATCTAATCTTTTCTTTTTTCATGGCCTATCTGATCCCAGACAACCTCTCTAGGCACAAAATCCCCTAAAGCTCTCTTGCCTGCTGAGATGTAAGCAGGAGGAGATTGATAAAAATCTGGAAAGCACCCTGCTTCTCTTATGCCTAGAGGCTTAGCATATTACTAACTGCTACTCATACTCCAGCTTATAGAGTAAATATGCTTTTTTAGGGAAGTGATTTATAATGTAATAAAAACAGTAGATGTATTTTCTAAGTCTTCCCATAAAAACTGGCATATTATTCATATATTTATTATAATAAATCATGATTATTTAATTATATGTAGTTTTTTAAGAATATTGAAAGCCTTGTGAAAGCAGATAAGTTTTAAAAATTTCTCAACATTTTCCCTCAAAGTCTAGCAGTATAAAACTAAATGAATAACACATAATTGATACAAATCTGTGAAAGAAATTGTAATGGTTAATTTTTTATGTCAGCTTGACTGGGTTCAGGGATGCCCAAACAGCTGGTAGAATATTATTTCTGAGTGTGCCTGTGAGGGGGTTTCTGAAAGAAACTAGCATTTAAATCAGTGGACTAAGTAAAGATCTACCATCACCAATGTGGGCAGGCATCATCCAATCCCTTGTGAGCCTAAATAGAACAAAATGACAGAGGAAAGGTGAATTCTCTCTCTCTTTGAGTTGGTACATCCATCTTTTCCTGTGCTTGGACATGGGTGCTCCTGGTTCTCAGGACTTCAGACTCTGGGATTTGGTCCAGTGCCTTTCCCTCCAATACCCTCCCATCACTTCTTAGGACTTCAGCTTTGGACTAGGGGTTACAACAGGAATAACCCTGGTTCTCAGTCCTTCGGACTTGAATGAGTCCCTCCATGGCCTCCGTAATCAAGTGCACACATTTCTGTAATAAGCTTTTTCTGATATATATCTATGTATTAGTCCATTTTTCATGCACTGAAAAAGATACCGAAGACTAGATAATTTTTAAAGAAAAAGAGGGTAAATAGACTCACAGTTCCAAGTGGCTGGCAGTCCTCACAATCGTGGAAGAAGGTGAAAGGCACATCTTACATTGGTGTTAGTCAAGAGAGAGAATGAGAACCAAGTGAATGGGGCTTCCCCTTATAAGACCATCAGATCTCGTGAGACTTATTTACTACCAGCAGTGAATCATTAGAGAACAGTATGGGGGTAACAGTTCCCACGATTCAATTATCTCCCACCAGGACCCTCCCACAACACAGGGAGCTATAATTCAAGATGAGATTTGGGTGGGGACACAGCCAAACCATATCAATCTATATGAGTGAGAGTGTGTGTGCGTGTGTGTGTGTATACATATACACACACATATCAATCTACGTGTGTGTATACATATATATATGTATACACACACACAGATATCCTATCTGTTCTGTTTCTCTGGAGAATCGTAACACAAAAATAATATTCACTCTAACAAATAAATATTATTCATACTATATGTAGATTCATTATCATAGATTCATTTTTTACAATGTGTATACAAACACACACATACATACACAACAACTTTGGGGAGCATATTTGAAGTTCAATAAATTATACTTACTCAAATACACAATTTAAGAAACTTTATTTTTTTTTCTGAGGAAGTATCATTATAAGTAAAATAACAAAAAGTGTCATCAACTTCAAAAGTTACCTCTTGTCCCTTTGAAATTCATCTGTTCCTTAACCTCTATCCCAAGAAACCACTGTCTGCTTTTTGCTACAATACGTTGATTTGCATTTTCTAGAATGTATATCAACAGAATCATGCATTATGTAGTTTCTAGTCTGATTTGTTTAACTTAGCATAATACTTTTGAGATTCATTCAAGTTATTGTGTGTGTAAGCAATCTGTTTTCTTTTATGTTGAATAATATTCCATCGTAAGGATATACCACCGGTTGTTTGTTTACATTCTGGTCATAGACACTGGGTTTATTTCCAGTCTTTTACTATTATAAGTAGAGTTGCTATGAACAATCAATAGACAACTTTTTATATTTCTTCTGGGGATATACCTAATTGTGTTGTTCTGATTAATAAAGTAGTTTTACCATTTCACATGTCTACCTTTCTCTCAGCAATGTTTTGAAATGGCTATTGCAGAGGTCTTGAACATCTCCATTCAATTTTTTTGTATTTTATTTTATTGCTATTTGTGTATTTTGATATTACTGTAAAAGGGTTTTTAGAAATTAATTTCATTGAAACAATGACTGGAAATAATAGCTGTCTTGAGGTGGAAGCCATGAGTTGAGAAAAGCAAAATAATCCCATAAAGGGCCTGCATCACAGATGCTTGAAAGCAGCTTCAAGAGCATGAACTGCCAACCCAACTTTTCGTAATAAAAAATAACCTCTAATCCACTATTTAAAAATGAAAAATAGTTCCTTGGAGTAGTGTTTTGAACATCTATACTACGTATTAAATTTGAATAAGTATCCATTTTATTTACTCATTTAAGAAATGAGGCTGGGCGCAGTGGTTCACGCCTGTAATCCCAGCAATTTGGGAGGCCGAGGCAGGCGGATCGCAAGGTCAGGAAATCGAGACCATCCTGGCTAACACGGTGAAACCCCTGTCTCTACTAAAAATACAAAAAATTAGCCAGGCCTGGTGGCGGGAGCCTGTAGTCCCAGCTACTCAGGAGGCTGAGGCAGGAGAATGGCATGAACCCAGGAGGCGGAGCTTGCAATGAGCCGAGATTGCACCACTGCACTCCAGCCTGGGCGACACAGCAAGACTCCGTCTCAAAAAAAAAAAAAAAAATCCGCTCACCAGATATCAGCATGAAGGTGAAACAGAAATTTCCAGTGCTCATTCCCGCAACAGGAACATTAATTTGAACAACTATTCATGCACGAAAACACAGTCATAATCGCTAAGGAAACCAGATGACAGATGACAATACTTGGCTGTACCACAGAAATAAGAGAAGAGTCGTTGAAGAGGATAGGAAGGTTTTACTTTACTCATGTTCCCTCCTCCAAATTCAGACATAGCGTGGAGAGATATACTGTCTGATTGGGGGAAGGAGAGGAAAGGAAGCACCAGACTTTGGCTTGGACTCCAACACTAGACCTGCCCCCTTAAAGCGCAGGACCAGGCAGGTCCCTAAGGCCCCAGACCCTAAACTCCTACCCTCAGTCTGAGCCATCAGACCTGCCCTAGTGCCAGGCTGGATTCTGCAATCCCAGGCTCCAGGCCTGCCTGGCAAACTCAGTCTCCAGGACCACCCACCTCAGGCCAACCCCAGCAGCCTCAGGCTCCCAACTGGCCCAGCACCAGCTTGGCCCCTGTAGCTTTTGGCTACAGGCCCACCCCAGGGTCTGACCAGCCCCACAGATTCTGGCTTCAGGTCTGCCCTATATACTCTATCTCTAGGTGCACCCTAGAATCAGGCCCACCCTGCCAGCCTAAAATTCCACACCATACCTAGCACTAGGTTTGCCTGTACCTCCCTAATTATAAGACTGACACCTGGCCAGGAGCGGTGGCTCAAGCCTGTAATCCCAGCACTTTGGGAGGCTGAGGTGGGTGGATCACGAGTTCAGGAGATCGAGACCATCCTAGCTAACTCGGTGAAACCCCGTCTCTACTAAAAATACAAAAAATTAGCCAGGCATGGTGGCAGGCGCCTGTAGTCCCAGCTACTTGGGAGGCTGAGGCAGGAGAATGGCTTGAACCCAGGAGGCAGAGGTTGCGGTGAGCCACTGCACTCCAGCCTGGGCAACAGAGTGAGACTCCGTCTCAAAAAAAAAAAAAAAGAAAAAAGAAAAAAGACTGACTCCCACAGACACAGACTGGCCAGCCGCTGCACAGATAGGTTATAGGATGCCCAGTACCAGGTCAGCCCCTGGGGCCCCTGGCTCTAGGCCCACCTCAGGCGCCAGACCAATCCAAAGTCAGGATGATACACACAACCCCAGGCTTTAGGCCTATGCCAGCATCAGGTCAGCACCCTGGCCTCAAGCACCATGCTAGCACCCAAGACATAAACTTCAGGCCTGTCCCTGTGGATCCAGCTTCCACAGCAGCATACCAGCCCCTATGAGCCCAAGACCCAGATCAGTGCACACAATCCCAGGGTCCAGATGGCCAGATATAGGCTCTATGCCTGTCCCAGCGTAAGACCAGTAAACCCAGAATGGACCTAACATCTGGGTCCACTGGGACATGCCTGGAGGCTGAATCCACTGGGGCTGGGCTGGTGCTGTGGAGTGGGCTTGAAACCTGAGTCTATAGAACAGGGCTGTATCCTGCTATAGTCCATGTGTCCTGGATAGGGACTAGCCCAATAAACCCCAAAGCCAATCTGGCCCCTCTGGACCAAGGCTCCAGTACCACCCTAGAAGGTTCAGGCTCTAGGCCAATTCCTATGGACCCATGACCCAGGTATACCCTGCAGACTCAGGCTTCAGGCCGACACTAGCACTAAGCCAACCCCAGTGAACTCAGCCTTCAGGCATGTCCCAGTGAACCCAGATGTCAAGTCCATCCTTATGCCTGGCCAACTGCTGTACAATCAGGGTCAAGGTCCACCCCAGAGCCCCATCAGTCCTTGTGGATCCAGGCTTCAGGCCCACCCTTACCAATACAGCACCTACTGATACAGATATAGACACAGAGCCTAGAGATATAGACATAAACACAGATAAAGATACAGATTACAGACACAGATGCAGATACAGTCCCCACCAATACATGCTCCAAGCCCACCCTCGCTTTCCTTTTAAGCACACACACGAACTGATAGTAAGAGGCTGGATAAAGATATTTTATGCAAATGGAAACCACAAGAGAGAGGAGGTAGCTATACTTATATCAGATAAAATAGATTTCAAGTCAAAAACTGTAAAAAGAGACAAGTGCCAATTCATTAAAAGGATATAACAATTATAAAAATACATGAATCCAAAATTGGAGAACCTAAATATATAAAGCAAATATTAATACATAAAAGGAGGACATAGATTATAATACAATAACAATGGGACTTAGATACTCCACCATTGGCAATAGGTAAATTATCCTGACATATCAACAAGAAAACATTGGACTTAAAGTACAGTTTAGACCAAATAAATCTAACAGGCATATACCAAACATTCCATGCAACTTCAGTAGAATACTCACTTATCCTTTGCAAATACACACAGAACACTTTCCAGGATATATCATATGTTAGTCCACAAAACAAGTTTTAACATATTTAAAAGGAATTAAATCACATCAAGTAAATGGTATGAAACTAGAAATCAATAACAGGAGAAACATTGGAAAATTCACTCATATATGAAAATTAAACACTATGCTCCTGAATGATTAATGAGTGAAAGAAATTAAAAGAAAAATTTAAAAATATTTTTGGGAAAACAAAATTAAATATATAGCAAAACTTATGGGATGCTTATAGCTATACATGCTACGTCAAAACAGAAGAAAAATCAAACAAACAACTTCATGCATGCATCAAGGAACTAGAAAAAGAGCAAGCTAAGCCCAAAGTTAGTAGAAGAAAGAAGATAATAAAGATAAGAGCAGAAAGAAATGCTAGAAAAACAACATGAAAGAACAATGTGCTAGTCTGTTTTGTGCTACCATAGCAGAATATTACAGACTGGGTAATTAAAAAAAAAAAAAAAAAAAAAAAAAAAAACAGATACTTATGAGCTCACAGTCCTGGGGGCAGGAACGTCCAAAATCAAGGTGCTGGAGTTTGGTGAAGGCCTTCTTACTACGTCATAAGATGGCTGAAGGCATCACATGATGAAGGGCAGATGAGCAAGGAAGGGCAACAGAGAGCAAGAGATAGAGAGCAAGACAAGATGAATCCACTCCCGAGATTACAGCACTGATCTATTCATGAAGGCTCTTCCCTCATGACCTAAACACCTCCCAGTACTATAACAATGGCAAATTTCACCGTGATTATGAAGGAGACAAACATTCAGACCATACTAATCAACAAAAGTATGAGTTTGTATTTTGAAAAGACAAACAAAATCAATAAATCTTTAACTAGACTTAGAAAAAAAGAGAAGCTTAGAATAAATAAAGCCAGAAATGAAAGAGGAGACATTGCAATTCATATCACAGAAATACAAAGGATTATTAGAGACAACTATACACGATTATGTGCCAACAAATTGGATAACCTAAAAGTAGATAAATTCCTAGACACATTTAACCTGCTAACACGAAATCATGAAGAAAAAGAAGTTCTTAACTGACAAATGAAAAAAAGAGATCGAGTCAGTAAAAACAGTATTTTTATTTTCATTTTTATTTTATTTTTTAAATTATATTTTAAGTTTTAGGGTACATGTGCACAACGTGCAGGTTTGTTACATATGTATGCATGTGCCATGTTGGTGTGCTGCACCCATTAACTTGTCATTTAGCATTAGGTATATCTCTTAATGCTATCCCTCCCCCCTCCCCCCACCCCACAACAGGCCCTGGTGTGTGATGTTCCCCTTCCTGTGTCCATGTGTTCTCATTGTTCAATTCCCACCTATGAGTGAGAACATGTGGTGTTTGGTTTTTTGTCCTTGCAATAGTTTTTATATCAAGGAAAAGCCTAGGATATGTTGACTTCAATGTTAAATTCTACTGAACATTTAAATAATATCAATCCTTCTCAAACTCTTCCAAAAAATTGAAGAGGAGAGAATACTTTCAAACTCATTTTACAAGACTAGAATTACCCTGATACCAAAGCCGGTCAAGGAGATTACAAGAAAAACAAAATTACAGGCGAGTATCACCAATGAACAAAGATAAAAAAATCCTCAGCAAAATAATACAAAACCAAATTCAACAGTACAATGAAAGGATCATTAACTGTGATCAAGTGGGATTTATCCAGGGATGCAAAGATAAGTTTAACATATGCAAATCCGTAAATGTGATATACCACATTAACAGAATGAAAGTCAGAATCCACATTAACATCTTACTAGATACAGAAAAAGCTTTTGACAAAATTCAACATCTTTTTATAACAAAAACTCTTAACAAATTAAGTATAGAATGTATGTACCTCAATTCAACAAAGGTCACACATGATGAATCCACAGCTAATACTGTGCTCCACAGTGAAAGCTTTTCCTTAAATATCAGGAACGAGTCAAGGATGCTCACTCTTGCCACTTCTTCTCAACATAGTATTAAAAGTTCTAGCTGGAGCACTTAAGCAAAAGAAAGATATAAAAGACATCCAAATTGGAAAGGATGGAGTTAAATTTGTTCCTATTTGTAGACAATATGCTCTTATTTGGAAAACTTTAATGACTGGATCAAAACACTGTTAGAACTAATAAACAAATTCACTAAAGTTGTGGGATACAAAATCAACATACAATAATCAATAGCATTTTATACTAAACCAACTATCTGAAAAAGAAATAAAAAAGCATGACTTATAGCAACTATATATCACAATTAGGAATATATTCCAGAAAGGTTAAAGAACTTGTACACTGAAAACTGTACAACGTTTATAAAAGAAGTTTAAGAACACACACATTTATGAAATAATTCATGTTCATAGATTGGAAGAAATAAAATTGATAAAATGTCTGTACTACTGAAAATACTCTACAGATTCAATAAATTTCCTGTGAAATTCCAATGACACTTTTCACAGAAATATAAAAAAAATCTTAAAATTAGTATGAAACCACAAAAGACCCTCAATAGCCAAAGAAATCCTGAGTAATAAGAACTAAGCTTGAGGTATCACATTACCTGACTGGAAAATGCAGTCATTTTATTACATATTACAAAGCTATAGTAATTAAATAGCCTGTCACAGACATGAAAACAGACACATGGACCAGTGGAATAAAGAGTCTCAAAAGAAATCCACAAATTAATGGTCCATTGAATTTTGACAAAGTGCTAACATGGTTTGGAAATTTGTCCTCTCCAGATCTCAAGTTGAAACTCCTAAAGCTGAAGGTAGAACCTGGTAGGAGGTGTTTGGGTCATGGGAGCAGATCCCTCATGAATGGCTTAGCACAATTCCCTTGGTGATGAGTGAGTTCCTACTCAGTTCACACGAGATTTGGTTGTTTAAAAAAGTATGACACCCCCCTCCTCACTTGCTCCCTTGCTTGCCATGGGAAGCGCTGGTTCTTCCTTCACCTTCCACAATGTTTGTAAGCTTCCTGAGGCCCTCACAAAAAGCCAATGCCAACACTATGCTTCTTCTAGAGCCTCCAGAACTATAAGGTGAAATTAAACCTCTTTTTTTCCTAAATTACTCAGTCTCAGCTTTTTGTTTATAGCAACACAGAAACAGGCTAATATAGATGCCAAGAACACAAAGTAGGGAAAATACAGTGTCTTCCACAAATGATATTGGGAAAACTGAATATTCACATGCAGAAGAATGAAATTAGACTCAACTCACAGCATATACAAAAATCTACTCAAAGTGAATTAAAGTAAATTTAAAGCTTGAATTGTAAAATTACTACAAGAAAACAGGGGAAAATCTTGAAGATGTTGTTGTCAGCAAATGGTATTACCCAAACTGAAAACCATTTCATGGCAAAGGAAATAGTCAACAGATAGAAAAGACATCTTACTAAATGAGAGAAAATATTACCAAATAATACATCTAATAAGGCGCTAATATTTAAAATGTGTAAGGAACTCAACCAGCTAAATAGCAAGAAAACAAATAATCAGATTTTAAAATGAGCAAAAGATTGAGCAGATGTTTTCTAAAAAGAAATATATAAATGGTTACATGGTATATTTTAAAAATGCTCAGCATCAGTAATCATCAGGAAAATGTAAATTAAAATCACAATGAGATATCACTTTACTTCTGTTAAAATAATTATTATCAAAAACATGAAAAATAACAAGTAAGGGTGTGGAGAAAAGGGAATCTCGAGCAACATTAGTGGGAATATAAATTAGTACAGGCATTATAGAGAATAACATGAATGTTCCTCAAAAAATTAATAATAAGGCTGGGCGTGGTGGCAGCCGCCATGGCCAACATGGTGAAACCTCGACTCTACTAAAAATACTCTACTAAAAATTAGCTGGGCGTGGTGGTAGGTGCCTGTAATCCCAGCTACCTGGGAGGCTGAGGCAGGAGAATTGCTTGAAGCCGGAAGGCAGAGGTTGCAGTGAGCCAAGATCGAGCCAGGGCACTACAGACTGGGCAACACAGCGAGACTGTCTTAAAAAAATAATAATAGCAATAGAACTGCCACGTGATCCAGCAATCCTACTACTGTGTGTATACCTAAAATAAATGAAATCAGTATGTGGAAAAGATATCGATGTTCCCATGTTTCTTGCAGCACTTTTCACAATGGCCAAGATATGGAAGCAATCTAAGAGTCCATTAAGGATGAATGAATAAGGAAAATGTAGCATATGTACACAATGGAATTCTATTCAGCCTTTAAAATGAAGGAAGTCCTGTCATTTGCAATAACATGGATGAACCTGGGGAAGTTTATGTTAATTGAAATAAAACAGATGCAAAAAAAATATTGCATGAACTCACTTCTATATTAAATCTGAAAATGTTGAACTCATAGAAGCAGAAAATAGTAGCCCACCCAGGGCTGGTAGGCACTGTGGGGAGAGAAGGTTTACAAAGCTGTGGAATCAAAGGATAGAAAATTTTGATTAAAGAAAAGGAAAACGTTCAAAAAATCTATTGCATGACATGGTGACTACAGTTCATAACAATATTCTTGAAATTGCTAAGATATTTTAAGTGTTCTTATCATAAAAATAATAAGCTTGTGAGATAATGCATATATTAATTAGCTCAATTTAGCCATCCCACAATGTGTATAAACATTTCAAAACATCATGTCGTATATGATAAATAGATACAATTATCATGCCAATTAAAAATATATAAATTCATTAAAAACATGTTTGTGCAGGCAACTTATGAAATTAGATTTTAGTGTTTTTCATATGAATCTAAATGAATTATTTAAATAATGCATTTGTCTTCTCATAATTTTAAACATAAAAATTTTGTCTGTTATCAGGACAAAGCTGTGATTCCTCTTTGAGATAATTTTAATTTTAGAATGTCATTCTCAGCCGGTCTCAGTAGCTCATGCCTGTAATCCGAGCAGTTTAGGAGGCTGAGGTGGGCAGATCATCTGAGGTCAGGGGTTCGAGACCAGCCTGACCAACACCGAGAAACCCTGTCTCTACTAAAAATACAAAAATTTAGCCAGAAGTGTTGGTGCATGCCTGTAATTCCAGCTACTCCAGAGGCTGAGGCAAGAGAATCGCTTGAACCCGGGAGGCAGAGGTTGCAGTAAGCCGAGCAAGAGCGCGCCATTGCACTCCAGCCTGGGCAACAAAAGGGAAACTCTGTCTCAAAAAAAAGAGAAAGTCATTCTGTCTCCACCAAGAAGGTTAGTCAATAAATTATAATTACAATTTTAAAAAATTATTTGCATGTTTCTTTATCTTAATACGATAAAAACTAGGATTTAGTGACTTCCAAAATCTTTTTAGTTATTAGTTGCATACTAAAGAAAAGAAAATTGTTTCTCCTAGTTTAGTTTTTTTTCACAGTTTCCATTAACAAATTGAAATGTGTACCTTTTGAAGAAAAAAAAAAATCCTCTTTTGAAGTACAAATTTTGTAGTGTTTGTTTAACCAAAAATTCCATTTATTTTTCCTCAAACCACCTAGGTTTTTTCTCACAGCAGATCAAGATTAAACATATTTGTGACAGAATTTTCTTAGAAGATATATAGAAAATATCAGACATACCTCTATTTTATATAGGATAAATACAAAATGTAACAAGCACTAGGTAAACTCAGGGTAAACCCAATTCAGATAGAATATTGACTAGCACACAAAAATGACAGAAGAAAGCAGACATTGTAGATATTTGCATTTACTTTTAAATTGTAATTCTAGTTATTTCAGATTTCTCCCACAATGGGGCTACTTTGTCAAAAATCAATTTAATGGTGAACAAGCATGATTCATTGCATATAGTCATAGAGTTTCCTTTCCTTGCTTATCTTCCTTCCTTCTCTTATTTCTTTTCTTCTCTCCTTTCTTTTCCTCTCAAACTTTCAAAATATTAATATTTAGGGGCTTGCACATGCTAGGATGCAATATTGATTAGAGAATTAAAATGCTTTTCAGTTCCTTCAAATCTTAAAACACAATCTCAGTTTAGGAATAAAGTGACCGACTACTTATAATCATGAGAAGTGCAATCTTTAAGTATAGGCTTTTCCCCATCTCGCTGCTTGAGCCGGTGGAAGATTGACAATTGTTGAGAGATAATTCTCCATAGGTCAGTTGTTTTCTGTACATCCTGAAAGTTTCAAGATGTACAGTCAAGATGTACAGAAAGACTGCCTTTGATACATACTATCAAAAGACGTGTTCAACAAACCAACTTGGAAAATACTCTTTTTTTTTTTTCCAGTATAGTACAAACAATGTTTTCCTCTGGGAAAAGAAGAAATTTGTTTGCAAATATTTGCTTGGAGAGGCTTGTTTGCAGCCCTCTATTAAAAAAAGAAGTGATTTTCTAGTTCAAAATTTCTCACCACACGTGTTACAAACTCCCTATGTTCTCAGCATCCATATAGGTGCATGGGACTGAAGGGACTGGTACAAACATAGAATCCATGGTGACTTCTAGTCATAGGTAATCAAGTTATCTTTTTCTGAGCCCAGGGTCTTGTGTCTTCTGACAGCATTCATGAATCTCAGAGCTTTCATTAGTTTCTTATCGGCTTGTACCTAACAATAAACTTGGTTCACTTTCTCTGCCTTTTGCTATTCTCATGTACCCCCATCTTGCAAATCCTGATTTCTGACCACCCAGGGCCAGAGATATAGAGATATGTGGGTAGAAGAAGAAAGTAAAAGAAATTTCTTGGTTAATTGCTATTGAAATTATATTATCTAGTGTTGTCAGGTGTTTGAAATTGATCCCTATACTGACATTGTGCATCTATGAGGTCTTCAGAGTTTTTATCCCCCAAACATTGAAATTTCTGATTTGCAGTTGCCTTGACATGGTAAAACATAGGTCTGGCTAGTCAATAGCTACTTCTTCAGGCCATAGGAACTTGGAATCAGCTTCCCTATCCAGCTGATCCTGTTGAGTTAAACATCAATTCTCTTTTTCATTCATGGACATAATGTGCTACACACACTACTTGCCCAACAAAAGCTGAAAACACATACAGGCTTAGATATGACAACTTATATGCCACCTCAGAGAAACTATATAGCCAGGTTTATGCCATCTTGGTTTATCAACACTGGTTGTGGCACAAAACCCAGGACATTATGCTTCTAAACCTTCATGAGACACTTATTCTTTGTTTCCTCTGAAAAATCCTGATCTCCTAACTTGAAATTAATAGGATAATACATCTTTTCCTCCCATATTGAGTGAAGGTAATGGAAAGTACACAAAACTCATTTGATTTTATTTACAGAAAAATACTTGTCTCAAATTCTGACTCCTGAGAATTTATATTCTGAAATATAAGTTAGAGAGTTCGCAAAAAAATGAGACATTGTAACTCACCTGCACTGCTATGTTTTACAACAAGTTCTGCATGCTGGAGTTTGATTCTGACTTCTATTTTCTTGGGCCATAAGTTGAAACTAAGTTGAAAATAGTTCTAATTATTAAATTCATACATTTGTTTTAGCTAATAATACAGTAACACAATGTTCTGTATTATAATCACAAGGGCATTATTTTAAGAAATTAAGTAATTTTTCCCTCTCTACTTTGCTCCCAGCCTTTTATAAATACAAAGTAAAAGTGAGGTAAATGATCAAAAAGAGGGCAATAAGTGAAAAATAGAAGACAATAACAAATTTGAATATTTGAGAGTCTGTATTCTGATGATATTGTTACCAAAACACCAGGGATTTGGCCTAGGTCCTGCTGCTCACTGCACAGTAAGCCAATCACTGCGATGACAAGTATTGCTAAGGAAGAGGGCTTTAATTAGGTGCTACAGCCGAGGAGAGGGAGCTCAGTCTTACATCCATCTCCCTGATGGGCCAAAACTAGGGGTTTAAATAGCAGGGAAGAAATGTAACAATGTGTAAGAAAATAGAAACTAGGGAGGGGGCAAGGAAGCAGTAAGGATAAATGAGGGGTCTGGCATCTCATGGATGTGGTGATCTGGTGACTTTCAGTTCTTGGATAATGTATTTTTCTCCTTCCTTCCTACCTTCCTTCCTTCCTTCCTTCCATCCTTCCATCCTTCCTTCCTTTCTACCTTCCTTCATTGCTGCCCAAAGGTCCTTTCCTGAGGAAGGAACTCAGATAAAACAAATATAAGTTTCAAGATTTAAGACCAGAAAGGTCAGTTTCTATGTTTATCCAAAAGAACAGTCGATGGGGCTATTGGGTTAGCTTCAATGTCACTGCTTCTGGCTACAGAATAATTTAAAAAAAAATTATCCTGTAGTGTTTGTAAAGCTTTAGCATTGGCCACAAGAGCTAATTCAGAAAGAAAACTAGATGAAGCTTTGATCAAATTTGACTGTTATTGGAAATCAATAATCAACAGAACAATACAAAAATACAGAGAACTTTATTAGCTCTTATTAAGATTATAGTTATGTTTCTTCCAAGCCTCAGCATATGTGCTTAGTTTGATTTTGGATTTTCTTTTAAAGCATTACACATGTATCTAGTGTGAGTTTTAATATTAAAATTAGTCAGTGAGGCAAACCATTATTAGGATTTTTCTAGGGAGCTGACACCAGGTTGAATGTTAAAGAAACTAGATGTTATTAAGTTCATTTCTCTCTAACAATATATCATAGCAAAACTCGAGAATAAATACACTGGAATCTGAGACAGATTACTTGAATGTGAACACTAGTGGTCTGTAGTCCACATGTTAATCCTCTTAAACTTCCCCATAAGGCTATATTATTTAGGTTCAGTCAGGTTAATAGAATGAAAGGCTTTAACATGTGGATTAGAGTTTACAGAAAAGAAAAGAAGACGTAGGGAAACAAAGGTCAGCCAGGTAATCAACAAAGGCCAAGAAATGCAGCCAGAAAACCAAGGTGGTTTAAGACCTTAACCAAAACTACTGGAGCACGTGATTGTCAAAGGAACTTGCTGACATCTTCAGAAATAGCCTGCCTGTTTCTGTCAACAGCATCAAAGCAGGTGAGAGATAAGCAATCTCAAGCTTTGTGTATCTTATATTTGTCAACACATCCGACCATAACCCCCTTCAGGAATTGCATAATTTATTCCTATTCCTCTTGCCAAATTATAACATTAGTTTGCCTTATAATATTCTAATTTAAAAAAAAATTTCTAACTTTCATTTTCAGTTCAAGAGTACATGTGCAGGTTTGTAACATAGGTAAACTTGTGTCATGAGGGCTTATTTTACAGAGTATTTCATCACCCAGGTATTAAGCCTAGTACTCATTAGTCATTTTTCCTGATCCTTTCTCCATTTCCACCCTCCACCCTCCAATAGGCCCCATTGTATGTTGTTCCCCTCTGTTGTGTTCATGTGTTCTCATCATTTAGCTCCACTTATAAGTGACAACATGTGTTATTTGGTTTTCTGTTCCTGTGTTAGTTTGCTAAGGATAATGGCCTCCAGCTGCATCCATGTCCCTGCAAAGGACATAATTTCATTCTTTTTATGGCTGAATAGTATTCCATAGTGCATTTGTACCACACTTTCTTTATATGACGTTCGAATTAGTTATATAAGGAGAAGGATTCTCATAAAAATGGTTTAACATTTCTTCTCTGCATTGTAAAGGAGACCATTGGGAATAATGCCAACTTAACAACAATTCAGAACAACTTCTATGGGGTAGAAATTGTAATCATCCATTTAACAGGAGTACATTAAAGCTTATGGAGTTTAGGTAACTTGTCTAAAAATGTAAGTCCAAAATGCAAGATAATATTCAAATTCAGGATAAACTGAAAAAAGTGCAAGTGCCTATATGGCAGCTCCAGAGATTCTAATTTTATTGCTCTTGGTTGGCATTCATGTAATTCGATTCCTATGAAAACTTTCCAGGGCATTTGAATGTACAAGCAGACATGAGAAACACTGAAATAAATCAGACTCGTATTCACTCATGATTTTTAAATTTGGATTCTGGAATACTTGTAGCAATAAGTTTTCTCTTTATAGGCCTGTAACATTTATAAAAATCCAAATTTGGCCAGGCACGGTGGCTCACGCCTGCAATCCTAGCACTTTGGGAGGCCAAGGCAGGTGGATCACGAGGTCAGGAGTTCAAGACCAGCCCGGCAAAGATGGTGAAACCCCATCTCTACTAAAAATACAAAAATTAGCCAAGCATGGTGGCAGGCGCCTGGAATCCCAGCTACTCAGGAGGCTGAGCCAGAGAATTGCTTGAACCCGAGAGGCAGAGGTTGCAGTGAGCCGAGATCGTGCCACTGCACTCTAGGCTGGGTGACAGAGTGAGACTCTGTCTCAAAAAAAAAAAAAAAAAAAAATCCAGATTCGCTCTTCTTTCTACAAGTAAACTTTACATAATTCTATGAATTATTATTGTTAAAATTAATATTATTTTACTTTCCATATCCTAATGCTACTTCATGAAACATGTAAATATTATTAAGGATTTGTTACATTTGTTAATCATACACTATAGTTAGTGCACTGATAAGAAAATAAGACAAGTATTCTATCTTGAATTTAACATTGTGTGCAGTTGCAAAACTCATATTGCAACTTTATATAATGAAACTGTTGAAGTGCTCAACATCTCCTCCTCAGAGGGTGAAAAATTTCTGGGAAAATTCTTAATTAAGTGGGAAATGTTATTTTTGTTTTTAATTGTTTTTTAAACAGTATTTTCTTGCTATTTATAAAAATACATGTGCAATTACTTAAAATCATTACTGACAAAAAGTAAGTAATCAATAAAGTTTTTTTTTTTTTAAGTCTGAGAAAAAGACAAAATGTGTTTACTAAAAATAGATGTGCCTTGTTTTGGGCCTGGTTTCATAATAGCACAACTCTAATACACATATAGTTTTAGATAAACTATATCATTGCTTTTTTTTTCTATATGTCTATCTATACTACATTTCATCAAATCTATGATGCCATTGGTTTTAAGACATGTCATATGTATGAATCACTAAGAAAGAAAAACCACTGCTAAGAAAACTATTGTGCAAGCTTTATTATCATTTAGAATGTTTATTTTGTAGCTGTGGACAAACTGTTTAATTTTCTTTAGATATAGATTCTTACGTTTTGAAAAAGAAAGAGATGACTGAAATAAATTAGTTTTAATGATAGATCTTCCAACCATCTACCAACACAGGTTTCTCTTCCACTTCTGGGTATATGGAGCCAAGGATCCTCATCCAGATGCAGTGGGTCATAGCCATGTTCATAGACCTAAAAATAATATGGAAACAGAACTAAAGTGTGTAATTCCTACATTGAAGCAATAACAAGTTCATACATGATTCTCTACTTTCTCCCTTTCTCTGCCATGGCAATGGGGAAAGCCGCTTTAAACAGCAATGTTGGAAGCACAGATTTAAAACAACTTGGGCTATTGATTCACCACAGAGTAGACACTTGTCCTGAAAAGTGAGGTAGACTTAAAAAAAATTCACCAGTGAGAAATAAATTTTTATTGCACTAGAATACTGACATCCTATTCCTGCAGCCAGATAAAATCTATCCTGGCCAATGCAGAAATTAGTATAAAAATGAGGCAAAGACATGGAAAAACTATAATCTGTGGCTAGGCAGTGAGTGGTGAAGGGACCAACATGAGAGTTGCAAAGATGACAATCATGTTACACAGTGGCAAAAGCATTCATAAAATTACTATGTATACATGAGAACTGGACATCATTTTGAATAAAATAGTAATGTACTTTGGTTCTTTTCCATGATGTTTTTGCAAGGTGTTACCAGAATGAAATGAGCTTTGTAAAGAACTGGCTGTTTTGCCTACAAACTTGACAAGAAGAAGAAAAAAATGTCCGTAAGTTCATGGGCTTGCAGAATTAGAAAAGGCAATTGCTCTTACATTCTCAACAGAAAACAATAAATTTGAGAAAACACATAAGAAGGAAACAGGTAATGAAAACTTTCAACTGAACAAATCTCCCTATGACACAGAAAAGGTGAAAGGAGTTGTGCCCAGTAAGTGTTTAAAATATAATACAATAATTCAGGGCAATGAATGAACTAAGGAGCTAGACTTCAGCAAAACTACAATAACTCCAATGTTGCCTCTATCATATCGATGAGCAAAAGGCATTGAGGAAATAAAGCAAATAAGTACAAGTGATCTGAGAGTCCTTGTACTAGTTGCCAAAGAAATAAAAAAGCTGGACTCGATGGATAATCATGAGATACCTAAAATAGCAATAGTACACTAAGTCATGTTTAAGCATACCATAGATTAAGAAAGTTGGCCAGTCTGCCAAGGAGAGTATATTTCTCAATGTGTACTTCACCTTGTTCAGGGAAGAAAACAGAAAATAAAGAAATCTCCTGCCCAGACAATGAAGCCAGCAGCCCCAGAGGAAAATAAGGAAGCTACTCAACAGAGAACAAAATCAAGGCCCAACCATGGGACAGTCTCAACCCAGAATAGGAAATTTGGTGCATGTAGGACTTCAGAATGCTAAGAACCAGTGGCTGTCTTTTCTTCATATGGTCTCTTCCTGAATAGGTAACTGAATTATGGAATATGAGGCATTGGGGATAGATAATTTTTCTTTTTAATTTGATTATTTTTAATTTAATATTTGTTCTCAGGTTAAGAATGACTATGTTGTGCTGCTATAAAGACACATACACACATATGTTTGTTGTGGCACTATTCACAATAGCAAAGACTTGGAACCAACCCAAATGTCCAACAACGATAGACTGGTTTAAGAAAATGTGGCACATATACACCATGGAATACTATGCAATCATAAAAAATAATGAGTTCATGTCCTTTATAGGGACATGGATAAAGCTGGAAACCATCATTCTCAGCAAACTATCGCAAGAACAAAAAACCAAACACCGCATGTTCTCACTCATAGGTGGGAATTGAACAATGAGAACACATGGACACAGGAAGGGGAACATCACACACCGGGGCCTGCTGTGGGGTGGGGGGAGGGGGGAGGGATAGCATTAGGAGATATACCTAATGCTAAATGACGAGTTAATGGGTGCAGCACACTAACATGGCACATGTATACATGTGCAACAAACCTGCACGTTGTGCACTTGTACCCTAAAACTTAAAGTATAATAATAATAAAATAAAAAAATAAAAGAATGACAATGTTGGTCAGGCACAATGTCTCATGCCTGTAATCCTAGCACTTTAGGAGGCTGAGGTGGGCAGATTGTCTGAGCTCAGGAGTTCGAGACCAGCCTGGACAACATGGTAAAACCCCATCTCTACTAAAATACAAAAACTACCCGGGCATGGCATCATGCACCTGTAGTCCCAGATACTTGGGAGGCTGAGGCAGGAGAACTGCTTGAACCCGGGAGGCGGAGGTTGCAGTGAGCCAAGATCGAGCCACTGCACCATTCTAGCCTGAGTGACAGAGCAAGATTCTATCTCAAAAAAAAAAAAAAAAGAATGACTATAGAATGACTATGTTAAAAAAAAAAAAAAGTTACTTGGTGTTTGAGATAAATCTTGATAGTAAATGGGATTTGGGGCTTGCCTTCTTTGGGGAAAGTTGTATTAATTCATGTAGCATGAATCAAATATTTGATGATCAGTGAGTAGCCTGGGATAAACATTATTAGTGTTAACCAATAGTGGGTCCACTTCCACCTCCTCACATTAAAGGCATCGCATCGTAGACTGTACTTGAGTGGGCCCATGATTATCTCTAGCCAATACTAATGCACTGTAAATTCATGACTGTGAGGTTCTCCATTTTCTTTCTTCTCCACTTCTCCAGTGACTGCGGAGATAAACTCAGATAAAATGAAATCACAAGATAAGAAAATTCCAAATTTCTGAGTTCCAGAAGAATATTTATGAATTATTATGATGAACAAACATTTATTTTCATAAACTATGACAATTTGGAGACTGTCTAGTGTAATCTGGACAATCCTAAAAATATTGAACTATTGGATTTTTTTAAATTTAGGGTGTGATTTTTGTGAATCATTTTTGTCTCAGAATAATCAATATCTTTGGTTTAGTACACAATATTGTTGTGTGACATCAAGTTGATAATGATGCTGCAAAGCGACTATTACCTTTTTCATAAATTTTACGGGTGATTGCTTGCTGTCTTACAGAAAAGTATCAACAGCTGATTTTTGAGTAAGTTCAGTCCATACACTAACAATGATCCCTATACCAAACCTGCTGCCTAGATGAGAGTGATTATAAAGCACTATCAATTGAAAACAATACATCTTAATTTCAGATATGTTGAAAACAGTTTATCTTTAAACTGAGGAGATACAATGTGTCTCGTAAAATTTGTTTGTTTGTAGAGTGACACTCTCTTAAGAAGTTATTAGATACTATTCTCTAATAAAACTAAAAAGTTGGAAGTAAAAAGAAAATAAAATGAACTCAACAAATTGGCTCATCAAGTATAAAATTTAAGGGAAACCCAGAAAATGATGTGGAGTATGTTTAAAGAATAGCCCATACTGGATAATAAAGCTTGTCTTAGATATATACAATAAAATACAATAAATAAACAAATCTCCCATACATATGCTTGCAAACACACACAGACACAAGAATTCACAAAATATTTGATTTTATGCACATTTTGAATAAAACAAAAATTCTTATCAAAAGGTGAAAGTTCTGCAAGTGAAAAAGAGAATAATAATAATGACTAAGAATAAAATATAGAGTGCTTATCTTGACTCTGTAACATTTGCTTAATTATAAAAATAAGAATTCTATATTTATTGAAAAATTAAAATACTAATATTATTGTATAGAAAGAATAGAAATGGACAAGTGGGATTTATGTAGGAGGGCCAAAATATCACATATAAGAGGGAAGTGTCAATGGATAATGATTGAATTTGATTAAAGCAAGAAAGAGTACATAGGCAAATAAGCCAGATAGGTGAAAATAGCTACCAGAAAAAATTATGGAATAATGTAATGTAAATAATATAAATGATTCCTTCTAGAAACAATAGTAAGATGGGAAGGGGTTTTAGGAAATTCAATTTTCACAGTCATTTAATCATTAAGAGTTGATGTTTCAACTGTAAACATGTATCACATTACTAATATTGAAGCTTTTATTGAAAATAATTTGGTATTTACATATTTATATTTATATGAGCATGCTGATTAACGATAGACTAACGACCACCAAATATCTGACATTCCACTGAATAGTCAGAAGTAGGTACCCTTTCCTAAATGAACTCTGCTCCTTGATCCACACCAAAGATTAAAAGTGAAATTTCTTGTGTTAAAGAATAATATTTGTTTACACTAGAAATAGTGAACATGTTTTAGGGAGCCTGGATATGTTATCCCCCCTTGCTGAATTATGTTTGTCTTCTCAGCAAAATATGGGATCAAAGCTGTTCTAACACCTGCTTTTTTGTAAATAATATTTTATTGTTGGAACGTAGCTACACTTTTATTCAGCTATCGTCTATGGCTACATCGAGTCTGCAGTGGCAGAATTGACTGGTTGTGACATATCCTTGTGTCCCCAGGTCTAAAATATTTACCATTTGTCACTCTACAGAAAAAAATGGCCAATCCTGCTTTAAAGTGTGTTGAGAATTGTTCTGGTAGGCAATTAAGTTATCAACTAGTCAAGATTGATTTTTATTCTTTGTTCTATGTCCCTTTCATCCCTAGTTCCATAATGTTGCCTTTGGGTCATGGTCCTTAAACTTCTAAGAAGTGGATTTTACAGAGTCTTAACCAAATATTTGGAAATACCCAATGAGGTCTCAGGTCTCTCTATCCTGATTAGGCTGGCACTCCAACATGTCCCTGATATACTTAACCTACTGGAATCTTGCTTTTCGTGTGTGTGTAGCCCCATCCTCAACCAAGTACCTGCAGGAAAGCCACATGTAGACTTTTGGGACTGCCTTCTGTGTTGCTCTATCCTTCTGCTAAATTTCTCACAAATTCCAGCCAACTCAGGAGCTAGAAAATGTATTTGGCTTTGGGGAATACAAAAAATCTAGCATGCTGTACTTGGTCTCTACTTCCCTTCACCATGGCTAAAAGTGACCCCAGAAGAAAGTTGGTGTTGATATGGGAAGAAGCTGGTGCTTTTCTTTGAAGTCCTGTGTGGTCTGTGTCTGGTATCTGAAAACAGTTGTCTTACTGTGTCCAGTTTTATCGATTTAGGCAGGAGAGTATATCTAGTACCCGTTACTCTGCCATGGCTAAAATAAAAAAAATTAGACAAGAAAAATTTTACTTGCAGTTATTGGCAATGGTACAATTTCAGGCTTTGGTATAAGTTAAAAATAACTTAGGAAAGTGTCAGTAGTCATTAATCCATGTACTCTTCTAAACCTGCATGATCTGAGGTAGAACTCTGCTACCAGGTCACATGCTACTCCTCAGCCCTATAGGAATAGGGCTTTTTGAAACTCAGACAAGCTCAACTGCAGCCCTAAGACACAGATTCAAAAGGAAGAAAGCCTTTGACGTTTCTTTGATGTTTCTTGTCCCATCACCTGTAAGCTCACCAGCTCAGACTCCTGCTCCTTGACTTCTAGCTGGGCAGATTTGTTACTGACTATGGTTTTTCTCTAATGCTTTTTACATTTTATTACAGTTCTCTCTTTCTGTCTCTCTCTCTCTCCATCTCTGACTCTTACTTCACTTTGATCTCACCCAGAACACTTTTTTATCATTATTAGCTTCCAAATATGCATCACTTTTAAGTAATACTAATATTAATCCAATAAAATGCTGAAGATAACAATACTGATAGACAATTTTATGAAACTGTGGAAAGTGTATACTTGTCAAGACCTTTGTTTGCATATACATATATATATGGTATATATATATATGTATATATATATGTATATATATATATACATATATATGGTATATATATATGTATATATATGTATATATATATATGGTGTGTGTGTATATATATATAGTATATATATGGTGTATATATATATATACGGTATATATATATATATATATAAATATATATACAAGTATGAGGAAAATAGACAATTTCTCCAGAAATTTAGAGTGTATTATGGTATTATGAAGTGGCCTTTAATGGGTGTGAAAATTCTTTGAAATTCTCTCCTGTAACAAAAAAATAAATAAATGTTTCTTTCCACTCTATGATATCAACATTTAATGTAATACAAAATGTTTTAAATTACAAGTTATGTCAATTAGCTTCCTTTTTGCACTACTCAGGAGTATTTCAGTTACAAGTAAATAACAGTAATAGTGATATAACTGAATACAATTTACTAGATTTTTTCTTTTACAAAGAAAAATTGGAAGAAATTTAGGAATAGTGAGCATTCTCGATGATTTCATAAAGGAAAAGACTCCACATTTCTGCTGTGTAATCCTTATTCTGTAGGTTTCTTAACTTAATGGTTGCAGACAGCTTATTAAACTCTAGTATGTATATTTGTCCTAGGTAAGAAAAAAAAGTAAACTATTGACACTGACCACATTGTTTTCCCATGAAGTTCCTCAAGACATAATCTCACATTTTTTCAACTTGAGGCTTTTCGCGTGGCTACCCCTAATATACATCAGCATAGGGGAATGGAAGTGGAATTGGGTATTTCCACCATGAATGTCTCAAGAAAAATGTATGTTCTTGAAAGATGAACCATGTTTTTTTGTGGCTTCCTAAACCCTCAGCTTAGTCATGGTCCAGTGTGAAAACAAGGAAATTGCACATAAAAATGTATTTTGATGTATCTTTTAGCACATCTTTTGCGTATACTACATATTCTTAAGACATTTTCTTGGTACATATGCTGACATGCTTAGCTTCTTTTTATCTATCAGCTCCTCCTTAACAGCTACACACACACACACACACACACACATCCACACGTGCATGCACAAACACTATACTAGCTCTTTGTATAGAAAAAGGTAACTAGAGACAATGTCCAATCATAACTGGTAAGCTGATTGTTCACAATAAATTTCTTTTCTTGTATCTTCTGTAGAGATTCACATAACTAACAATCTTCATACTACATATTCACAAGAGTTGTTAGCCTCTTTTCTCAGAAAAAAATAGGTAGAGTATAGGTGAAATGAATTGGCATATACTTACCAGTTTAAAGATTTTTTTCCCATTTGAAAAAGCGTATTCTTATTGAAGCAAGTAGAAATATTTCTTTGTAGTTTATTACATATCTGTACATATTTTAAAGGAAGATGTTTTACTTTACAAACTAAATCAATTAATTTCTGTGATCTGGAAGTTTAAAAAATAAACCAAACTTTGCACTATTATTGGTAGTGAACAACTCATCTCACAATTATTATAATACAGCTATGAAAATCTCTTTTTTATTCTATATTATAGACAAATTTTATGGAGGACTTTTACTCTTATTTTAGAAATTTGATTGAAATAAATTATATATTCATTTTTAAGATTTGTTCATTCGTTTATTATGCAGGAAAAACTTTTTAGGAGTAATCACAGGTGTAGCACAATCCATTTATGTCCTTAAAATTTAGAATGAGCAGTAAAGTCTTAGATAATTGTTTTTAATACTAATGAAACGAGTAATATTACTCATAATAATGTTGATATTCTTAAGAATTTTTATATTCTGTAATAACAGTGATTTGAAGACTGTGGTGACTTAGTGTATTAATATTTATATATGGTAATCCATTATAAAAGGATTGTACAAAACATGTACCATACTAAAAGATTATTTTTAATTAAATTAAACTTCTGTGTATTCTCTTCTCAAGCTTGTTATTCTACTGCCTAGAGGAAGCTCTCATTGACAATGACCACTGTGTTGCAGACATTCCTTGATGTTGGATAATAAAATCCCTGTGGACAAGCTATACATTTGCCTAGTGCTAACACGTGCTTGGCAGCTAGAGTTCTCATATGATAAATGTTGCAATTAAAGCTGTAGAGTTGTGCATAAAATAACTTTCCTCAATCTTGCTTCAAATTAATCTGAAAACCATTAAAAAATAGAAAAATATGAAGTAGAATTTTCAAAGAAGCAGTGTATAATTTTACATAACTGATAGGTTATTAATATTAATAAACTTTCTTTTACCAAAAAGGAAATGCTATTTCGTGAGATCCCAAAAAGAGAAATAATGAAAGATTAACTAGAATAGTTTAATCTGTTGATAAGACTATCTTATTTTAAAATACATGTTTTTAAAGAAAAACATTTATTTCTTTTTTATATTAGTGTTGATTTTTTTTTGGAATCAGGGAAAAATGACATTAATGGCAATATTTATTTACAATTTAAATTATATTATTTGAACTTTAATTACAATATATGGACATATTTTTAATTTTACATATATGTATAAGTATAAACACATACAATATTTTAATTGCCATCCATCTTTTCTTTTTTAAATTTGTTCTACTCTCCTGTCTTATTCCTTATCACCACTAATCAGCTCCACCTATTTCCAGTATTATTCATTACCTAGTGATTAATCTTTTCATCTTTTCCTGGTATTCATACAATACACAAATGTTACATGAATGCATGGCTGTATATGCACCCATACATACATAAACATGAATAAGGAGATTCATTTGTTAGTATTTCTTTGCTTTATTTTTTTCCAAACTTTTATTTTAGATTCAGAGAGCACATGTGCAGGTTTGTTTCCTGGGTATGTTTCATAATGCTGTGACCTGGGATATGAAGGATCCCATCACCCAGTAACTGAACATAATACCCAATAGTTAATTTTTTGATCCTTGCCTCTCTCCCTACTTCTCCACTCAAGTTGTTCTCAATTTCTATTGTTGCCTTCTGTATTTCCATGAGGGCCCAGTTTCACTCTGATCATAGTTATTTCTTTTCTGCTGCTAGATTTGGGGTTTAGTTTGTTCTCAATTTTCTAGTTCCTGTAGGAGTGATGTTAGATCATTAATTTGAAATCTTTCTAACCTTCTGATGTAGGTATTTAGTGCTACAAACTTTCCTCTTAAGGTTGCTTTAGCTGCATGGTAGAGATTTTGATCTGTTGAGTCTCTCTGTTTCCATTTATTTCAAAGAATTTTTTTTATTTCTACCTTAATTTCATTGTTTACCCAAAAGTCATTCAGGAGCAAGTTGTTTAACTTCCATGTAATTATTTCATTTAGAGACCTTCTTGATTTTGATTTCTATTTTTAGTCCACTGTGGTCCAAGAGGATGGTTGGTGTGATTTTAATTTTTTTATCATTTACTGAGACTTGCTTTATGGCTGAGCATATGATCAATTTTGAAGTATGTTCCATATGTAGAAGAGAAGATGTATATTCAGTGGTTGATGGGTGGAGTATTCTGTAGATATTAGGTCAAATTGGTCAAGTGTCAAGTGTAAGTCTGTAATTTGTTAGTTTTCTGCCTTGATAATGTCTAAATTTCTAATGCTATTAGGGGAGTATTGAAGTCCCCCACTATTATTGTGTGGCTAAGTCTGTTTGTAGATGTAGATGTACTTGTTTCATGAATCTGGGTGCTCCAATGTTGGGTGTGTATATATTTAAGATAGTTAAATCTTCTTGTTGAATTGAAACCTTTATCATTATATAATGCCCTTGTTTGTTCTTTTTCACTATTGTTGGTTTAAGGTCTGTTTTATCTGATATAAAAGTAGAAACTGATGTTCTTTTTTGTTTTCTGTTTGCATGATAGGACTTTCTCTAACTCTGTACTTTTAGCCTATTGGTGTCATTACCTGTGAGATAAGTCTATTGAAGACAGCAGATAGATGGTTCTTCTTTTAATCCAGCTTGCCACTCTGTGCCTCTTAAGTGAGGGCATTTCAGCTATTTACATTCGAGGTTAATATTGATATGTGAGGTTTGGATCCTATAAAAACAATTTTAGCTGGTTGTCCTGTAGTTTTCATTGTGTGATTTCTTTGTAGGGTCTGTGGGCTATATACTCACATAATTTTTTGTGGTAGCAGGTGTCATTTGTTCACTTCCTTGCTTAGGACTCCCTTAAGGATCTCTTGTAAGGCTAGTCTAGTGGTAACAAATTCCCTTAGTGCTTGCTTTTCTGGAAAAGATTTTATTTCTCCTTTGCTTATGAAGCTTAGTCTGGCAGAATATAAAATTCTTGGTTGGAATTTGGTTGGTTCTTTTGTCTAAGTATGCTGAAAATAGGCCCCTAATATCTCCTGGCTTATAAGACTCTGTTGAGAACTCTGCTGTTAGCCTGATAGGAATCTATCTGTACATGATCTGTCCATTTTTTCTAGGTATTTTTAAGATTTTTTCTTTAGCATTGACCACAGACAGTCTGATGACTACATGCCTTCGTGAGGTTCATTTTGTGTAGTATCTGGCAGGTGTTCTCTGGATTTCTAGGAAAATTAGAAACATTTTATTGAATCATTCCCTCAAGCATATTTTCCAGGTTGTTTACTTTTTCTCGTTCTCTCTCAGAAATACCAATAATTCATAGATTTGGTTACTACATAAAACCATATTTCTCAAACACTCATTTTATTTTTTAAATTCTTTTTTCTTTATATTCGACTGGGTTAGTTTAAAAGACTTTCAGTTTTCAGGCTCTGAAATCCTTTCTTCTGCTTGATTTAGTGTATTGATAAAAGTTTCAATTGTACTTTGAAATTCCTTAAGTGAGTTTTTTAATCCCATTAGCTCCAATTGATTCTTTTTAATATATATATCTCTTCCTTCATTCCAGGAACTGCTTTAGAAGTTTCTTTGTGTTGATTTTCAACCTTGTCTTGGATATAATTGAGCTTCCTTGTAATCTGTGCTTTTAATTCTTTATCTGTCATTTCTGAGTTTTCATTTGGGTTAGACTCTATTGTTCGACAGCTAGTGCAATCCTGTAGTGGTGTCTCTACATTCAGATTTTTCATAGTGTCAGAATTCTTACACTGGTTTCTTCTCATCTAGAGATGTCAGCACTTCTAATTATTGTAATTACTTTTGTGTGGATAAAATATTTTTCTTTTTCTATAATACTATTGGGATTTTTTCTTTCCTTTTCCCTTTTACCCCATCACTATTGGGTGTGACTGCAAAGAATGCTGAGTATGGTCTTTTGGTTTTGCTTCTATAGCCCTATGCACTTATTTCAGCAGGTTTTGTATTGGGCTGTGCAGTGTGACCTACAAGCAAAAAGGGGGCACGTCTGGATGAAAGTTGGCTGTGGCCAATGCAGCTAGATATATACCTGATCCTTATTTACTGGGAGAAGCTCTGTTGCCACAGGCAATGGACTGTTGAGTGGCATGAATAGGGATCTGAGCATCCTGCTCTGCCCCTGGGGGATGAGGGCCGTGATGACTGAAGCTGGACCAGGCAGGTCCGCCTATAGGTCTCCCCATGACAGGCACAAAGACCAGCACCAAGGAAGAATCCAGTGGGTGGCCACCAAGTGCCCTGAGGTGTGCCTAGGAATGGACCTGGCAAATATTCTCAGCCTCAAGTTCTCTACCCTTAGGGGGATGACCTGAGCTACTAAACCAGGAGAATGGGTGCTCCAGATGCCTGGAGATTTGCCTGGGCATGGAGTAGAGAAGGGCCCCTGCATCAATATGTCTGCACAGAAAGGGTGGGTTAACTCAGGCTGCTGAACCAAGCAAACAGGTGCTCCACATGCCCAGATATCTGTCTGAACGCAGAATGGAGAGAGCCCCACTGCACCACCCTCCTCTAAGCCCAGGAAGGGTGGGATGGCTTAAGCTGCTGTAACAGATGAGTGGGTGCTCTGAATGCCTGGAGATTTGCATGGACATGAAGCAGAGACAGCCTCTCTGCCCCAGAGTCTCTGCACAGGAAAGGTGGGGAGCATTAGGCTGCCAATCCAACTTAATGGGTACTCCAAATGCCTGGAGATCTGCCTGGATATGAAGTGGAGAGGGCACCACTGGACCACAATTTTAGGGAAGCAGGCTGGGGCTCCCAGCAATGGCACACACAGACCAGTTTTAGGTTGCCAAGCTGGCCTTGGCTGCAAGTCTTGCTGCCCCGGAGAAATTGCAGCTGTAGCAGCTATCCTCTGGCTCCATACCATGCGCAGGGAGAGCCCAATTCCAGCACCTACTGCTGAGGCACTTTGCACGATTCTGGCTGTGAAGGTCCCTACCCCACTCCAGGGTGGGTGCTCCAATCTCTGGCCTGAAACTAAAATGCCTATGCAGTCACGCTGTAGAGTTGCCAAAGAATGGCAGGGTTTGTACACACCTGGATTAAAAATGGCGCCCTGCTTTTCGTCCTGTGTCTAGGGTAAATGTCTACAGCTTTTCCCAGTGTCTTTTCCTCACTGCCTGTCCAAGCCTCTCCCCATTCGTTCCAGGTCTTGGGAGAAACACAATGCTCTCGTTCGTCCAGGGTTGCTCGGATTACTATTGGAAAGGTTCAGCAGAGAGGAAGCCTGTCTTCCTCTCTCACTTCCGAGGGCTTCACTCACTTCTATCAGCCAGATGCCATCATGGGTACTCTTTGCCAGTGTTCTCCCCAGGATCTGGGGTGTCCTTCGTGATTCTGGTGGATTCTCATTTTCCTTGTTGAATTAAAGCTCACAGAATTGATTTTTATGCACTATTTCGTTATTTCCAAGTGGCTGAAGCATGCTAAAAGCCTCTAATCCACTATATGTGGGGGTGGGGGGTGGGGGGATGGGAACTAAACTGTTTTTTACAGAAAATGGAATCCTATTATTCTCACTTTTCTGTAACTGTCTTGTTCAATAGTGGTTTCTGAAAATCCAATTCAATATCATTTTTATATTCTTTTAAAAGATGTATATATTCCATAGTTCAAATTCACCAGAATATATGACATTATTTCATTCTTTTAAAAGGGTTTATGATCTGTTATTTGGGAATATACCGTACATATCCATTCCAATGTTGACCTGATTTCTCTTACTGTACAGTTTTAACCATTATGGACAATACTGTAATCAATATCTTTTTGTATTTTGTAGGAACATCAAATCTTATATGCTGATGTTTAGCTTTCGCTAAATAAATTTCTAGCTGTAGCATGGCTGGATTTAAGTATTTATGTATTTTTTGTTTTTGTCGTTGTTGAGACGGAGTCTCGCTCTGTTGCCCAGGCTGGAGTTCAGGGGCGCAATCTCGGCTCTCTGCAAGCTCCGCCTCCCGGGTTGACGCCATTCTCCTGCCTCAGCCTCCAGAGTAGCTGGGACTACAGGCACCTGGTGGCTAATTTTGTTTTGTATTTTTAGTAGAGACGGGGTTTCACCATGTTAGCCAGGATGGTCTCGGTTTCCTGACCAAGTGATCTACCCGCCTCGGCCTCCCAAAGTGCTGGGATTACAGGTGTGAGCCACCGTGCCCGGCCTTATGTATTTTTTTTTTTTTAATTAAAACGCATTGTTGTGGTTTCCAAAAGTACTGCAAAACTTTACCTTTCTAACATGCAGTGACATTTATATGTTCCTACCAGTAATAGATGATAATATTTTCTGCCTCCTATCCTCTTGAAGATTTTGCTGAGTTGATAGGTGTGAAGTGATATTTCATTATCTTAATTTTAATTTGTGAATAAAATGGTGAACTAGGGTCTACATTTGATACCCATTTTAACTTTTGATATGCTGTAACATATATCCCTAGACTAAGATCTTTGATCCTGTTTCCTAATTTAAAAGATATTGGAAAAAAATAAGCTCCTCCTTTTATAACACTGTTCTGAGGAATCAAATAAGCTAATCTGTACATAATAACAATACATTTTGAAGCATTATTTAGATTATAACTAAATACGCATACCCCTAAACTACAAATTACTGGCAAGACTCGGTTCCGAAATCTAGAAAATTAAGGGAAAATAATTCCCTCTTCTTATTCAGTTGCCTACCAGCTGTGAAATATATATAGAAACTTAAAATCTAAATTTGTGCACAATTGTCTCCATTTTTCTCTTTGTTTCATTGGGATCTTCAGAGTTTCACATTTGTATTAATTGGCAATGTGGTGGCTAATTTTTTGTGTAAACATAAGTGGGCCCCAGGGTGCCCAGACATTTGGTCAAACTTCATTCTAGATGTGTGTTTGAGAGTGTTCAAATTGGCATTTGAGTTCTTTTGATGTGATCCTGGCAGTCTTTGTTGGTGCCCTTAATGCTCAAGGATCATCTTACACATTTTCTGTCTCAGACGTGAAGCAGCCCTTTCTCTTAGAAACCTTGTTCCTTTCAGAGGACATGCTTTTTTGGGAAAATCTGTAAAAGCAGAGTGTTCATAGTTACATATGTGGTCCTTGTTTCCAGCTGGTTTTAACTAACAGAGCTTGAAAATATGTATTTACCCAAAAAAAAAAAATCATATGTGTTTGTGGCAGTGCCTTGACCTCACTGTGAAGCAACTAGCTGCATGTTTTTACCTTCAGGCTTGAACCCATGCAGGGGCCTTGAACATTTCCATGTGTAGGGAAAAGAAAGAGAGATCAGACTGTCACTGTGTCTGTGTAGAAAGGAAAGACATAAGAGACTCCATTTTGAAAAAGACCTGTACTTTAAACAATTGCTTTGCTGAGATGTTGTTAATTTGTAGCTTTGCCCCAGCCACTTTGACCCAACCACTTTGACTCAACCTGGAGCCCACAAAAACATGTGTTGTATGAAATCAAATTTTAAGGGATCTAGGGCTGTGCAGGACATGCCTTGTTAACAAAATGTTTACAAGCAGTATACTTGGTAAAAGTCATCTCTATTCTCTAGTCTCAATAAACCAGGGGCAGGATACACTGCCGAAAGCCACAGGGACCTCTGCCCTTGAAAGCGAGGTATTGTCCAAGGTTTCTCCCCATGTGATATTCTGAAATATGGCCTCGTCGGATGAGAAAGACCTGACTGTCCCCCAGCCCGACACCCGGAAAGGGTCTGTGCTGAGGTGGGTTAGTAAAAGAGGAAAGCCTCTTGCAGTTGAGATAGAGGAAGGCCACTGTCTCCTGCCTGCCCCTGGGAACTGAATGTCTCCGTATAAAACCCGATTGTTCATTTGTTCAATTCTGAGATAGGAGAAAAACCATCCTATGGTGGGAGGCGAGACATGTTTGCAGCAATGCTGCCTTGTTATTCTTTACTCCGCTGAGATGTTTGGGTGGAGAGAAACATAAATCTGGCTTATGTGCACGTCTAGGCATAGTACCTTCCCTTGAACTTAATTATGATATAGATTCTTTTGCTCACATGTTTTTTTGCTGACCTTCTCCTTATTATCACCCTGCTCTCCTACTACATTCCTTTTTGCTGAAATAATGAAAAAAAAAAAATCAATAAAAACTGAGGGAACTCAGAGGCCGGTGCCGGTGCAGGTCCTTGGTGTGCTGAGCACCGGTCCCCTGGGCCCACTGTTGTTTCTCTATACTTTGTCTCTGTGTCTTATTTCTTTTCTCAGTTTCTCGTCCCACTCGACTAGAAATACCCACAGGTGTGGAGGGGCAGGCCACCCCTACCATGTACTGATGAACTTCTTTGGGCTGTTGCCTAAAATACTCAAAGATCAAATATGTTGGTAAACAATAAAAACTATCCCTAGCCCTCACCTAAATTTCTTAAACTTTTATATAAACTTTATAGGGGACATACGTAGATGCATCTCTTTTCTGTCTGCCCATTGCAAGGGTCACTGTAGCACTCCCTATGTAAGTTTTTCTTAAGAATCCTTTGGACTGATCTCCCTGGTACTCAGTGCTTCTTTCTTTGGAATTCCAACAATTCCAATCCCATTTCGTGACAGTTTGGGGCAGACTCTTGTGAGAATTCCCTGCCAACACTTCTGGGACGACTCCAGCCATGGGTTCAGACAGACAAAGTTTAAACTTCTATTTGCAATTGACCTTCAGGATTATGTGACTCATAATTTATCTCATCATTCTTATATTTCTATTTCTATATTTCCACACAAAAAGAATTTAATTTCTTTTTTCCTTTTTTCACTTTCTTTTAATTTAAATTTCTTTAAATTTTACTTTAAGTTCTGGGATACATGTACAAAACATGCAGGTTTGTAGGAATGGATAAATTCCTGGACACACACACCCTCCCAAGACTAAACCAGGAAGAAGTAGAATCCCTGAATAGACCAATAACAGGCTCTGAAATTGAGACAGTAATTAACAGCCTACCAACCAAAAAAAGCCCAGGACCAGACGGATTCACAGCTAAATTCTACCAGAGGTACAAAGAAGATCTGGTGCCATTCCTTCTGAAATTATTCCAAACAATAGAAAAAGAGGGAACCTTCCTAACTCGTTTTATGAGGCCAGCATCATCCTGATACCAAAACCTGGCAGGAACACAACAAAAAAAGAAAATTTCAGGCCAATATTCCTGATGAACATTGATGCAAAAATCCTCAATAAAATACTGGCAAACTGAATCCAGCAGAACATCAAAAAATTTAATTTCTTGTTACACAAACCTACTTACTTATTTGTACTACATGCTTAACCTTCTCAAAATGATGACATCATAAATAATCAAATTCATCAAAAAAGAGCAATTATATTAATGTAAATATTGTTTTGAATATGTTTTTATCCTAAGGGTATATTTCACTAAGATGCACAATCAAATTATTGTGCCTGATTGTCACTTGGAATACTTCCACTATATAACTGTATACATAGTTTCATTTGTTTCAGTTTAAATGGTTAGGACTTGCTTCTCTTGAATTTAATTTTATAATCATATAAAATGTTTATGTGTTTCCAAAATTATATTTACAATATAATGTGCATTCATAGAAGGCTAGGTTCTAATCATATCCTGTCCAATCAATTCCCTTCCTTACCCTATAGGAAGTATTTAAAAAATATTATGGCTATCCGTCTATGATTTTTTTAAGTAAGAAAGCAGATATTTGTATATATGTGTGAGCTTCTTTGGCTAGCACTTGTTAATTGTTCCGAGCCTAAAAAGAGCGTAAGTAAATAAATGTATTTCACACTCTTCTTATGTTTAACTTAAAAATAAACTGGTTATCTTTTCTTAATAAAATAAAGATAAATTTCTCAGTACTGATTTCTTTTATCAGTACTTTTTTCTGTGCATTTTCTCAGGTCATTGAACCAGTTCCCTATTTATGAATATTGAGTTTTTACCAGCTTTCTGCTATTACAAGTAGGTCTACAACAAATACCCGTGTGTATACATCTTTTCATGCTTTTGTCAGTGTACATTTGGAATAGATCCTGTAAGTAGACTTGTTAAATGAGAGATACATTTATGTATACTTTAATATTTGGGAAATCATCATTTATTTGACATGTTTATTTGAAATACATAAACCAAATATTTATAACAGCATTATTTATCCTTTGAACACATAATTGAAATAAATTTCATAAGCTTTAGTAAAGATGTATTATATTAAAAATATCAACTATATGAAATTTAATGAATTCCCTTAGGATATATTTGATGTTGCTGTTTTGAATGTTTTTTCGCTTTTTTTGATCATCAAATAAATGACTCTGATTACAATGCCATTTTAACATATTTATTGAAAAGCAGAATATTGTTTGTACTTTTCAAATGAAGACATCATTTGACTGTGAAAAGTAGTTCTTCACCCTGATTTTATTATTATTATTATTATTATTATTAAGCTGAGGAAAAATTTAAACAAAAACAACACTGTAATTTATAATGGAACTTAAACTATAAAAAGATATTTCTGCATATAGAAGAAGATATAAACATTAGCACTGTGGATAGATTCAAATTTTTGAGACATTTATTCATAGTTTAGAATGGTATACATTGATATATTTTAATTTAATGCCTACTGTCTTTCTTTGAAAATATGCCCATTTTGCTGTGTAGTATCTATCCACAATGGTTCTAAACCAGAAAAATAGCAATGTGCAAGCCTGAGTTTCTTTCATTTAATTAAAAGCTTTTGCTTATATACAGAATTAATAACACTGCTTTTAGAAATGTTGGTTTAACATTCCTATTGATTAATTTTCTTTCTCAAACCTGAATTCAGGAGTAGAAATACTTCTAGATGGGAAAATAGCGTTAATTAGAAAGCAGTATGAACGCTGGTATAGAATAATTTATTGTGGTCATATTTGCAAAAAAGTCGACCTACATTGCTATAGTTCTAAAAACTGTCACATTAAAAGCAGCTGCAAGAGAATATGCAATTTATAAGTTGGTATATGTAACTATTATCTCGAAGATTTAATTTTACATAACTTAAATACGTTTTGTTGATTAAATGTACAACCTAGAAATTGAAGTAATATGTATCATTGAAGATTACCACATCCTAATTAAACATAATATTCCTTATTTCAATTAAATTCATAAATTTCAGTTCCATGCATGGTTTTTGAGTCAGACTGTCTGCATTTAAATCCTGTCTCTGTAATTCTCTAGCTGTATAATCTTGAACACAATTAAACTTCTAAAGCTTCAATTCCTATTTATTTCAAACTGATATAATAAAAAGATTCCTCTCATTTTAATTTGATTAAACAAAAATGAATGATTTCTCTCTGACAATTAGTGTAAGTTGTATAGCTATTATTGAACATTTAGTAGGTATCAAACACTACTTAGTGGTTATAGGTATAGATAATGAATTATATATCTGATAAACTCAAGTATAATTATTTAATTTGGTTACATTTCTTTGTAAGAAACAAAGATTCATTTATGTGGAGGGAATTATCTTATTATTATAAATTATAACATTATAATTGATTACAATTACAGGTTGTAATATAACTGATTACAGGAAGAAATAAGGGGAATTTTTAAAATTCAAAATAAAAGGAAATGCAGAATAGGCCTTCCTTGAGGCCAGAGTTTGTTGTACATAGAAGCCAGAGTTCTCCTGCAGGGGAACTATATTCCTTTACTTCTTTGAGCTATGGTTGGTCCATATGGCTTACTTACCCAGTGGGATTTGAGCAGAAGTGATGCATGCATATTCTAAGTGGAAACTTTCAGTCATTTTATGTTTTAGATAGTACTCTTCTAAAAAGAACAGCATGTTTTAAAAGTGGTTTCTGCTTTAGTCTGAATCTTTGAATAAAGAAAACTCATGGGGTAGAGCCAAGCAGAATGAAACAAAACCGTAGTTGACTTCAGTGGCAGGAGCAGTTCCAGAGACCTGCTGCTGACATACATTGTGAGCAAAAAGAACATTGTGGTTAAGCCACTGAGATCATAAGCTGTTTGTAATGATATCACAATCCTGCAAAGTTTATTTGAATTGGAAAATACTGGAATTGTGTTCTGGGTTGGGGCAGAAATTCAGAGGTGATATTGGAACATAGGAAACGTAGGAAACATCTTTCTTGAAATTCTTTTATAACATTATGGATATTCTGACAGGATTCTCTAAAGACAAAATCTATTATTTGTATAAATTTGTTTTATTTTCAATTTTTGTGGGTACATAGTGGGTGAATATATTTATGGGGTAGATGAGGTTTTTTGATACAGGCATGCAATGTGAAATAAGCACATCATGAAGAATAGCATATACATCTGTCATGCATTTATCCACTGAGTTACATTATTTTAAAATGTATAGTTAAGTAATTATTGACTATAATCACCCTATTGTGCTATCAAATAATAGATATTATTCATTTTTTCTAACTATTTTTTGTACATATTAGCCATCCCCACCTCACTGCTTTTTCCGCACTACCCTTCTTAGCCTCTGATAACCATCCTTCTACTATATCCATGAGTTCAAATGTTTTAATTTTTGGATTCCAAAAAATAAATGATGAAATGTAATGTTTGTCTTTCTGTGCCTGACTTACTTCACTTAACATAATCATCTCCTGTTCTATCCATGTCGTTGCAAATGACTGGATCTCATTCTTTTTCATGGCTAAATAGTACTCTATTGAGTATATGTACCACATTTTCTTTATCCATTCATCTGTTGGTGGACACTTAGTTGTTTCCAAATCTTAGCAATTGTAAACAGTGCTGCAACAAACATAGGGGTGCAGATATCAATTTGATACACTGATTTTTTTTTTCTTTTGGGTATACACCCAGCACTTGGATTGCTAGATCATATGGTATCTCCAGTTTTAGTTTTTGGAGAAACGTCCAAATTGTTCTCCATAGCTGTACTAATTTGCATTCACACCAACAGTGTATGTGGGTTTCCTTTTCTCTATATTCATTTGTTATCTCCCGTTTTTTGGATATAAGTCACATTAACAGGGGTGAGATGATACCTCAATGTAATTTTGATTTGCATTTCTGTAATGGTCAGTGATGTTGAACACCTTTTTATATGCCTGTTTGCCATTTGTATGTCTTCTTTTGAAAAACCTTTTGCCCATCTTTTGATTGGATTATTAGATTTTTTCCTATACAGTTGTTTGAGCTCCTTATATATTCTAGTTATTAATCCCTTGTCAGATGAGTAGTTTGAAAATATTTTCTCTCATCCTGTGGGGTGTCTCTCCACTTTCTTGATTGTATCCTTTGCTATTCAGAAGCTTTTTAACGTGATATGATCCCATTTGTCCGTTTTTGCTTTGGTTGCCTGTGCTTGTGGGGTATTGCTCAAGAAACTTTTGCCCAGACTAATGTCCTGGACACTTTCTTTAAAATTTTTGTAGAAGTTTTATAGCTTGAGGTCTTAGATTTAAGTCTTTAATCCATTTTGATTTGACATATGTATATGGCAAGAGACAGGGGTACGTTCTTCTGCATATGGATGTCCGGTTTTCCTAGAGCCATTTATTGAAGAGACTATCATTTTCCTAGTGGTACGTTTGTTGAAAATGAGTTCACTGTAGGTGTTTGGATTTGTTTCTGTATTCTGTTACTTTGGTCTATGGGTCTATTTTTTGCCAGTGCCATGTTGTTTTGGTTACTAAAGCTTTGTAGTATAATTTGAAGTCAGGTAATGTAATGTAATTTCTCCAGTTTTGTTCTTTTTGCTTAGGATAGCTTTAGCTATTCTTGGTGCTTTGTGGTTCCACATAAATGTTAGGATAGTTTTCTCTATTTCTGTAAAGAATGTTGTTGGTATTTTGACAGGGATTACATTGAATCTGTAGATTGCTTTGGGCAGTATGAACATTTTAATAATATTGATTCCTCTAATCCATGAACATTGAATTTTTTTCTATTTTTTTAGTGTTCTCTTCAAAAGTGTTTTATGGTTTCTATGATATATATCTTTCACTTCTTTGTTGTAATTTATTATAAATATTTTTCAATTATTTGATTTATTATAGAGATCTTTCTCTTCTTTGGTTATTTAATTTTATGTGTGGCTATTGTAAATAGGATTGCTTTTAAAATCTCTTGTTTCGTATTCTTCACTGTTGGCATATAGAAATGTCCTGATTTGGGCACATTTATTTTGTATCTTGCCACTTTACTGAATTTTTATAGCTTTCTTGTGGAGTCATTAGATTTTTTTCCAAATATAAGATCATATTATATGAAAACAGGGATCATTTGACTTCTTCCTTTTCAACTTGGATGCCTTCTATATCTTTCTCTTGTCTGATGCTCTAGCTAGGACTTCCAGTACTATGTTGAATAACAATAATGACAGTGGGCATTCTTGTCATTCAGTGTTCCCCATTCAGTATGATACTAGCCATGGCTGTGTCATATATGGCCTTTATTATGTTGAGGTTAAGAGGTCTATGTTCTAATCCCTAGAACCTGTGAATATGTTTCCTTACGTAACAGAAGGGACTTTCCAAATGTGATTAAGTTAAGAGACCTGAGATAGGTAGACTACTCTATTTTTGTGGACTCAATTTTATCACAATGCAATAGACTCACAATCAAAGAGAAATTTGAAAATATTATAATGCTGTCTTTGAAGATGGAAGAAGGCCATGAACCAAGGAATGCTGATGGACTCTAGAAGGTGAATAAAGCAAAAAAGCTAATTTTCCCCTAGAATCTCCAGAAGGAATGCAGCCCTGGCCACAATGATATGAGCTCAGTAAGACCAATTTTGTACTTCTGATCTTTAGAACTGTAAGATAATAAATTTGGGCTGTTTTAGTCTGTTAAATTTGTGATAATTTGTCATAGCATCATAGGAAACAAATATGAAATAATAATTTTGTCTTTTTTTGGGAAATGATTATTGTGGTAGAATACACAAAAAGAAAAATGTACATGTTATCACAAACAAAACAGAAAAAAAGACCAGGACACTAAACATTCCCAATACCATAGTAGATTAATCCATGACTCATAATATCAACATTTGACCCAATAGATTCAGTTTGCCTTTTTTTAGCTTTATATAAATGGAATGAGAGAGTATATAATCTTTTGTCCTAACATTACATCCCACATTAGGCCTGTAATTTTTATCCATATATATCTGTATAGTTGTAGATTATTCAGTGTTCAATTCTGTATTTTGTAGCTCTGTGTTATGACACAGAAATGTATCAGTTTTATTGTTAATATTCATCTAAGTGTTTTTCTTTTTGAAAAGTTAAAAATAGTACTATTGTGAGAATACTTGTCTTTGAGGAACATGTACACATGTATGTTGAATATATGCTTTCTGAAATATACTGGAAGTAAAAACTTGTTGGGTTAAAAGATATACATATATTCAACTTCGATAAATTTTGCCAGTGATATATTAGAGATAAAAGTTGGCCACAAATTCTTTGACACACCTTCTATTTTTAGGAGGGGTATATTATTTCCCGTTCCCTTGAATCTGGGCAGGATCTATGACTTTCTAAAAATAGAATATGGTAGAAACAATTTGTACCTATTTCTGGGCTGAGGCCCTAAGGCACTGGGTGCTTCTACATCTACTCTGAAAATATTTGCTTATAATTGTATTCCCTTTGGGACTCAGCCACAGTACTTAGAGAAACCCAAGGCATATGGAGAAACCAAATGTAGGCACTGTTGTTAACAGCTCCCAGCATCAACTACTAACTGGCTACTAGCATCCCAATCCTAGTGCTAGACATGTGAGTAAGAAAGTGATCCAGAAAGTAGATCCTCCAGCCCTAGCCAGCCCACTTAACACTGTGGAGTTTAGAGGAAAATATTCTAGTCAAAGTTTCCCCAAATTTATGACCCACAAAATAATTTGGTTGGTTTAAGCCACTACATTATAAGGTAGTTTATTACTTAGTAATATAAAACCGAAACAGAAATTTGGTACCTAGAAGTGAAGTACTACATACCAATAACTTAAGATTTATGACATTGGCTTTCAAGCTAGGCAGTGAGCAGAGGCTGGAAGGGTTTTGGGAAGATTGTGTGTGAAAGCTAGGAGATCCTCAAGAATGCTTAATGACTCGAAAGACAGTAAGAAGATGTTGAATGCTGGAGGAAGGTATAACTTTCATGTAGTAGGGGCAAATTTGGCAACAATGTCATCTGTGGGAATATGGAAAATATAAAGACTGTCTAATTAAGCAGCCATTTTAGCAGGAGAGATTTTTTAGGAACAACATAGAAAGTGACATCTGACTTTTACTAGCTGCCTATGATGTAACACAGGGAAAGACAGATACATTTTAAAAAGAACCATTTCAATTTTGAGTAGCATTTAGGAGAAATATTAAAAAACAGAAAATTCCAAATTTGAAAATGAAACTTTCTCATTTCTAGGCTCTTTCCGTAAAAGATTCTTAAAGTATGAAATAACTTTCAGTAAGATTACATCTTTGACTACACTCTTTTATCCTACATAAATTCCTCAGAATAATTCTAGGCAGATAACTTGTCTCTTTAGTTCACAGATCTTTAGAGCTAAGAATAACTGCCCCTGAGAAATATAATTCATTCCTGAACCCGATTTATATGATGAGATCTCGGATCTTAAGCCTAATCCTGTTCAACTAATGGGTTAAACATTTTAGAGTCTTGGAAATGGGGCATTCTGTATGTGTCAGGAATGTAAATAATTTGTGGCTCAGGTGCAGATTTTATTGGTCTGCGTACAGCTACAAATTTTTTCATATTCCTCTTATCTAGCACTGGGCCCTCTTTCTCTCGATCTGCAATATGTACAGGCTTTATGAGTCCTTTGGCCAGTAGAATGTGTCAGAATTGATGCTATATCAATTTCCAGGGCTAAACCTACTTCTTGTCTCTTGAAATTGTTGACTCTGAGAAGCCAGCTTTCATGACATGAGGCCCATATGTAGGGCCTCCAGTAAGAGCCACAGCTCTTCACAGAGTGGTTGTTAGCTTTCTACAATTTTAGATAATTTCATTTAAAAAAAAAGTCTACTAATTTTTAATGCATTCAAAAACATGATTATGAAACTGGAAACTGTGAGGACTACATCAGTTTGATCATAATGAGGTGTAGCAGACACTGCTAATTACTCAATTCCTCAATATTAATTTTATATTCCTTCTTTATAACTTAACCCTGACACTTTCACGGCAGCAAAAGCTGAACTTAATTTCCAAGGTTTCCTGTTAGTTACAGGGATATGATATGGCTGTGGTCTATGATATGTAGATGTTAATGGCTGACAAAGAGTTAATAAAAATAATGTCTCATAGAAAAACATGCTGTGTTCATGTATTGGGAGACTTAATATTGATAAAATGGAAATACTACCCAAAGTGATCAGAAGACACAATGCAGTCTCAATAAAAATCTTGAAATGTTATTTTGTTGTTGTTGTTGCAGATTTTAAAAAGCTGATCTGTAAGAGATCCAGAATACACACAGCAATGTTGAAGAAAAATCAAAATTGGAGGACAAACACTTTCCAATTTCATTTTTTTTATTTTTTTATTTTTATTTTAAAGTACAAACAAAAAGGTGTATATCAAACATATTAGGAAGGTTGCACATGGGAAGACGGGGAATAGAAATAGGGGGTGGGAATTAAAGAAAATAAATGAGAGAGAGACTTTGTATGGATCAATGATAATAACTCAATCCTCTATTTGACAAAGAAGAAGGAGAAGGAAGAGGAAGAAAAAGAAAGTGGGATAAAGGATCAGAAAGGGAGGAAAATAGAAAAAAATTAGCGTATGACTCCAGGTTAACACTTTCCAATTTCAAAGCTTACTGCAAAGCTACTGTAATATAAACAGTAGGATGTTGGTGTAATAATAGACATAGAATAATGGAATAGAATTGACAGGCCATACATAATCCCATGCCCTATGTTCAATTGATTTTTAACATGGATGCGAAGACCAGCCAATGGGGAAAGGAGGATCTCTTCAACAAATGCTGTTTGATCAACTGTATATCCACATGTAAAATATTGAAGGTGGATGCCACCTGTCCTACAGTAAACAGACAAATCAACTCAAAATAGATCAAACAACTAATTGTAACAGCTAAAACTATGCAACTTCATAAAAATTAAATTGGACTTCATAAAAATTTAAAAAATTTGTGCATCGAAGATAGTATCGAGGACGTAAGAAGTCAACCTTTGAAATGGAAGAAATATTTGAAAATTATATACCTGATAAGTGTCTAATATCCAGAATATGTAAAGAACTCTTACAACTCAACAAAAAAAGAACTCTTACAACTTAAAAGCAAAAGAGCAGACAATTCAATTTAAAAATGGGTGAAAGACTTGAATAAACATTTCTCCAAAGAAATTATGCAAATGACTAACAAACACATAAAAAGATGCTCAACATCATTATTTAGTAGAATAATGGAAATCAAAACCACAAAGAGATACCACTTCACATTCATGGCTATAATTATTTAATGAAAAATAGCAGTAACTGGCAAAGATGTGAAAAAATAATACCCATCATTATTGCTGATTGGCATGTAAAATGTCATAGTCTCTTTGGAAAACAGTTTGTTAGTGGCTCAAAAAGTTAAACATAGAATTATCTATGACCCAGAAATTCTATTGCTACGTATTTAGCCCCCCAAAATTGAAAACAGGTATTTAAACAAATATTAGTATGAGTGATTATAACAGCACTATTCTCAATAGCCCAAAGGTAGAAACACATCTAATGTCCATCAGCAGATGAATGGAAAAAACATGGGTTATATCCATACAATTGAATTTTAGGTAGTCATAAAAAAGGAGTGAAGTAGGCCAGACGCGGTGGCTCACGCCTGTAATCCCAGCACTTTAGGAGGCCGAGGCGGGTGGATCACGAGGTCAGGAGATTGAGACCATCCTGGTTAACACGGTGAAACGCCGTGTCTACTAAAAATACAAAAAATTAGCTGGGAGTGGTGGCGGGCGCCCGTAGTCCCAGCTACTCGCAGGCTGAGGCAGGAGAACTGCGTGAAGCCGGGAGGCGGAGCTTGCAGTGATCCGAGATCGTGCCACTGAACTCCATCCAGCCTGGGCGACAGAGCAAGACTCCCGTCAAAAAAAAAAAAGGAGTGAAGTACTAATACATATCACAATGTGAATCAACCTTAAAGACATGCTAAGTGAAATAAGTTAGACACAAAAGACAAAGTATATAATTCTATATATATGAAATATCCAGAATAGATTAATGCATAGAGATAGAAAACAGATTAGTACTTTCCATGGGCTGGGAAGTAACCGCTTAATTGGTACAGGGCTTTCTTTTGTGATGGTGAAAATGTTTTAGAACTAGATAGAGATGATGATCGCACAACATTGTGAATGCACTATACGTTACTGAACTTTACACTTTAAAATAGTGAATTTTATGTAACAAGAGTTTTACCTTCACCTAGAAAGTAATAAGACTCACAAATATTAATATGCCTTAAAGAGACATGCTTTGAGTTTCTTTCTTTATTTTTTTTTCATTAATGCATATGCAATGCCTGGAGCTGCAGTAGTCATTTTGAGACCTTGAAAGTCACTGGGCGCGGGGACTTACGCCTGTAATCCCAGAACTTTGGGAGGACCAGGCGGGTGGAAAATACAAAAATACAAAATTAGCCAGGCGTGGTGGTGCATGCCTGTAATCCCAGCTCCTTAGGAGGCTGAGGCAGGAGAATCTCTTGAACCTGGGAGGCAGAGGTTGCAGTGAGCCGAGATCATGCCATTTCACTCCAGCCTGAGCAACAAGAGCAAAACACTGTCTCAAAAAAAAAAAAAAATCAAAATGGAAGATGAAATCTTAACGCATTTAAAGAGACAGTGTAAATTTATAGAAAAAAATTGAGATAAACCATTTAACAATTATTAAGGAAAATAATTGTGTTTATTAACCAAAAAGCTCATTTTCATGTTAAAATAAACATAGGCACTCAGTTTTGAATGCTGGTTTCAACAAAGACAGCTAAACTATGCATTGCATTGGTAATATGCTTCTCATATTAAATAACCAAGTATACATTAAGTAACCATTTTTATAGATTTGCTGCATGGACTATGTTTAAGACATACTACCAGGCAGGAGTTGCAATCCTAGTCTCTGATAAAACAGACTTTAAACCAACAAAGATCAAAAGAGACAAAGAAAGCCATTACATAATGGTAAAGGGATCAATTCAACAAGAAGAGCTAACTATCCTAAATAAATATGCACCCAATACAGGAGCACCCAGATTCATAAAGCAAGTCCTTAGAGACCTACAAAGAGACTTAGACTCCCACACAATAATAATGGGAGACTTTAACACCCCACTGTCAACACTAGACAGATCAACGAGACAGAAAGTTAACAAGGATATCCAGAATTGAACTCAGCTCTGCACCAAGTGGACCCAATAGACATCTACAGAACTCTCCACCCCAAATCAACAGAATATACATTCTTTCCAGCACCACATCACACCTATTCCCAAACTGACCATATAGTTGGAAGTAAAGCACTCCTCAGCAAATGTAAAAGAATGGAAGTTATAACAAACTGTCTCTCAGACCACAGTGCAATCAAACTAGAACTCAGGATTAAGAAACTCACTCAAAGCCGCTCAACTACATGGAAACTGAACAACCTGCTCCTGAATGACTACTGGGTACATAACGAAATGAAGGCAGAAATAAAAATGTTCTTCGAAACCAACGACAACAAAGACACAACATACCAGAATCTCTGGGCCACTTCAAAGCAGTGTGTAGAGGGAAATTTATAGCACTAAATGCCCACAAGAGAAAGCAGGAAAGATCTAAAATTGACACCCTAATATCACAATTAAAAGAACCAGAGAAGCAAGAGCAAACACATTCAAAAGCTAGCAGAAGGCAATAAATAACTAAAATCAGAGCAGAACTGAAGGAAATACAGACACAAAAAACCCTTCAAAATATCAATGAATCCAGGAGCTGGTTTTTTGAAAAGATCAACACAATTGATAGATCTCTAGCAAGACTAATAAAGAAGAAAAGAGAGAAGAATTAAATAGACACAATAAAAAATGATAAAGGGGATAAAGCCACCAATCCCACAGAAATACAAACTACCATCAGAGAATGCTATAAACACCTCTATGCAAATAAACTGCAAAATCTGGAAGAAATGGATAAATTCCTTGACACATACACTCTCCCAAGACTAAACCAGGAAGAAGTTGAATCTCTGAATAGACCAATAGCAGGCTCTGAAATTGAGGCAATTATCAATAGCTTACCAACCAAAAAAAGTCCAGGACCAGACGGATTCACAGCTGAATTCTACCAGAGGTACAAGGAGGAGCTAGTACCATTCTTTCTGAAACTACTCCAATCAATAGAAAAAGAGGGAATCCTCCCTAACTCATTTTATGAGGCTAGCATCACCCTGATACCAAAGCCTGGCAGAGACACAACAAAAAAAGAGAAATTTAGACCAATATCCCTGATGAACATTGATGCAAAAATCCTCAATAAAATACTGGCAAACCAAATCCAGCAGCACATCAAAAACCTTATCCACCATGATCAAGTGGGTTTTATCTCTGGGATGCAAGGCTGATTCAACATATACAAATCAATAAATGTAATCCAGCATATAAACAAAACAAATGACAAAAAATCACATGATTATCTCAATAGATGCAAAAAAGGCCTTTGACAAAATTCAGCAACACTTCATGCTAAAAACTCTCAATAAATTAGGTATGGATGGGACGTATCTCAAAATAATAAGAGCTATCTATGACAAACCCACAGCCAATATCATACTGAATGGGCAAAAACTGGAAGCATTCCCTTTGAAAACTGGCACAAGACAGGGATGCCCTCTCTCACCACTCCTATTCAACATAGTGTTGGAAGTTCTGGCCAGGGCAATCAGGCAGGAGAAGGAAATAAAGGGTATTCAATTAGGAAAAGAGGAAGTCAAATTGTCCCTGTTTGCAGATGACATGATTGTATATCTAGAAAACCCCATCTTCTCAGCCCAAAATCTCCTTAAGCTAATAAGTAACTTCAGCAAAGTCTCAGGATACAAAATCAATGTGCAAAAATCACAAGCATTCTTATACACCAATAACACACAAACAGAGAGCCAATCATGAGTGAACTCCCAGTCATAATTGCTTCAAAGAGAATAAAATACGTAGGAATCCAACTTACAAGGGATGTGAAGGACCTCTTCAAGGAGAACTACAAACCACTGCTCAGTGAAATAAAAGAGGATACAAACAAATGAAAGAACATTCCATGCTCACGGATAGGAAGAATCAATATCGTGAAAATGGCCATACTGCCCAAGGTAATTTATAGATTCAGTGCCATCCCCATCAAGCTACAAATGATTTTCCTCACAGAATTGGAAAAAACTTTAAAGTTCATATGGAACCAAAAAAGAGCCCACATTGCCAAGTCAATTCTAAGCCAAAAGAATAAAGCTGGAAACATCACGCTACCTGACTTCAAACTATACTACAAGGCTACAGTAACCAAAACAGCATGGTACTGGTACCAAAACAGAGATATAGACCAATGGAACAGAACAGAGCCCTCAGAAATAATGCCACATATCTACAACTATGTGATCTTTGAGAAACCTGACAAAAACAAGAAATGGGGAAAGCATTCCCTATTTAATAAATGGTGCTGGGAAAACTGGCTAGCCATACGTAGAAAGCTGAAACTGGAACCTTCATTAAACCTTATACAAAAATTAATTCAAGATGGATTAAAGACTTAAATGTTAGACCTAAAACCATAAAAACCCTAGAAGAAAACGTAGGCAATACCATTCAGGACATAGGCATGGGCAAGGACTTCATGTCTAAAACACCAAAAGCAATGGCAACAAAAGCCAAAATTGACAAATGGGATCTAATTAAACCAAAGAGCTTCTGCACAGCAAAAGAAACTACCATCAGAGTGAAAAGGCAACCTACAGAATGGGAGAAAATTTTTGCAATCTACTCATCTGACAAAGGGCTAATATCTAGAATCTACAATGAATTCAAACAAATTTACAAGAAAAAAACAAACAACCCCATCAAAAAATGGGCAAAGGATCTGAACAGACACTTCTCAAAAGAAGACATTTATGCAGCCAAAAGACACATGGAAAAATGCTCATCATCACTGGCCATCAGAGAAATGCAAATCAAAACCACAATGAGATACCATCTCACACCAGTTAGAATGGCAATCATTAAAAAGTCAGGAAACAACAGGTGCTGGAGAGGATGTGGAGAAATAGGAACACTTTTACACTGTTGGTGGGACTGTAAACTAGTTCAACCACTGTGGAAGTCAGTGTGGCAATTCCTCAGGGATCTAGATGTAGACATACCATTTGACCCAGCCATCCCATTACTGGGTATATACCCAAAGGACTATAAATCATGCTGCTATAAAGACACATGCACACATGTGTTTATAGCAGCACTATTCACAATAGCAAAGACTTGGAACCAAGCCAAATGTCCAACAAAGATAGATTAAGAAAATGTGGTACATATACACCATGGAATACTATGCAGCCATAAAAATGATGAGTTCATATCCTTTGTAGGGACATGGATGAAGCTGGAAACCATAATTCTCAGCAAACTATCAGAAGGACAAAAAACCAAACACCGCATGTTCTCACTCATAGGTGGGAATTGAACAATGAGAACACATGGAGACAGGAAGGGGAACATCACACACCAGGGTCTGTTGTGCAGTTGGGGGAGCGGGAGGGATAGCATTAGGAGATATACCTAAATGTTAAATGACGAGTTAATGGGTGCAGCACACCAACATGGCACATGTATGCATATGTAACAAACCTGCACGTTGTGCACATGTACCCTAAAACTTAGAGTAAAAAGAAAAAAAAAGAAATACTACCTCTGCCAGGTGATGAAGGCAACCGTTGTTTGCATGGATGGTCAGAAATAGATTTGACTTGAAAGGATTAAGTAAAGTTGAGGTGGGGAGTCAAACCACTTAATTTCCCTAAAAAAAGTTTTATTTCACTCTGTTAATATTTTAGGTGTACAAGTTTTGGCATTTTAAAACATCTGTCTATTTTCATACATTTCTATGCTTCTAAGTTGTTTGACATCAAATATTATGTATTTTTTATCATTCTCTCTCCACATCTATTTGGGGTCACCAGATTTAGCAAATGTAAAATACATAACATCCACTTAAATGTGATTTTCAGATAAACAAAAAAAGTAAGTTCTTAGTATAAGCGTGTCCTAAATATTGTAAGGGTCATATATTATCTGAAAACATATTTGTTGTTTATGTAAAATTCAAATTTAACTGGGCATTTCATATCATATGTGACAATCCTAACTATTGAAGTGCCTGAAATATAACAGGCATTCTGCATTTTTGTTTAGTAAATGAATAAATGAATATGCCATTCCAACCTAGTCAAACTCATGTGCTGTCACTGTCCTTGGTATTGAAATGTTAATTTACATTTTTGTGTTTTAGCACCATCCCCTCTTTTTTCTTCCTCTCTTTTGTGACTCTGTTGTCTCCAATGTCTCTCAAATGATGGTTAATCACCTTACTATTACCTCTTTCAGGACATGGTTCATAACTATTTAAATGTATTTTATCGAATATTATAACATATTATTTATTTAATCAGGATAATGCCTATAAACTATTTTACTATGTAATGGCTGTATTTCTTAATTTTACTAAATTTTAGAAATGTGCTTTAATAATATAATTATATAAGAAATATAGAGGCTTTAATGAACTAGATAAAATGAGAAAGACACGTATATTAGATTGCGGTGGGATATTTTCATTTTTAGACTCATTTCAGCTCATATAATATGAGGAAGACCAAGCTGAAATTCCAATACTTTTTTATGATTGCCAGTAGAGTTAACAAAATGCAACTTCCCTGCTTCTACACCCCAACAGCACACAATCCAGTTGGTTTATACCCAAATTAGAACAAACATCTGAAAGAACTCATAGAACCACCATACCATGTCAGGAAAAGATAAGCACTTTCAATATGCTTGTCATGTCAATTAATCCAGTATCCCATTAATAGGCTACTGATGTGAATTCAATTGCATCACAAGTAACTCAACTACCATGTTTTCTGTTAACATCCTTCTAAAGTTTGTTTAAACTAAAATTTTGATTTCCCTGGACGAGGTTTTTATTCGAAACTTTCCTGTGAAAATTTGCTCAACATGGTACAGATTATAAAAATTCTCAGAGCCAAGATGTTTTTATTCTTGTTTTATAGAAAAAGCATCATGGAAACTAGTATTTGTGGGATATTTTTAATACAGAGCTTCAGGGAAACGTATTGCAAGTGGAGTATTTGTGTTAATTTTGGTCAAAAACACAATGTAAAACAAAATTTGTTATTCAAGATCTTACCTTTGAGCAACCTTGGCCAAATATACACAAAGTCAACTAAAGAATCCCGCATATATATTTCATCGTGACATATGAAGGTTCAGGTTATTTTAGAGAACTCTCAACAGTGAAAGCCACCAGAGCCTCAGGCCTAAACCTCTTGAAAATCTTACCGTCGACTCAAGATATAATAGTTTCATCACAGTAACAGAACCTGAACTATCACGTCTTTTAACTTTTACAAACTCTGGCTCTTCAACAAGTATGTCTTAATATATTTGGCAGTTAGAAGGTGTCTTTTGAAAACAGTCATCCTTTCTCTTCCAGAATAACAAGAGAAAGAAAAAGAAAAGTGTTCAAAAAAATGCCCGAATATATTAGGTTTAAAACTCTTCAGTTTTTAAATTTCTTTGTAAAATTTCAGCTGATTTCAAAGTCACAATGTCAGCAAATGTCACAATTAACCCGATCCCAAGGCTTTGATGTAGTTCACCAAAATGTTTCTTACATATGGATAGATCCAATGTATTATCTGCTCTAAATACAACTCCTAGAGAAATATAAACTGGAGAAATTACTTACATGTTTTCTGTTACTTAATAAAGCCTAGATTTATATGATTACAACAGATAATAGAGCATAGAAAGCCATAGTAGTGGATGATCAGAAACTTCACTTCTATTTGTAGCATGCAGAAAGCGTCAGGTCAATAGTCTAAGATGGCTTCTCAGATGAACCTCTCCCCTCCCTACCGCTTTACAAATGAGACACTTTCAGGTTGATTAAAAGGCCAATCACATCAGCAATATGCTTAGAACTAGACTGACTGACAAAAAGATGAGTCAGCTTAAAAAGACAGTTTTATATAGATGCCACATTTATGCCATTACAGTTTTACTCAGTAGATTTTAATTTACAGTACATTTACTACTAACCTTCACTTCCATTATTTGTGAAGTTCTGTTGTCCTCTGACTGTTGCCCAGACAACCACAGTGTGCAAAACCTATTACAAAGTACAAACAAAATGCCTGAGTCAGCTTGTGTGTGCAACCATGTGGATGTGCTTCTATAGGTCTATGTCTCCCTGGTTTCCTCCTTTCTAATATAAATACTCAATTTGTTTCTGGATTGCTGTCTCCTTGGGGTGTCAGTGCTCATGCTTGCAGGACAATTACTGTGGGATTGCAAGCAAAGCTTTAAGAGAGAGCAAAACATTAAATCGAACAACTATAACCAAATTAACTCTTTAGTGATATGTCCCTCTTTTGTGACAACATGTTTTTGGTTAACTGATCTATAAGAAAATGCCAACTCACTTGAGAAGAATTCCAACTGGCTAGACACTAGGGGATGATACAATAATGCTCCCCGTTTTTTTTTTTTTTTTTACTTCCATGCAATGCATCGTCTCCTGATCCCTTGTAAAATACAAAAGTGCATATGCCAGCAAAAATGAATTCTGAAATACTTAGCTTTCCATATGGCAAACCAAATGTAATTGATTTTCACCATTCGTAACTCCCTATCCACTAGTTTTATGTAAGAAATTGAAAATGCCTTCTCACTACAACAATAACTAGGAAATTTTAATTAAAAATACCAACAACTTTAATGTATTCTTTGTTGGCATTTAGTTTTTAATGGGGCTTCTCTATTATGTACATTATTACAAAAGGAGAGGGAGTACACCAAAGAAACATGAAGATGTCTCTCCTTTTCCTCCTCGTGATGTTTTTCTTTTAGAATTTTAGCCTCCAGGAACTTGAACTCCTAATTGTTAAGTACTGAACTATATATTTCTTCCTTTAGCTTCTTTCTGTCTTGAATAGTTGAATAATTTTATCTCCTACTCAGTATTCAAAGAAATGTAAAACAGAACACCCTCCGTTTTAGTGCCATAGAATGTAATCCTACAGAAAATGTAGTTAAAATGCTTTTAATCAACTGTTAATTGACTGAACTAAGTTTTGCCAGCACTAAAACTAAATCCTAATCTTAACATAGGTATGCATATTAGTCAGGAATCTTTCAGTTCCATGTGACATTAACTTATCTCAAATTAGCTTCAGCCTAAATGAGTATTAGTGGGTTTGCATAATCATGAAGAATAAGGATACATTCTGGAAATATTTAAATCAAAGAAACATGCAGAAAAGAGAAGATGGGTAAAGCTCTTGATAAAACAGGCAATGCAGTTAACTTCTTCCACTCAAAGTGAGAGAGAGAGAGAGAGAGAAAGAGAGAGATGATAATTAACCTTGGTTGGATTATGTGGCAACTCTGAATCAATCATGGTAGCCACTAGAATAAAGTACTATCATCAGGCCAGCCTAGGTCACTGTATAATAAATAGTATAACAAAGTGAGTGACAGGTTTTTAGAGAAAGTAAATCACAGTGCCATGTAGTAATCATAACAAAGTTAGCACAGAGAATAAATTGCTTAGGGAAAGACTCTGCGCAGAAAGACATTTTTGACCTAGTCTAAAATATAAACATGAGTCTTGTTAAATAAACAGAAAATGGGGAGTGTCCTGAGATAGGGTACCCTCTGCAAAGGCCTGGAGGTGAAAAATATGGCATATATATATATATATATATTTAAGTATTTCTTGTGAATTAGAATACATTGAGAGTGCTGTTTTTATATTTTTTTAACGTTCCAATTTGTACAGGAGTGCAAAATATTTACTTGAAACAATGAACATCAGTGGGACATCACTTATGGTAATGTTACTTAGCTTAGTATTTCAATATGCTTCACAATGTAATGTCATACAAGTTCTAGCGTTTTACTTAACCCAGTAAACCAGTTTTAGACCTATCACATGCAAATATGAGTGTATTATTTTATATGAGACATAATTTTCCTTCAAACAGAATGTACAGAAAATGATATTAACATATCATACTGAAATGATTTTTGAAAGTAAACTATTCTTAAAACGTTACTAAATATAATGATAGATATGACTTTAAAAGGGAAATCAAAGAGAAAGAGGCAGATAAGACATGAAAGATATAATCATTCTTGAGAGAGGAAAACATAGTTTGAGATGCAGATTTTTATATAGAGAATCTAAATCTAAAAGTAATTAGAAGGAAAAACTGAAAAGCTTAGAGATGGTTTGCATGTAAGCATGATGCAAAATTCAATTTACAGCAGTAAATATTACAAACAAGCCAGGCAAAATGAGGCAACGAGATTTTCTCCCTCAACAAATAAGACACAAATCAAGTCATATTCCCAGAGGAAATTTCTACTAAATCTCCAGTAATTCTGTATACAAAATACCATTTGCTCTTAGATCCACTATAAACCTGATAATTCTATTTGTTCTAGCTGTTATATTTTTCTTTAAATATCCTGAGTGGTTATTATCAAACTTTCCATAAGGACTTTAAGATAAACTACTAGTAGAATAAGAGAGACTTTGAGACTTTAGGGAATATACTTCTTTTTATTTATCTCGGTAATATATAATATACCACCTCCAAAATTTCCACAGGAGGCTGCTAAAACATCAAAGCCAAATTTGATTGTTACATATTTTGTCTTCTGATTATTTTTGTTGTTGTTTATATTGTTATTTTCCATTGATATTTATTCTTTAAAATAGATTTTCATGAGTGGCTGAAATGACTGAGTCAATTATGATATTGTTAAATTGCTTTCCAAAAGCATTGTAAAGGATAGTCATGCCATCTTTGGATGTTAATGCTAAAAAAATTACAAAAATAAAAAGTTACCATTGTGTACTGAATGCTTGTGTTTCCTCCAAATTCATATGTTGAAATCCTAACATCTCATGTGATGGTTTTAAGAGGTGGGACCTTTGGGAAGTGATTAGGTAATAAGGCTGGAGCCGTTGTGAATGGGATTATGTCTTTAAAAGAAGACACAAAAGAAAGATGCTCTCTGCTCTCTGCCATGTAAGGAAATGATGACAAGATGACTATTTGCAAACCAGGGAGCTGACCCTCACCAGACATCAGATCTACCAGCATTGATCTTGGACTTCTCAGCCTCCAGAACTGTGAGAAATACATTTCTGTTGTTGCAACCACCAAGTCATGATGTTTTGTTATAGCAGCCCAAACGGGCTAAGACACTTACTAACCAAGATATTTATTTGAAAAAAAAAAGGCAATTGCCTGGTCCTATTTATTTTTTAGGTGGATTGCTTATGGCAGTGGGGAGTAGAGAGGTGGATCAGTTATGGGACAAAGTGAAAAAACCACAGGAGGGGGCTGCAAGCATGGCCCCACGGAGAAGTCTTCTTTCTGTAGATGTTCTATAAGGGTTTGCTGAGTGCTGCAGATGCTGAAGACAGTCATCACTGACTTGCAGGGCTTGGGAAGTCTCTCTGTAAGAGGCTTGGATGAGCCTTCATCATTCCAGAAATATTGACTGAACATCAGCTATATAGTAGTAGCTGTGTGAGATGATGGAGACACAAAAGCAAATAACCGTTAGGGGGTGTCCTCAAGTAGCTAAATTTAGTGGAGAACACTGAGATGCAGACAGTTATTCTTGAAACAGCATGCCTTGGATTGGTACAAGCAGAGTTAATTTCCAAAGTTTTGAAAAGGTTTAATTGAACAGTTTTTGCCAGTGCCTTTTTTTTCTTTCTTTCTTTTTCTTTTCTGGAGGATCACATTTTCAGAGTTCTTTACTCTACTACACTGGATGTAGAAAATCCAGTTCATTCTTGTATATTTCAAAAACACTAATGACATACATGACATTGATGTTAAAAAACAATGTTGTCCTGTATTCTGATTCCATCTTTCTTTGAAGTTCCACAGATCATGACAACAATGAAATGGAAATGTAGAAGTTCTAAAAGATTATACTCAGCATATACACATTTTTTCCCATAAAGTAAATAATTTGTCAGAAAAAACTCTGAATACATGGTTTATTTCCCAAAAAAGTAAGTAGCTAATATGATGTGATATTACACAATGTAAGGTAAGGAAAGGTTAGGTAAGGTAAAGTAATATAATAATATTTTATTATTTATCTTGAAAAAGGCAGCATGTGGAGCTTCTGGTGCTCTGATCTGCTGCTTAAGAGTGGCCTGGGACCTGGATGGGTACATCTGTTTGTGAAGGAACATCTTTCCATGGTCTGGGCTTGAAGTACATGCCTTTGTTCTGCTTAGGCACCTGCATCAGTGGCTCTCAGGTGTGCCTCCAGGTTTCTGTATTTCAGGCCCCACAATGGATGGGTCTATCCACCGCAGTACAAAGTGGAGAGAGCAGCTATAGGGGTTGTAAATGTAGCTGAATTAACCTGCTGGCCGTGAGGGCACCCACAGATCACCAGGGACTAGATCCTGTGCATACTTTCTCTCTCATCTTGCTGTAAGTGAATTCTCTACCACTGGAGGCTGGTGTGCATGTTGGCTGGTTTCAGTGACCTGGAATCATGCTGGGCTTTTCCCTGGTGACACTTATCTGTATTTTAACCTTGGCCATACTGCCTGGTCACCCAATGAACCATGAAATTATTTATATTTACTTCTTTAAAATAGCTTATAGTGTATTGGACCTGATGTAGTGGACATAAAGTTCCTAGCAGAGGTTCCAATGCATATTAATCAATGTGTTAACTAATTTTATTTCCATCATTTCAGACAGACACATACCTGAGCAGATGCTGCAAAATGTTTAGGAGTAAATATGATATATTAATGCATTAGTGTGGGCTTTTGAGACATTATTAAATTAAAATATCAACTTTAATAATACCTAGATGTGCAATCTTCATAATTGTTTATTCTCCATTACTTACATGTAAATGGGTATATATTGGTGATGACCTCATTCGTTTATTATGAAGATAAATGCAATAATGCCCATGAAGTGCCTAATTTGCTTACTTAGTACTTAGTAATCACAAAATTAGTGTTAGCCATTCTTATCTACTCTGTTCTAATTCCTTGAGACTTCTGTATTCTCCCAGAGCTTTCTACTCCTCGTGAAATCTTTTGCTCTGCTAAGAAACGAATCTGTGTCATATGGAATGTGAGAGGTACTGGATTATTTTTAAATGTTTTGGAGAGAAGACTCAAATCGAACTTGGAGTTAGAGAGTTGAAGTAGTGTATAAATATTCCTTTTCACAAGTGAAGCAAACATACATAATATTTTGCAATGTGTGCAGGATAGTAAAATACTAAATACCATATTTATAATTAAATTTTAGAATGTGATGGCACATAGTTTCATGATCATTTGATAGAATAATAAGACTACTGAAATGAGAAGGCAATTTCTCAGAGAAAATTGCATGAGACAAGATGACGCAGGACAAAGAGAAAAGAATTAACAAAATTGGGAAATCACAAGAGAAGTCCCAGAATGAAACTTTGGTAAAACCCAACCCAATTTTAATGATGTGTTATATTATCTAAGAAGCTCTGTGGGCCAGGGAGTTCAGATTCAAATATAGAATGATGTTCAAAGAGGAGTGTTTATTGACTAGTTATTCAGTCAGCATGAGTGGATGTGTCCTCACTCACAAAAATTAGGCTCAGGGAGGCCTATGTAAATAACACAAGGTGTATGTGTTTTAGATTAAAGGACATCTTAAGCCAACATAGAGAACATACTTGTTCTTATTAAGTAACAAAAGTAATTATATCTGCATAGGGCTTTCTTCTGCATGTACAATCTCAGTAACCCTTTACTGCCCTAAAATTGGTTCTGATTTAATTTATCCACTTGGGGGCAGGACTAGTCACCCAGAGTTAAATGCAAGAATGAATAATTCACTCTAGTTTCTTCCTCATTGTGGTAACAAGTTCAAAATTATATCTAATTTAATGTAATGCTTATGACAGCTAAAGTTAAATTTTAGGTGCTAATTAGAGATGAATAATAACAACTTTTTAACCTTACAATAATTCTTGGTATACTCAGGGCCTTTCAGGTTTTGTTGAAGTCATTATTGCTTTACGTTCAAATTGCTTAATTTTAACTCATTTCCACCTTTTGCAGATGATTCATATTCTAGGTCTTTAATAAATTTTGGTTTTGTCTTTTGAATTCTGAACTACAGTTATGGTAAAAATAAAATAATTTATTAAAGCAGTTATATTTAATTCTGACAACTAATTCATGATCAAGTGGACCAAGGAAGAAATATCTTATGCTAAATGATGTGAAGAGCTATGTCATGCAAATATTCAAACCTGGAACAATTAGTCTCTTGTCTCATTGGCTTCTTATAAGGTATGGTGAGGTTGTTAGATTATGTTCCCATGAAATCAGCTGGCTGCCAATAAGCAACTTTCTCAAGTTTCAGGTGATGATAAATTTTTGTTGTGGAGGGAAGTAAAACAATTTTTGAGCCTTAATAAATTGAAAGTAGAAGAATCTTCCAAATGGTCTTTAAATAAGATAAGAAATTCAAAGCCTGCTGGTGGGTTTATTGTAAAGCATGAATGTTTAAGATCAAATCATTTTAAAAAGCAAGTATTAACTTGTAGCAATCACAGCACCAGCTTTCCTTCCTTCAGAGAAAGAGAGAAAAGGAATTTTAAATATTTGATGATATGTCAAGCATATTCTTCTAAAATTAATATTGCCACTGTTAGTAATTGTGATGTTGAGTTTTAATTTTCAAGTTAAAAGAATTTTACTGACTTGGGCTCTTGCCTAGTACCTGTAAGATAAATATATCTATATCTAGCCATTTCTCTCTATATATGCAAATAGATAGATATATATGATGATAGATAATCTTTGTAACTATATCTGTCTATCATTTGCATACAGATATTAAGACTGAAATTCAGATTTTTATACAGTTGAAGTTGCCTGGGTTTTTTTTTTTTTTTTTTTTTTTTTTTTTGAGATAGTCTGACTCTGTCACCCAGGCTAGAGTGCAGTGGCATGATCTCAGCTCACTGCAACCTCCACCTCCAGGTTCAAACAATTCTCATGCCTCAGCCTCCTGAGTAGCTGGGATTATAGGCATGTGCCATCGCACCTGACTAATTTTTTTTTCTTTTTGCATTTTTAGTAGAGACAAGGTTGCTCCACATTGGCCAGGCTGGTCCCGAACTCCTGGCCTCAAGTGTTCCACCTATCTCAGCCTCCCAATGTGCTGAGATTATAGGCATGAGCCACTCCACCTGGCCCAAAAGTTCAGTCCTAATTTTAATGATTTGTTTTTGTCTAAGTGAAACGAACCTTTATTCCATGACGATTCTGCCATATGGTTACAGAAAAGGTTGAGTCTTCAGTCATCCCCACAAAACTTGCTATATCTGTATGTCGATATATCTGCATGAATCACATTGTCTAGCCTAAATATTAAGGCTCATATGTGCTTCTGGATAAGAGCAAAGACTCCTCTTTGTATGACATGCTCCTTCTTTACCTCATTCTATGAAATAAGAATATTGTTTAATTAATTACCAGAAATATCATCATTGTAAATAATGTGAAGTAATTTATTAGCTTAGTAATACTGATTTTGATTAATCCAGTTCACAAAATCCTAACAATTTTAGAGCCTTGATAAGGTTTGGTTTCATACTGAATTGTAATCCCCAGTGCTGGAGGTAGGGCCTGGTGGGAGGCGATTGGATAACGGGGGCGATTTCTCATGGTTTAACACCACCCCCTCCTTAGTGCTGTTATAAGGACAGTGAGTTCTCATGAGAGCCAGTTGTTTGAAAGTGTGTGGTACCTCCGCCCTCTCTTCCTCCTGCTTGGGCTATGTGAAGTGCTCACTCCCCCTTTGCCTCTCTTGTCATTGTAAGTTTCCTGAGGCCTCCCAAGAAGCCAAGCAGATGCTGCCATGCTTCCTGTACAGCCTGCAGAATCATGAGCCAATTAAACCTGTTTTCTTTATAAATTACCCAGGCCCAGGCATTTCTTTATAGCAATGCATGAATGGACTAATACAAGCATTCAATATACTTCTGCTTTGAAAATAAAATGAAGTTCAAGTGAAGCTTTGTTAATAGAAATGCTTTGGACTTCACAGAGGTGAACAGCTGTGCATGCCTAGAAGCAGATTGGTGTTCATGTCCTTATAAGTTAAAAAAAAAAAAGCCCGGAGGTACAAGCTGAATGCTTTTGTATATTGACTCTTAACTCTCACTTCGCAGAATGAAGACTTTAAATTTGTGGATCTCTGCAGATCCACTGCATCAGTTCTTACTTGAATCAATCTTGATTCTCTTATAGTAGCTGCAAAAGCTACAATGTACATTTGTTAAGAATTTGGTTTAGAATCTAGGTTAAATTTGTTTGCTTTATTCTTTCCTGTGAAAAGAATAAATTATCATCACATCCTTTTATCTTGCATTCCTTTTCCTATAATTTCTTCTTATGTTTTTTAAAAGGCAAGGAAGCACTAGGATAGTCATTAATTATGACTTTTCCCATGTTTCAAAAAAGGATACCTCTTTATATTAATCACTTCAAAAGAGATCTATGCATGCTCTATAGAGCTTTCAATCTGTCTCCAGAATCACATTCTTAAGTTATAAATCCTACCGTCTTAATCCTTGAAGGAAGATAGAATGTATAGGTGTATTACTAAAATTCCATTTATAGCTGACTTTCCTAGAAATAAATATGGCTGTCTATCCTAAACTTCCATTGCATGTTAATAAATGTATTCTCTGACTTATCCATTTTAATTTTACAATATACAGTTGACTCCTGAATAATGTGGGGGTTGGGGAACTGATACCCTGCACAATAAAAAAATCTATATATGACTTTTGACTTCTCAAAAACTTAACTACTAATAATCTACTGTTCACTGGAAGCTTTACCAGTAACATGGACAGCCAATTCACACGTTTCATATGTTTCATGTATTATACACTGTATTCTTACAATAAAGTAAGCTAAAGAATAGAAAATGCTACTAAGAATATCAAAGAAAAAATGTATTTACTGTTTATTAAGTGGAAGTGAATCATCATAAAGGTTTCCATCATAATAGACTTAGTTTTCACTAGGCTGAGATGGATGAGGAAGAGGAGTAGTTAGTCTTATTGTTTCAGGGGTGAAAGAGGTAGAAAAAAATCGGAGTATTAAGTGGACATAGCTTATACCTCAAGGCTCAATTGTGGTTATTTTTGTTGACTGATAATCTTCCTGTACTCACTGTAGGTTTTATGCAGAAGTCATGGTAGACTTTTCTTTGACACTCATTTTTACCAGGCACAACAACTTCAGCACTTTGTGAATAAATGATGGATCAAATAAATGATCAACTTTACAATTTGATCTAGCACAATTTATCTAGTACAAATTTAAAATTTGATCTAGTACATTTACAATTCATCTATTATAAAGATGAAGCTTCAGAATTATATAACATACAGATCTTGCTAATTCATTTCCCTTCTATTAGAGTAATTGGGAATTTAGATTATAATTGATTTCAAAGAGCTGTATTCTCCAGATTGATCATTTCACTTCCCAATATTTCAAATAGGGCAGTCCTTTTGTTTTATTGTCATTTATACACATAAACAATTGGAGGAATTTATGAAGGTTAATCAACATAACTGTTCATGTTAACATAATCCAGGATTCTTGGTTTCTTCAGCTCTCACAGTAAGTATCACCATCTGGCTTTTTCATCAATTAGGTGCTGTCCTCAGACGTGTTACTGGAACAATAGAAAGGAGTCTGATTATGGAAAATATGCTCTTACTCATTCTCTGTGAACTGAGCCTGTTCAACATTGGAAGGTAAGTAGATAGCTATATTAATTGAATAATAATTTTATATTAGTTATGAAAATCTGAACTTCCAAAGACATTCATTTACACTTTCCCTAATCTTAGAGCATTATAACACATGCTAAAATCATAAATATTTTCTCTTTAATGTTACATGAGGGAGTAATTGCGAAAATCCTTAAACTATTTACTGTCCTTTTAAATTATAACTTGACTGATTTTCTGAAAGACCCAGATGAAACAACTATCTCAAGTTCAAAGGTATGATACTTTACTGATTAAGTAATGTAACAACAAGACATTGAGAAACGTTAAGTATGAATTAAGAATTTATTATTTATTAGGATTGATGCTAGAAAATGTATTCTATGCTTTCAGGCATATAACTCAAAATTTAAATTGTTTACCTCTTGATATGGAATACTATTTATATCAATTTAATATTGTGAGTGTTCATTTTGTTGATTTTGCTAAAAACTGTTTTCAAATGATGGCATTTAAAATATTCTGCTTATTTTACATCAGTTACCTTAATTATTGGCTTAATTATTGAAAAATTATTTTTAAAAACATTTTAAAATGAAATTTTGGGCTAGAAATTACTTCTGTAAAATTCTATAGAAAGTTTCAATTTATTTTTTATTTTTATTTTTTTTTTTTCTTTTTCACTCTTCTGTTTATATATATTTTTTTTATTATACTTTAGGTTTTAGGGTACATGTGCACAATGTGCAGGTTTGTTACATATGTATCCATGTGCCATGTTGATTTCCTGCACCCATTAACTCGTCATTTAGCATTAGGTATATCTCCTAATGCTGTCCCTCCCGCCTCCCCCAACCCCACAACAGTCCCCGGAGTGTGATGTTCCCCTTCCTGTGTCCATGAGTTCTCATTGTTCAGTTCCCACCTATGAGTGAGAACATGCGGTGTTTGGTTTTTTGTCCTTGCAATAGTTTACTGAGAATGATGTTTTCCAGTTTCATCCATGTCCCTACAAAGGACATGAACTCATCATTTTTTATGGCTGCATAGTATTCCACGGTGTATATGTGCCACATTTTCTTAATCCAGTCTATCGTTGTTGGACATTTGGGTTGGTTCCAACTCTTTGCTATTGTGAATAGTGCCGCAATAAACATACGTGTGCATGGGAAAGTTTCAATTTAGAAAATGACTTTGTGAGATGTGAAAATTATTATTTTGATTTTATAACCTCAAATTAATTATCTGCATGCTTTTTTTAAAGTATTAAGTACTTTTCATTCAAAATGTTAAAACTTTAAATATCTGTTTTCCATAGTATTGATACATTGAAAATACACTGGAAAGAAATAATTAAAAATGATTTTATATAATTACATATTTGAGGAGACTTAAAAAATATATGGTGTATAACACACTTATAATATGGCATTTTGTATCTAAATCACATTCACTTAACTGTTAGCTAACAGGCCAAAAGGTTATAGTTAAATTCATTACTTATATGGTGTGGGGTAGTACTTGGTCTCAGGTAAATAAAAATGAATAAAACATGAACCCTGGTCTCTAGGTTTTCACAGGCTGTAGTAGTAAGTGCATAGTTGAACTATTTGTTGCAGCTACAGATAATATGGCATAATCTCTTATCTCTATGGGCTATTAGCCAAATAAGAGAGAAAGAAGAATGGTTTAAGAGGGAATATTATTGAGACAAGGTATCTATATAAGAATAGAGAGGAAAGGCCTCCCTGAGGAGTTGCTGCCTCTGCTGCACTGTGAATAATAATAGAAGTTAGCTTCATGAGGATGAATAGAAACAGTGTCGTAAGAAGTAAAAACAATATTTCCAAGGTAAGGAATTCCCAACAACAATAGACTGGATTAAGAAAATGTGGCACATATACACCATGGAATACTATGCAGCCATAAAAAATGATGAGTTTGTGTCCTTTGTAGGGACATGGATGAAATTGGAAAACATCATTCTCAGTAAACTATCGCAAGGACTGAAAACCAAACACCACATGTTCTCACTCATAGGTGGGAATTGAACAATGAGAACTCATGGACACAGGAAGGGGAACATCACACTCCGGGGACTGTTGTGGGGTGGGGGGAGGGGGGAGGGACAGCATTAGGAGATATACCTAATGCTAAATGACGAGTTAATGGGTGCAGGAAATCAACATGGCACATGGATACATATGTAACAAACCTGCACATTGTGCACATGTACCCTAAAACCTAAAGTATAATAAAAAAAAAAAAAAAGGTAAGGAATCCTTGGGGAAAAAAAGTGGTAAATAAAGTTCTTCCGAATAATTAAACCAAAATTAGCATTTTTAGAAAGGACAGTGTCTGAAGAGATAAATAAATTTAAATAAAGAATTATGTACATATATAGAAGACCAAGCCAAATGTTAAAGTACCAGAAAGTAACATTTGAGAGGAGAAACCCTAACCCTCATATTGTACACCTGCATGCATTTCTTGACCCCCAAAACCTTTGTCTAAGTAGCATCTTGCAAAAATGTAAATTATGGCATTACATTTATGAGTTGCTCCTTGCCAAAAATTTTCCTGTTCAAAGAGCTTTTCAGTAACTCACCTGATGTTCACTTAGTGGTAACAGGAGTTGTTGTGAATAAAATCGCAAATATCTGGATCTCTTATACTCTGAGACATGCTGTTTCTATTTCTCTTATACTCTGAGACATGTCGTTTCTATTTTACAATAATGATGCTATATTGAAAGCAACTTTAAAACCTCAGTGTCTTTCAACAACAAACCTTTATTTCTTGCTCATGATCTGTAGGTCAGTGGCAGTGTTTTTGCCAGAACATGTGGGACATGGGCTGTTCTCATGGTGAATCACAGGCCTTTAAGAGTTCTAGGTGGCTGAGTGCAGTGGCTCACGCCTGTAATCTCAGCACTTTGGGAGGCCGAGGTGGGCGGATCACGAGGTCAGGAGATCGAGACCATACTGGCTAACACGGTGAAACCCCGTCTCTACTAAAAATACAAAAAAAATTAGCTGGACGTGGTGGCGGGCGCCTGTAGTCCCAGCTACTCGGGAGGCTGAGGCAGGAGAATGACGTGAACCCGGGAATGGAGTGAACCCGGGAGGCAGAGCTTGCAGTGAGCTGAGATCGCGCCACTGCACTCCAGCCTGGGCGACAAAGTGAGACTCCGTCTCAAAAGAAAAAAAAAAAAAAGAACAAAAAGAAAAAAAAAAGACTTCAAGACAACCCCGAAGCATATATAAATTCTCTGTTTGAACATGAGATATGTCACTTCCATGACATTCCTTTAGCCAAAGCAAGCTGTGTATCCAACATTGACAGGGATAGGAATTACATCCTTCCACAAAGCAAAACAATGGCAGTATAAATATTTGCTGAAAAATAATAGATTGTATCATAACGACTTTGAATTTAAAAATCTGTAAATTCCAAGAAAACAATAACACACAGCTAGAGGATACCGTATTGCATACATACAATGTATGTATGTTCACATACAATGTAAGGTAAAAAGACAGTTCAGAACTATGTTGGAAAATGACAGATCAACTAAAATTCCTAGGTGTTGAAATGAACACCTAGATTCCAATTTCTGTTTCTTGGAAGAAGGTGCTTATAGATAAACCATAAAGAGAAAAATATTAAACTGTGGTGTGTTAGACTGTCCAGAAACCACTCCAAAATAAATATGGAGAAACAGAGCACTGAGAGGAAATGGACAGAAATATGAGGAGATAGAAAGAAGCCACCCTATGTCCAAGCCAGGAAGACACCCTCACTGGAATTAGGACTCCTTCATCTGCTTTGAAACTGATTTTGTACCTCATTGGGAGGCAAAGCCTTTCTAGTGAGTACTAAAAGCAGATATTGCTCAAACACTCCTCTCAATCTTTAGAGGAAAGTGCTGGCTGATTGTTGAATAATAGAGGAATATATAGGTTTATATAAAAGTTTTCCAGAGAACCAGAATCAATAGAACGTATACAGATATATAAAAGGGAATTTATTATTGGAATTGGCTCATGCAATTATGGATGCTGTAAAGTCCTATGATGTGCTTTCTGCAAGCTGGAGAATCAAGAAAGATGGTGTTGTAATTCTGAGTCTTAAGGCCTGAGAACCAGGGGAGTCAATAGTGTAACTCTTAGTCTCAGGCTGAAGGTCTAAGAACCAGGAACTCCAATGTTCAAGGGCAGGCGAAGATGAATGTGCCAGCTCAAGAAAAGGGCAAATGTGCCCTTCCTCTGCCTTTTTGTTCTATCTGGGCCCTCAGTGAATTAGATAATGCACACTCATATTAGTGGGAGAGGATCTTTTTTCATAATCTCCTGATTTAAATGCTGATCTCTTTCAGAAACATCTTCAAAGACACACCTAGAAATAATGATTTAGCAGCTGTCTGGGCATCCCTTAACCATGTCAAGTCCACACATAAAATTAACCATCGCAATGTTAGTCAATTCTAATTTGATAATTACAAATTTGTCCCTTATATTGATTGAGTAACTATCTCCACTTCACTAGTTAGAATAAACTAACATTTCTGCTGGAATGAGATATATATATATATATATATATATACACATATACATATATATACATATACATACACGCATATACATATATATACATATACATATTTGTATATAACTGTTTTCATTTTCCGGACATTTAAAAAACTGCTTTGTTGAGGTATGAGTGACAAACAGAAAGCTGTACATATTCAATATATATACCTGGATGAGTATATGGATAAGTGTACAACTGAGAGATCATCATCACTATCACTCAAAGTCCAGATATATTTTTTAAATGGATACTATTTGTAGCCAAATATATCCATGTACCTGTAATAGTAATAACATTTATGAATAATTAAGAATATTTTCTAAAGTATTTCCTAAAGAATCCAAAAGGAAAATTTGTCATTAGTTTAAATCAGCAATTCCATATACAGCATTCCAACACCATAATATATATTGATTGATGAACAAGTATAGAGTTGTATCTTACCAGCAATTACATAGATGAAGCTATTTTACCCATGCTGAAATGTGTGAACAATTTGACTATAACTTTCATAATACATCTTTTGAATTACTAGTTAAGGGACCATAATGAGAGCTCTTATGTAGAATACTTGTTCTACTAAATTTCTAGGTGTTTATCCTTCTGTAAGGCATTTTAAGCCCCATAAACCTGTTTCTCTACCTGTGAAACAGCCAAACTGCTAGCAATTGGCTACATAAGGTTCTTAGAAAAATTAACTGTGACAGCCTATGGCAAGTGCTTACCAAAAAGCTTAGCAGATAATTGTTTAAAAATAATGTTGATGGTAAAAGTAAATAATATAGTTTGGCTCTGTGTCCCCACCCAAATCTCATCTCCATCATGGTAAGATGTGCTTGCTTCCCTTTCACATTCCTCCATGATCATAAGTTTCCTGAGGCCTCATAGTCATGCTTCCTGTTAAGCCTGCAGAACTGTGAGTCAGTTAAAACTCTTTTCTTCATAAATGACCCAGTCTAAGGTGACAAATGTATAGCAGTGGGAGAACAGACTAATACAGTAAAATATATATATATCTTTTCAAAGCAGTTGATCTGCAAAGGTGGCATAGGCATTTTAAAAAGGGTATTTCCTAAACGTCCCACAGCAAATCTTTATACACAGTCCCTACTTCTACAATTTCGCAGCAGTCTATTGTTTCACCTGGATTTTTTTCTCTCATAACTTTCTATAATAAAATACTGTTTTAACAGTTTCTATACACTTGTCTTTTAGTATCTTCAACTATATTTGTAACATCATTTTTAAAATATTTATGCTGGGTATTTCTTTTGCTATCTGGCTTTACTGAAGTAGAATTGACCCCCAAAAAGTATATACTTAAGGTGTACAACTTGATATTTTGATATACATTGTGAAATAATTACCACAATTGAGTTATTTAAAATATCATCTCACATCTTTATTATTTTTTTCTTTATTTTCATTTTTGTTTGTTTTTTTAGTGAGAACATTTGAGATGTATACTCTTAGCAAATTTCAAGTATATGATGGTGTTGTTAACTATAGTCACATTGCTGTGCATTAGATCCCCAGAAATTATGCATCTTGCATAACTGAAACTTTGCAGCCCTAGGCCAACATCTTCCCATTTCTCCCTCCTATAAAGACTCTGGCAACCACCATTCTACCCTCTGCTTATGTGAATTTGACTAGTTTGGGTTCCACATATAAATGAAATCATACAGTGTTTGTCTTTCTGTGTCTGGCTTATTTCACTTATTGTCACAAATGCTAGGATTTTGTAAATTTTTAAGGCTAAAAACTATCTTATTATGAAAAATATATATATACAGTCATTTGCCACATAATGACATTTCTGCCAATGACAGCCCCCATATATGACAGTGGTCACATAAAATTAAAATACCATATTTATATTGTATCTTTTCTATGTTTATATATGTTTAGGTTACACAAATAGCATTGTGTTACAGTTGCTTGCAATATTCAGTAACACGTCGACCAGCTTTTAACCGTTCAACCAATAGGTTCAACCATATAGCCTATGTACATAGTAGGCTATACCATCTAGATTATTTAAGTATGCTCTATGGTGTTTGTACAACAAAATTTCCTAATGATGCATTTCTCAGAACGTATCCTTGTTGTTAAGCAACATGTGACTATCTTATTATTATAATTAGTAGTTAGTGTAACCACTATCATCATCATCATTACTGGTTAATTTGGATTTAAATTTTTTAATTAATTTTGACTTTTTGTAGGAAATTTTAAATTTTGCAAAAATATTTCAGTGCATTAGTAAACGACTTTTTTCTGAAAATATTTTTATTTTTATGTATGTTAATAATATGTCATTTTCATCTCTAACTTATAATTTGGCCTACTCATCTTTTTAAAATTCTTTAAACATTTTGTTTTTTTAGTTTCCGACATAAAACACTTAAAGTTACAGTGGCTGAGGGAGAGAGCAGTTACTTTCTTTTCAACACAGACTTTTGGTGGTGAGCACTCCACTATTGGCAATGGAGACTATATCATCACAAACGGCTAACTCCCTATATGTAATGACACCATCATTCTCTGCATTTGAGACGAAAGGAATCCTTAAGCCTTAAACATAATATCCACTTTTCCAACAGCAAGATAAAGTTTTGAACCTTCTCCTTAAAGCCATTTCCTGAAAGTTATACATACCCTGCCTTATCTTACCGTCCAACCACAGCTGTTAGAGAGGTTAGGACATACAATCCCTGTTGAAGTGGCAAGGTAATGCACCCAGCTAAAAATAATTGCTCTATTATTAAAGAAGAATGGAGAGTGTAAACAACTAGATGATATAGGAGTTAAGAAGGAATTACTTAGGCAGAGAGCAAGGGCATGGGAATCCTTGGTAAGGCCTTTCATTTTAATGAAAAGTAGCCCCAAATCATTTTCTAGCAAAGAGCAGACTGCAAGCTGGGAGCTTGCACGGGTGAATGCTGGCAGGAGCTAAGGACTACACGTTTTCAAGATGGAGGCTCCATCTTCCCTTCTCTTTGTCAGCCAAATGTACAGTAAGAAGCAGACAAGATGGCACCAATCAACTGGAAAGTCCACTTGCATAATCAGATTAGGGCGGGACAACCAGCCTTCCCCAAGCACTATGTAGACTTCATGACTGATGGAACCAATCTGTGAGCCCTATGTAATGAGATACTGCCTTATCCGGCCTGCCTATGAAATCTGCAGAGATTCGTTGCCTCCCTCGTTTTCAGAGGTTTCTCTGTCTTGCAAGGAGCTTCTCTCTTCTCTCCTTTCTTCTATTAAACTTTCCACTCCTTAACCCACCCACATGTGTCCCTGTCCTGAATTATTTCTCAACCATGAGAAAGAACCAGGGTATATACCCCAGACAGTGTAGCCGATTCATAGAGAGTAAACAACAACTAGCTGGTTTTTTGGGAACAATTAGCAGTTTTTTCCAAAGTCACCTGCAAGGGTCGTTTATGCATTTTTAAATTTTCTATGTTCTAGCTGATTAATTTATTAATCTTTATTATTCCATTTCCTCATTTTCTTTAAGAGATGTTGGACCTCTCAGCTGAAACCCTACAAGCCAGAAGAGACTACAAGCCAAAAAAACCTATATTCAATGTTTTTAAAGAAAAAGATTTTCCAAGAATTTTTATATCAAGCCAAACTAAGCTTCCTAAGCAAAGGAGAAATAAGATTATTTTCAAATAAGCAAATTTTGGGGGAGTTCGTTACCACCAGACCTGCCTTACAAGAGATCTTTAAAGGAGTACTAAATATAGAAAGAAAACCATTATCAGCTAATACAAAAGCACATTTAAATACACAGACCAGTCACACTATAAAACAACCACACAAACAAGCCAGCATAATAACCAGCTAACAACACAATGACAGTATCAAATCCACACACATCAATATGGACCTTGAATGTAAATGAAATGAAGTCCCCAGTAAAACTACACAGAATAGCAAGCTGGATAAAATAGCAAGACCCAAAATTACTCTGCCTGTAATTCAGGCTTTTTGGGAGGCCAATGTGAGAGGATTGCTTGAGGTCAGGAGTACAAGACCAGCTGGGCAACATAGTGAGACTCTGTCTCTACAAAAATAAAAAATAAAATTAGCTGGGTATAGTGGCATGCACTGGTTGTAGCAGCTACCTGGAAGGCCAAGGCAGGAAGATTGCTTGAACCCAGGAGCTCAAGCCTGCAGTGACCCATATCATGCCATTGCACTCCAGCCTGCAACACAGTGCAAGAATCTGTCTCTTAAAAAAAAAAATAAAGAAAAAAACAACACAATATACATTCTCCTCATTACCTCATGGCACACACTCTAAAATTGACTACATAATTGGATATAAAACAATCCTTAGAAAATACAAAAAAAAAAAACCACAAGATCATATCAGACACACTCTTGGACCACAGCTCAATAAAATAGAAGTCAAGACTAAGAAAATTGCTCAAAACCATGCAATTACATGGAAATTAAACACGCTCATGGTTGGCTTCTTGGTAGATAATGAAATTAAGGCAGAAATCAAGAATTTCTTTGAATCTAATGAGAACAAAGATATGTAACTCACCAGAAACTCTCAGAGGCAGCTAAGGCAGTGTTAAGGGGGAAACTCGTAACACTAAATACCCACATTAAAAAGCTAGAAAGATGTCAAATTAACAACCTAACATCACAACAGAAAGAATTAGAGAAGCAAGAACAAATCAAACCCAAAATTAGCAGAAGACAAAAATTAACCAAAATCAGAGCTGAGTTGAAAGAATTGAGACACAAAAATCCATTCAAAAGATCAATGAATCAAGGAGTTGTTTTTTTGAAAAAATTAATAAGCAAAACAGGCCACTAGCTAGAATAATAACAGGGAAAAGAGAGAATATCCAAATAAATACAATTAGAAATGAAGGAGATAATACCATTGATCCCACAAAAATTAAAATAACCATCAGAAACTACTGCAAACACGTCTACAAACACACCTCTATGCACACAAACTAGAAAACTTAAAAGAGATGAATAAATTCCTGGTTGCATACACTGTTCCAAAACTGAACCAGGAAAAAATTAATTCACTGAACAGATTAATAAAGGGTCCTCTTTGAAATTATAATGTTGGCTTTTAAGTTTTTTCTTTTTATAGTTTTTATAACAAATCAATTAGGACTAGGCTTTACTCTGGTATAGAGTTTTTCTTTCTATGTGTACTATTTTATTTTATTTTATTTAAAATAGGTAAGTACCTTAAATACTTCCATAAATGCAAATATTTCTTTTTTTTTTTTTTTTTTTTTTTGAGATGGAGTCTCACTCTGTCGCCCAGGCTGGAATGCAAATATTTCTTGGGGTAATAGGCTAGTTCTAGTGAGTTACTAAGTAAAATTTTAGTTGTAAGGAGTGGGAAAAAGTAGGGAAAGGGGTGCGGGGTTGCATATAAGCTCCCCACCACAGCACTCTTCACCTACACTTGTTACCCAGTACATAGCTTATTCTTTGAATGCATGAAACATATTTATGATATGATAATAAAAAATAATGAGCCATAAAACTGTTTAGAATGACATCTTTATATTTCTGTCTGTGATCTACTTGTCTATCTATCTATCTATCTATCTATCTATCTATCTATCTATCTATTATCTATCATCTGTTATGGGTTAAATTGTGTTCCCCAAAAAATTATGTTGAAGTCCCAACTCTCAACGCTTAAAATGTGATAGTATTTGGAAATAGGATTATTGCAAATGTAAATAGTTAAGATGAGGTCCTATTGGAGTCAGGTGTGACCTTAATCCAATAAGGACATCAGTTATTATTCTTACAAAAAGAGAGATACATAGAGAGAGCACTGTGTGACAACAGAAGCAGAGATTGAAGTAACACATCTGAAAGCCAAGGAATATCAAAGATTGATGGCCACCAACAGAAGTTAGGAAGAAGCAAGAAGAAATTCTTCCTGGAGTCTTAGAGGAAGCATGACCCTACTGATACGTTGATTTCAGACCTCTAACTTCTAGAACTGAAACAGAATAAATTTTTGTTGTTTTTAAGCTACCTAGTCTGGAGTTCTTTCAATAGTAGCTCTAGGAAACTAATTACCTCCATCTGTATATCCACCTATTCACATATCTATTTATAATCATCATTATCTCTATATCTGGACACATAAATCAGTTTGCCTAGGAGCAGATTTTGACAAGAAGTTTAATCTGAAGGTAGCTTCTTAGGAAGTGTTCCTGGAAAACAACAAAACCCTGGGAAACTAGGACAGGAATAGAAGTAGTACAAATAAAGGACAATATCAAGCAGTGTCTTTCAGTAGGTAAAGTTGCCCCAATCCCAGAGAGGAAACTTAGTAGCTCACAGCCAGAATCAAGGGGAGTGTTTGTACCACTTCAATTGGTTAGTCATTTTTTAAGGCCTGTGGAGGGAGAGAGAAGGGTGATCACAAATTCCCAGGAAATGTTATCTCTCTACAAAAGTCCAAAGGGTGTTCTATCAGACTCAGGCCAACCTCCAACAAAGAGAAACAGATGCTAGTTGTTGGGAGTGAAAACACGGAGTCAAGTGTGACTAAAATGATGAAAGTAGCCAAGAGACACTGCTAGAGCGGAGCACTGACAGTAAATACAATAGACATTTAGGTGATTTCTAAAAATGATCACAATGTTTCTTTCAGAATGATTATTTATATTTCTCCAAATGACTGATCATTTACACTTATCCAAATTTAACCCCATTGCTGATTTTCAAGAAAATGTGAATTGCTTTTTTTCTTAATTAAAAACTATTTTCTAGGAAAAAGATTATAAAGTATTATAGATGCTCTTCTATCCTGACTTACTATGAGTCTACTTTACCATGAAATTCAGCCTTTGAATTATTCTGAGTGAACCAGTTTGGTGCCTACAACTTAACATTATGATCACAGAAAAAAGAATAAAAGACTCTCACAATAAAAAGCAATCTTTGTGGCATTACTCTTTTAACACACTTTAAAGGTATCTCCTCCGGTAAGATTTGCTAAAGCAGACTCTCTAGAAATATCTCTCTTAGAATCTCTAGAATCTCTAAAACATCTCTGCTTTAAAATCCACTTTCTCTAAATGGAGTGTTGTTTGGTGATTCTATGCTAATTACTAGAAGAAAACTAGAACCAACATAAATACATCTAACAAAGGTGCCCTGCACTAATTTGCATATGATAATTTGAACAGTGTTCTTGAAGACATTAACACATATGTGTCATGATAGCATATACATATATTTTTCTTTAGTTGTAAACAATAAACTGACTGTCTTTCTAAAAATTTTACTATTTCACTTTTTCTCCTGTTGCAGTGCAACAGACATGTATGAGTGAAAGAAAAAGCAGGACATAATAGATGCCAACCATATGTCTCACAAGTACTCAGTGAGAATAAATCTTGTTAAGTCAGCAAACCTTTCTCAGGTGACATTCACAAACTTAAAATTTGATTTTTAGCCATTTAAAAAAAAATCCTTGAAACAACCACTAAGACCTTTTCTTTTGAAATCTTACCAAATTAAATATAATTTAACATCTACTTTAGGACATCTATGTGTTTCTTCATTTTTAAAAGATGAAATAAGCAATTAAGCATTTCAATTCAATTTCCCTTCCTTTTATATTTTAACTATTTTTTAATGGCAGTCTTTCTTAAATATGGTTCATCCACTTGACTTCCTAACAAGGACACTACATTTCACTTCATTTTTCTAGATGACTCAGAGTCAGTAGTCTTCTATTACGCTTTAAAACTGTCAGTGGTCAGGATCTTATAAGGTGCCACGAACTGCTTCCCCTTCCCTAAATGGCCCCAAATGATAATATTCTTTGAATTCCTGTTTCTGCCTTTTAGTTGTTTGTTTGTCTGCTTGTCTCTACTAACCCTTCCCTCTCTCTACCCAAGCCCTGCTTTCCAATCTGTAGCAGACCAGGTGTATCAGTTAGCTGTTGCTGAGTAATGAAACACCCCAAAACTCAGTGGCTTAAAAAAATAGGCTTTTACTATTGCTCACATGTCTATGTGCCACCTGGCTCCACTGGTCTCAGCCGTGTTTCTCTATGTGGCTATGGGTTGGCTAGGCAGTTCTGCTGATGTTGGCTGGGCTCTCTCACATGTTTGGCTTCTGCTGGTTTAGGATGGCCTCAGCTGGGACAGTTGAGTGCTCCTTAACGTGGTCTCTCACCCTCCAACAGGCTAGTTTGACCTTTTCTACATGGGGATAGTGGGATTCCAAGAGAGAGAACAGAATTATGCAAAACTCTCGCAGGTTAGAACTGACATTCCGTCACTTTTGCTGCCTTTTATTGGGTAAAACAAGTCACTAAGCTGGACTAGATTCAAGGACTGAAGAAATAGACTCCTTTTTTGAAACTGAACTACCACACCAGGAAATCAAATAACCAAATTGACTAGCTTTGATCCTAAAGCAAGTGTGAAAAGTCTTTTTTGTGAGGTGTGTTGTTCCCAATAACAATGAACCTTGAGGCATGGTGTTTATTTCATCTGTAGACTGCTCAGAGGCTCTCATGCTCACTTACCTCATTTGTGTTCTCTGGACAATGGAAGTTGCCAGATAAACGAGGTCTTACTCTTCTTTGCAAATGTCTCCAAGGGAGTCCCTTTTTTTATTCACCTAAGTCTTATAGCACTTGACAAACCAACTTTGAGAAGCAACACTCCGTGCATTTTAGTCCCAAACTGTCTAGAGTCTCCATGTTTGTCTGCGATTCCCCAGAGACTTCTCCCTACCCATAGCGAGCTATACCACAATCACTGCAGTTATCCCAATGCACTGCCGCACACAGAGGGATCAAAATGTTTCATTCCGTACCTGCATCTGTACTTGGCTCATCCTCACCCTATTACTGGGAGCCATTTGTGTGTCACAGCTGACTGCTGAATTGATTTTTCCCAATTCTGTGAAGAAAGTCATTGTAGCTTCATAGGGATGGCATTGAATCTATAAATTACCTTGGGCAGTATGGCCATTTTCACGATATTGATTCTTCCTATCCATGAGCATGGAATGTTCTTCCATTTTTTTGTGTCCTCTTTTATTTTGTTGAGCAGTGGTTTGTAGTTCTCCTTGAAGAGGTCCTTCACATCCCCTGTAAGTTGGATTCCTAGGTCGTTTATTCTCTTTGACGCAATTGTGAATGGGAGTTCACTCATGATTTGGCTCTCTGTTTGTGTGTTATTGGTGTATAAGAATGCTTGTGATTTTTGCACATTGATTTTGTATCCTGAGACTTTGCTGAAGTTGCTTATCAGCTTAAGGAGATTTTGGGCTGAGAAGATGGGGTTTTCTAAGTATACAATCATGTCATCTGCAAACAGGGACAATTTGACTTCCTCTTTTCCTAATTGAATACTCTCTATTTTTTTCTCCTGCCTGATGGCCCTGGCCAGAATTTCCAACATTATGTTGAATAAGAGGGGTGAGAGAGGGCATCCCTGTCTTGTGCCAGTTTTCAAAGGGAATGCTTCCAGTTTTTGCCCATTCAGTATGATATTGGCTGTGGGTTTGTCATAAATAGCTCTTATTATTGTGAGATACATCCCATCCATACCTAATTTATTGAGAGTTTTTAGCATGAAGGGTTGTTGAATTTTGTCAAAGGCCTTTTCTGCATCTATTGAGATAATCATGTGGTTTTTGTCATTGGTTCTGTTTATATGCTGAATTACATTTATTGATTAGCAAATGTTGAACCAGTCTTGCATCCCAGGGATGAAGCCCACTTGATCATGGTGGATAAGCTTTTCGATGTGCTGCTGGATTCAGTTTGCCAGTATTTTACTGAGGATTTTTGTATTGATGTTCATCAAGGATATTGGTCTAAAATTCTCTTTTTTTGTTGTGTCTCTGTCAGACTTTGGTATCTGGATGATGCTGGCCTCATAAAATGAATTAGGGAGTATTCCCTCTTTTTCTATTGATTGGAGTAGTTTCAGAAAGAATGGTACCAGCTCCTCCTTGTACCTATGGTGGAATTCGGCTGTGAATCCGTCTGGTCCTGGACTTTTTTGGTTGGTAGGCTATTGATTATTGACTCAATTTCACAGCCTGTTACTGGTCTATTCAGCGATTCAGGTTCTTCCTGGTTTAGTCTTGGGAGGGTGTATGTGTCCAGGAATTTATCCATTTCTTCTAGATTTTCTAGTTTATTTGCATAGAGGTGTTTATAGTATTCTCTGACGGTAGTTTGTATTTCTGTGGGATTGGTGGTGATATCCCCTTTATCATTTTTTATTGCATCTATTTGATTATTCTCTCTTTTCTTCTTTATTAGCCTTGCTAGCGGTCTATCAATTTTGTTGATCTTTTCAAAAAAACAGCTCCTGGATTCATTGATTTTTTGAAGGGTCTTTTGTGTCTCTATCTCCTTCAGTTCTGCTCTGATCTTAGTTATTTCTTGCCTTCTGCTAGCTTTTGAATGTGTTGCTCTTGCTTCTCTAGTTCTTTTAATTGTGATGTTAAGGTGTCAATTTTAGATCTTTCCTGCTTTCTCTTGTGGGCATTTAGTGCTCTAAATTTCCCTCTACATACTACTTTGAATGTGTCCCAGAGATTCTGGTATGTTGTGTCTTTTTTCTCATTGGTTTCAAAGAATATCTTTATTTCTGTCAATTTCCCTTCTTCTAAGTTAAAATAAGATAATATTCAACTAGATTTTAGCTGGGCAAATATTCTTCCACGAGGAATAGATTAATTCCATGAGTTCAAAAAAATCTAATTAGGCTTATGAGAAGAGTGCAACAAAATATAGAAAAATTGTACCTTTCTTTCATGTGGGAAAATTCAAGTTGTAAATGTGAAGAACAGATAAAATTGTAAGAAGGCGGAGTGAGGACATGTTAGTAATACATTTATATTTATTATACATGAATTTATTTTATAAAAAAATATACAAAATTTAAGTTTGTATACATAAAAATGAAAATTCCTGAAGCAAATATTAGACTTGTCATGTGACAAAAATTTAAATGATTTCTTAGCTAATTTGAAATCATTTGAAATAATGTTGATGTTTAGAAAAACAAATGAGCCACAGACACATGAAAATTCACATCTAGAGAAGATAAAAGCATTTAGAATGACTAAATTTTTGTTTTATTCATGTCTTTTTCTTCACCTTGAGTTCTTTATAAACTTTATCTGCAGAAGTCGGTATGTATGGCTTTGCTATATCAAGTGATTTTGAAGGTGAAGGATATTTCTGGTGATTTTCCAGTGACAATCATTTTTAAAAGGCGAATTTAATATGATGGAACTCATTTTTGATATATACAAATTACTTATGCTTCATCCCAAAAGGAACCCATTCCTTAAATAATCGGGTAATAATTTTCCTTTGAGAATTGAGAACTAAAAAAAGAGCTATAGATAATATGAAAATGCCTAAAAATGCCCCTCTATCCACCAGTTACTTGTAAAATTGTGAAATTGATTCATCTTGTCTATATGCATAAACGATGTATCTCCTCCCTGGTGTGCACATGTGTTAATTGACGCGGATCTATGATAATGTCTCTGGATATACAAAAAAAAAAAAAAAAAAAAAAAACAGGGATTTTCCAAAATGTAAATTGCCATTGAATCAATTTGGTATTAATGAGTTTACAATTAGTCTACTTTAGCTTTGTTTCTTTTCTGTATAGTTTCTTCTAACAATGGTGTCGTAATGTCTAATCTATAATTTAGGTTGTAATGCTTCTTCAGTTGCTACAAACTTTAAGTGGAAAGCAAAATTTACAAAGTAGAAAGGTAAACTTTAAGATAATAAAATTATGCAAACTCTCACAACAGCCTGGGAAGCAAAGCATAAGTATTTATAGAACAGGTTATCTTGACCTGTGTTTTTTTTTTAATCTCTCCTTGATTTCTTTCAATTATCTGATTAAATAATATATATGATATAAGCCCATATTTTATTGACTAGTTTTATTCTGATATTTCATTAATGAGAAGTTTTCTTTGAACACAGTTGAGACAATATATTTTAATATATCATTTTCTTTTAGGGACCCTTCAAATTCAAATAATTATAAAGTAATCATATTGGTCATATATTAAAAATTTTAAATATTTTAACTAATGTCAATTATCCTTTTCACAGGTAGACTCAGAGGCATAATTTTTTTTAAAATATTGAAATCATAAAGTAACAGAGGTAAAATACATGTCAAATTGTAGAATATTTTTCTCTGTAGATAAAAAGACATCCTTTTGAGGAAAACTGTGAGTCTAAGAATTAAATGTATTCAAATGCCTTGAATATAAATATATTACTGTATATAATAATTTTATATTTTCTCTCTCAATTAAAATGGTTCTTTTTAATTTTAATATTCATATAATATTTATAAACATAATTTTAATTTTGCTAACTCTATGTGCAGATGCCATAAATCAGATTCAGAGGCATTTATATTCAAAAGAAAATTTTATTTTGGGACACAAATAAAATTTCTTGCAGAAGTAAATAGGCCAGTAGTCATATTATGTCAGAAATAATGAAGACTATGCATTATGTTTTTTCCTCCTCAGGATTAGAAAAATAATCACAAGAGTCTTATGAAACCCATACTCATTCTTAGAGTTGATAAAATTTCCAAAGCAAATTGTACTTAACTGTTGTGTCTAAGATAAATGATATGCAATCATTCCACAACAGTAGATCATTTGTTTAATTTTCCTGATATTAGGCAAATAAAGAAGAATAAAAAGGTTCATTATTGATGGTTAAATAAAAATAGTAAATAATTACTATAAGAAAATATTCTAGAAGGTATTGAAGGATAGTAACAATGGGATTTCTATTATTGGTAAAGGTTGCAATCCCTTCTGCTAGATCAGCACATTCAATATTAGGCTCTGGAATGTTTATATATTATTTATTTATTATTTTATTATTTAAAATAATTCTACAGGAAGTCCAAGCCAGAGCAATCAGGTGTAAGAAGAAAACAAAGGGCATCCAAAGTAGAAAAGAGCAAGTCAAACTATTACTGTTCGCCAATGATACAATCATATACCTAGAAAACCCTGAAGAGTCCTCCAAAAGACTCCTAGATTTGATAAATAAATTCAGTAAAGTTTCAGTTTCAGGCTACAAAATTAATTTACACAAATCTATAGCATTGCTCTACATCAACAATGACGAAGCGATAATCAAATCAAGAACTCAATCCCTAGGGCCAGGCACCATGGCTCAAGCCTGTAATCCCAGCACTTTGGGAGGCTGAGGCAGATGGATCACTTGAGGTCAGCGGTTTGAGACCAGCCTGGCCAACAAGGTGAAACTCCCTCTCTATCAATAAATACAAAAAATAGCCATGTGTGGTGATGTGGGCCTGTAGTCCCAGCTACTTGGAACGTTGAGACACGAAAATGCCTTGAACCTGGGAAGCGGAGGTTGCAGTGAGTCGAGTTCACAAGATCGCACTACTGTACTCCAGCCTGGGTGACAAAGTGAGACCCTATCCTCCCCCAACCAAAAAAAAAAAAAGAAGAAAAAACCTCAATCCCTTTTACATTTACAACCTTTTACAACAGCTAAAAAAAAAAAAAAGAAAAAAAGAAAAATGAAACAAACAAAAATACTAGGAATATACTTAACCGAGGAGGTGAAAAATCTCTACAAGGAAAACCAAAAGCACTGCTGAAAAAAGTCATAGATGACACAAACAAATGGAAATACATCCCATACTCATGGATTGGAAGTATCAATGACCATACTGCCCAAAGCAATCTATAGATTCAATGCAATTCCTATCAAAATACCAACATGATTTTTCACAAAATTTGAGAAAAAAATGCTAGAATTTATTTAGAACCAAACAGGGCCCAACTAGCCAAAGCAATCCTAAGCAAAAAGAACAAATCTGGAGGTCTCACAATACTGAACTTCAGATTATACTACAAGGCTATAGTTACCCAAACAGCATGATACTATTATAAAAGAAGACACATCTACCAATGGAACAGAATAAAGAACTCAGAAATAAAGTCAAACACTCAGAGCCAACTGATCTTTGACAAAGCATCCAAAACATAAATTAGGGAAAGGACATCATATTTAATAAATGATGATGGGAAAGCTGCAAGCTACATATAGAGGAATGAAGCTGTATTCCAATCTCTCACCTGATGAATCAAAGACTTAAATGTCATACCTGAAACCATAAAAATTCTAGAAGATAACCTAGGAAAACCTCTTCTGGACATTAGCATAGGCAAAGAGTTTGTAAGACCCCAAAAGCAAATACATCTAAAACAAAAATAAATATATGAGACTTCATTAAATTTAAAAGCTTCAGCATAGCAAAAGAAATAATTATCAGACTAAACAGAAAACCCACAGAATAGGAAAAAAAAAAAAAAAAACATTTGCAAGCTATGTATCTGACAAAAGACTAATATCCAAAATCTACAGAAAACTCCAACAAATCAGCAAGGAAAAAACAAATAATTCTAGTGGACAAATGACATAAATAGACAATTCTCAAAAGAAGCTATAAAAATGGCCAACAAACATATTTTAAAAATGTTCAACATCTCTAATCATCAGGGAAATGCAAATTAAAACTACAGTGAGATACCACCTATTCCTGGAAGAGTATGCATTATTAAAAAGTTAGAAAACAGTAGATGTTGGCATGGATGTGCTGAAAATGCTACAGTTACACACCAGAGGTTGGAATGTAAATTAGTACAACCTCTATGGAAAACAGTACAGAGATTTCTTAAAGAACTAAAAGTAGATTTACCTTTCAATCCTGCAATTCTACTTCTGGGTATCACTGTTCAGTGTATCAAAAACATACCTGCACGTGTATGATTATTGCAGCACAATTCACAATTGCAAAGATGTGGAACCAACATAAGTGCCTTTTGACCAATGAGTGGATAAAAAAATATGGTATATATACACTATGCAAAACTACTCAGCCATAAAAATGAATGAAATAATGTCTCTTGGAGCAACTTGGATGGAGCTGGAGGCCATTATTCTAAGTGAAGTAACTCAGAAATAAAAAAAAATACTGTATGTACTCACTTATAAGTGGGAACTAAGGTATAAGTATCCAAAGGCATACACAGTGATATAATGGAATCAGGAGATTCAGAAGGTGGAGAGTAAAAGGAGGCTAGGGAAAAAACTGTATGTTGAATAGAATGCATACTACTAAGGTGACAGATGCACTAAAATTTCAGACTTCACCACTGTGCAATTCATCTATGTAACCAAAAACCACTTATACCCCAAAAGCTACTGAAATTGAAAAAATAAATAAAAAGTAATAAATAGTAAAAATAAAGTAAAATATTTCTCTAAATTAGAAAACTTGCCAGTATATCATTAATCTCAAACTGTGCAACTGTTACTTCAACTAAATACTTTAGCTTTCACAAATGTCTAGAATAAAAAGACAATGAAACTTGGATACATTTCTAAAGTTCCATTTAAATATAAGTCTTTTGAGTCTGTATTAAAACAGAGTAGAGGGTTTTAATGGTTTAAGTAATGAAGAGCCTGGAGCACCTACTGACATTTTGCAAAATCAGAGGAACCTAAAAAGCCTGTGAAATACTGTGAAAAAAGTTACTACAGAATATAACAATTTATATTTCTGGATTGAAAAACAGTTTACTTACTGCAACCAAAAACAGTTGCTTATCTATATCATGTAAATGTCTGATAATTGTGCTCAAAACCTGTACTGTTAAAAGTTGAAAGTGTTAAACTTTTACATTTCTTACCAAAATACATTTTATATTCTGTTAAAGCCCATGTTTGAATTAAAAACTAATAATAATTAGAATCATAAATTAGGGAAATATATAAATAAATTTCATACAATGAAGCAATGAAATTAGGAAATAAAGTTAAAAAATATTTTATTAATTAAATCTAATAAAACAAAAAAATTCAGAACTTTAAAAAAACTGCTCTGTAGTTAGAAATAATTGAGCATTTTCAAATTTGAAATTTTTAATTGTAATAAAATAATAATATTGATATAGCCACACCATTGTACTCTACTTTTATGGCTCTACTTGTTACAAAACTTTGGTCAGTTGAAATTAAAAAATATTTTCCGAAAACTTCTAAATCAAGACATAAAATTCCACACATTGACAACACTCTGCTCTTCCTTAAGAATCATTGATAATGACAACAATGATAATTTCAAGACTTTAAAAATACTGCATTTTTTTCTTGATTTTCTGGAACTGAACAGATTAGCATCTAAAATTATATACTTTTTCATTTTGGAAAGTTTTCTTCAAGGTATATTTATATGAAAACCTTATTGAACTGTGTACATATGGTGCCAGTGACTTGCTGGGAAAATGGTTTGAAGTACCAGTAAAAAATAAACACAAATTTCTAGGTAATTTCCTCTTATCTATTCTATGGCAATAAATCCAATTATCTCTGAATAACATAATCAATTAAATCAATTAAATAAATAGATTTAAATTATTTGTCAATAAAAATTTTAATGTATTTAGATAAATCACAATCATTACAGATAATTAAGAATTTGTGTAGGTGAGAATTGAAATGAAACTTGGTAGATTATTTGGATATTGATAGGCAAGTTTTTTTGCTACAGCTAAAAATAAAATTTGGAAATTCTGGAACTGAAGATAATTAAAAATATGTAATAATATATAGCAGAGATACCAACATTTTCCTTCAAAGAAATGTATTTTGTGATGAAAATAGATTGATTATAACAAAAATGGTTGCACATATTAAAAACTAACAAAAAGGAATAATTGAAAAGAAACATACATATGATTGGTAAAACAAAACAGAGTTGTACAGTATAGTCTTTGAAACAAAATTAATGCCTATTTCAAATGGAAAGCTATTGAATTTTCTTATAAATCTTATAAATTACATGAATTATTGTTTGATGACAAAATAATACAATATAATTTTAATTTACTAAATTTATGAAACCTTGATAGTTTTCTAGACAGTGTTTAGAAATCTCTGTGTATTGGCAGTAAGCAACAATAAAATTATCTAAAGATGATCTTCTGAAATAAATTTTATGACTATTATAGATTAACTGAATACTCTATTGAAAAATCTCAATATTCTATCTAATTTAGACAAATTTTAATGTCAGTAATGCTAATTCAGCAAGAAGGGGGAGTGAAATCATGGAGAATATTATGCATAACTAAAAGGACTTGTTAGGTTTGGAAGTCGCATAGTGGCTGATCCATGAAGTCATTAGAAGAATTTGTTGTAGTTGTCTGTATTAAGTCATGACTGAGACAAGAGTATAGTTTAGCTAGGGATTGTAAGAGAGAAAAAGTACAAACAAAACCCAAAAAGGGCAAAAAAAGAAAAGATAATGTTAATATTTCTAAAAATTTTCAAACTATTTGGAATATTATTAGACGTTTACTTAAAAGTTTTTGCTACTATTAATATAATGTTCTATGCAATTCAGTATTAAGAATACTGTAACTTATTTAGAGTATTAAAGATAATTTTATAAAATTCTTATATATAATTTGAGATAGGTACTAATATTTATCTTTTTTGACAATCATTGCCTTTTAACCAGTATTTAGATCACTTATATTTAAAGCAATTACTGATATTGTTTGGATAAAATGTACTATCTTTGTAATGTTTCTATTTGTTGTGCATGTTCTTTTGCTTGTTTTATATTTTTCTGCCTTCTCTGGTTTTAATTGAGCATTTTATATAATTCAATATTATCATCTCTTGATATATTATTATTATTTCTTTGTTTGAAATTTGGTTTCCCTGAGATTTGCAATATACATTTTATTTTATTTTATTTTATTCTTAAAATTCAGGGGTACAAGTGCAGGTTTGTTATACAGGTAAACTTGTGTCACGGAGTTTGTTGTACAGATTATTTTATAACCTAGGGGCCGGGCGCTGTGGCTCATGCTTGTAATTCCAGCACTTTGGGAGGCCGAGGCGGGTGGATCCCGAGGTCAGGAGATCGAGATCACGGTGAAACTCCGTCTCTACTAAAAATACAAAAAATTAGCCGGGCGTGGTGGCGGGTGCCTGTAGTCCCAGCTACTCGGAGAGGCTGAGGCAGGAGAATGGAGTGAACCCGGGAAGAGGAGCTTGCAGTGAGCCGAGATTGTGCCACTGCACTCCAGCCTGGGTGACAGAGCGAGACTCCGTCTCAAAAAAAAAAAAAAAAAAAACAAACCTAGGTATTAAACCTAGTCCCCATTAGTTATTTTTCCTGCCACCCTCCAAAAGTCCCTATTGTGTGTTGTTCCCCTCTATGTGTTTATGTGTTCTCATCATTTAGCTTCCACTTACAAGTGAAACAAGTGAAACATATGGTATTTGGTTTTCTGTTCCTGAGTTAGTTTGCTAAGGATAAATGGCCTCAAGCTCCATCCATATCCCTGCAAAGGACATGATCTCATTATTTTTCATGGCTGCATAGTATTCCATGATGCATATGTGCCAAATTTTCTTCATCTAGTCTATCATTGATGGACTTTTAGGTTTATTTCTTGTTTCCGCTGTTGTGAATAGTGCTGCAATGAACATACATGTGCATGTATCTTCATAATATAATAATTTGTATCCCTTTGGGTCAAATGGTATTTCTGCCTTTAGGTCTTTGCATATTCACCATACTGTCTTACACAATGGCTCAACTAATTTACACTCCTACCAACAGCGTATAAGCATTCTTTTTTCTTCACAGCCTCTCCAGGATCTGTTATTTTTTGACTTTTTAAAAATAGCCATTCTGACTAGTGTAAGATGGTATCTCGTTGTGGTTTTGATTTTCATTTCTCTAATGATCGGTGATGTTGAGCTTCTTTTCGTACATTTTTTTGCCACATGCTCTTCTTTTGGAAAGTGTCTGTTCATGTCCTTTGCCCACTTTTCAATGGGGTATTTTGGTTTTTTATTGCAAATTTGCTCAATATACTAATAGATACTTGATATTAGACCTGTGTTGGCTGCATAGTTTGGAAAATTTTTTGACCATTCTATAGGTTGTCTGTTTATTCTGTTGACAGTTTATTTTGATATGCAGAAGCTCTTTAGTTTAATTAGATCCTGTTTGTCAATTTTTTCTTTTGTTGCAATTTCTTTTGGCATATTTGTCATGAAATCTGTGCCCGTGACTATATCTTGATGGTATTTCCCAGGTTGTCTTCCAGAGTTGTTATACTTTTGGGTTTTACATTTAAGTCTTTAATCCATCTTTAGTTAATTTTTGTATATGATGTAAGGATGGCATTTCAATCATCTGCATATGGTAGCCTGTTATCCCAGCACCATTTATTGAATAGGGAATCCTTTCCCCATTGCTTTTGTCAAGTTTTTCAAAGACCAGATAGTTGTAGGTGTGTAGTCTTATTTCTGGGTTCTCTATTCTGTTCCATTGGTTTATGTGTCTGTTTTTCTACCAGCACCATGCTGTTTTGGTTACTGTTAACCCTTTAGTATAATTTGAAGTCCAGTAGTATGATGCTTCCAGCTTTGTTCTTTTTGCCTAGGATAGCCTTGGCTAATCGGGCTCTTTTTTGGTTCCATACAAATTTTAAAATAGTTTTCTGTATTTCTTTGATGAATGTTGATAATACTTTAATAGGAATAGCATTAAATCTATAAATTGCTTTGAACAGTATGGCCATTTTAATGATATTATTTATTACTGTTTATGAGCATGAAATATTTTTCCATTTGATTGTGTAATCTCTGATTTCTTTGAGGAGTATTTTGTAGTTCTCCTTGTAGAGATCTTTCCCTGGTGAACTGTATTCCTAAGTATTTTATTCTTTTTATGGCATGCCACATACATTTTAAAAGAATCTAAATCCACCATCAAGAGGCACTATCCTGTTTCACATGTAATGCAGTTGCCTAATAATACAGCATTCTCAATTACTTTCTCTCATTCCAGTTGATACTATGGTCATTCATTTTGTGTATGTTTATGCTATAAGCATCCATTGCATTGTTATCATTCCTTTGCTCAGTTATCTTTTAGATAAATTATGAAAAAATAAAATAATATTATTTATATTTGTTCATGTTCTGACACTCTTGTTTTCTTGTGTAGATCCAAGTTTTGGACCTAAACCATTTTATTTCTGCCTGAGGATCTTCTTTTAAAAGGTCTTTCAAGGAAGATCAGCTGGAAATTAATTTTTCTAAGTTTTCAGAAAAGAGAACTTTTAAATTTATCTTTCACAACTTTAAGAGTTCTCAGAAAAGAGAATTTTTAAATTTCTCTTTCACTTTTTTAACAGCCTTATTAAGATATAATCTACATGCATTTTGGCCTTTTAAACTGTCCAATTTACTAGTGTTTTTTAAACAGAATTGTGCAACTATCCCCAGTATCTGCGACTGTCACCAGTATCTAATTCTACAAAAAAATTATCACCTTGATTAGAAACCCATACCCATTAACTTCTCCTTCACTCTTCAGTGAAATTTTTACTGGATATAGAATTTTAGTTGACAGATTTTTCCTTTTCTTTCAATATTGTAAATATATCACTCTGTTCTCTTCTTGTTTGCATGCTTTCTACTGAGAAGCTTCCTGTAATCCTTATTTTTATTTCTCTATAGATAAGGTGTCCTCTTCTCCCTCAATCCACCCCAACCTCCCAAAACCTTTGAGACTCTCTCTTTCTCCTTTATTTTCAGCAGACACAGCAGTGGCATTGTCGCAGAGGAGAGGGTCACCTAATATTCTGATTGGCTCTTGGTGTTTTATTGAAACTGTGTCTTAGAGGTTTGGTCTTCAGAAGTGTTTCTGTTTCTTGTCCCCAACGGAACCTTCTCACTTTCTGTTCTCTAGTCTCTTAACCACTGCAATCTATTTCTTTGAAGCTCTCTCCTCTGCTAACAATGCTTTTATTCATTTATTTCTCATTAGCTGATGCAGAAAAGCTGGATTGGAATGCAGTTCTCTTTTCTGAGGTGTAAAAATTGCATAACTGCTAATGTCATTACCTATGGAAACAAGGCCTTCTTTAGGGAGAAGAGTCATGATAGGAATGCTTTTCCTCCCCCATGAAGGTGATGTATTGAGATTTCTAGGGTTTCTAGAATTCTCTCTGTCATAACCTGGGGGAGTTCCTAGAGGGAAAGTCTGCAGGGTGTCCAACCACCAATACTTCAGCGCTAGGGTGTTCTCATGTTCACTTTCATACACTCATCCTCCAGCAATTCATCAAGATTATCATATATGATATTCTACCAGCTTTAAGCATCTAGTGGCTTCTGTCCTAGGTAATCAAACCTTGAGTACACTATCTCTCTCCAGATGCATTTGACACTCAATATTTCGTGGTAGTGGTTTTTTCCTTTTCCCTCCATTCTCTAATAAAACTAATAAAATTCTTGTGTTTGTCTAGCATTTCCTTGTTGTAAGGACAGGAGTAATAACTTCCAGGTTCTTTACATGTCAGGGATAAACTTGGAAATCTTCATCAATACCAGTTTTAAAACATTTGGAATGTTTCTTCTGAAGCTCATGACACTGAAGTACTTTAAATATAGAGTGCTTGTAATTTTTTGATTGAATGATCTATTGGAGAGAGATACAACTTGTGTACCCACATTTGTATGCCTGTTTTTGCTCCTTGAATTTGTCGTCTCCAATTTTGATAGAATTTTATATAACTCTGTTTGTATTTCAATTTTAGCCTTTGTTATACTTTCCTGACTCTGTATCTTAATTTTAAATTAAAAATATCTATGCACATTAATTAGTCTTCATGATACTCACAGGAAGAACATTCATGTCAGGGAACTCACATGCTATTGATTACTCAGCTTATAGATTGACTGAACATAGGTTACCTGTAGTTTCATGAATTGTGGCTGGGTTAGTAAAGTCATGTTAACTACTACATGCTAGTTATGTTCAAGAAATTTCCTATATATGAGAAGATATTATTATATCTGGCTTGAAAAATAAAATAAACCATTTATTGAAGATAGTATCTTTTGTACATTGTGTCTTCTTAGCAGCTTGTCAAAAATTAGATGACCTTATATTACTGGGTTTACTTCTGGTTCCTCTATTCTGTTCCACTGTCCTATATATCTATTTTTAAGCCAATAATGTGTTGTTTTGATTACTATGGCTGTGTAATATAATTTGGAATCAGGAAGTGTCATGCCTCCAACTTTGTTTTTCATTCCCAAGATTGTTTGGGCTAGTCAATATCTTCTGTGGTTCCATTTAATTTTTTTTCAATTTATTTGAAAAATTAAAATATTGATAGGGATTGCATTAAATCTGTATGTTGTTTTGAGCAATAGGAACATTTTAACAATATTAATTATTTTAACTCACAAATATGAGATATCTTTTATTAATTTGTGTGTTTAAATTTCTTTTATCAATGCTTATAGTTTTCATGCTTTATATTGTACATATCTTTCACTTCACTTCTTTGGTTTAATTTATCTCTTACTAATGCTATTTTAAATTGGATTGTTTTCTTGATTTATTTTTCAAACAGATTTTTGTAGGTGTACATAAAAGCAACTAATTTTGTATGCTGGCTTGGTATCCTGCTACTCTGATGAATTCATTTATTTGTGTAACAACTTTTTTGTATGGAGTCTTTAGGGTTTTCTACACATTTGTAAACAGGGTTAATTTTACTTTTTCTTTTCTGATTTGTATCCCCTTTATTTCTTCTTCTCATCTGATTGCTCTTGCTATTACTTCCCTAACTATGTTAAATAGAACAGAATGGGCGTCTTTGCCATGGCCCAGACTTTAGGGAAAAAGCTTTCAGTTTTTCTCTATTGATTACTATGATAGCTGTGGGTTTTTCACAAACAATCTTTATTAGATTGAAGACAAATTCCTCCTATAGTTATTTTTTTGAGAATGTTTATCCTGAAAGGATGCTGAACTTTGTCAAATGCTTTCTTTGCATCAGTTATGATGATCATGTGGTTTAAAAAAATCTTTCATTCTGTTAAAATGGCACATTACATTGATTGTGCATTTTAAACCACCCTTGTATCTCAGGAATAAATCCAATTTGGTTATAGTATATAATTTTTTGATATATTGTTGAACTTGGTTTGCTAGTATTTTTTTGAGAATTTTTGCATCTACATTAATCAGAGATACTGGCCCATAGTTTTTTTTACTTGTGAGGCCTTTGTCAGGCTTTGTTAACCAAATAGTGCTGGCTGAGTTTGGAAGCATTCAGTCTATTTCTACTTTTTGGAAGAGTTTAAGATGGTTTGATATTAATTTTTCTATTAATGTTTGATAGAATTCAGCTATGAAGCCATCTGGTACTGGAATTTTCTTTGATGGAAGGTTTCTGATTACTACTTCAATCTCTATTTGCTATTGGTTTGTTTAGGCTTTCTATTTCTTCTTGATTTATTCTTTGTAGATTGTATATTTCCAGTAATTCATCCATTTGCCCTAGGTTATCCAATTTGTTGTCATATAATTGTTCATAATAGTCCTTTGTGATTTTTTATGTTTTTCCATCTTTTAAATAGGAATAATGGCAATATATATTTTATAAGGTTGTTTTAAAAATTAAAAAAATTCTATAAAAAAGCTTGAACCATAGCACATGTTACCTGTTACTTTTATTGCTTATTAAAGTGCTTGTTTCATAATAGGTGCTCATTTGCTACATGTTAGTTAATTAGCTGATGCCATAGATTAAACTGTAATAATCAAAATGATTAAAAGAGAGAGACTGTAGATAAAAATGAGCAAGATAGCATTTAAAAGTAATAAAATGATTGTTTTTGGCTTAGATATGTGGAAAAATCTAAAGTTCTACTTGATTGCTAAAAATAAATCAAGTGTACTGATGGTTTTTACATAGGTAAAGAACATTAAAGTGTTTTAAAATAATACTGACTTTGGGATTACAATTATATATTTGTCTGTATAGATACATATGGTATATGCCATGTACATATTCATCTCTGAGCATCATAATATATTTTAAATCAATATGAAAAGTAGAATGCCTATCGAAAACTATGGTCACAACTGTCAGAAAAATCATGTCAACCATTTATTGTCTGAAAGAATTAAGCCTATTTAGACTCATACATATTTTCTTAAATGGTGTACATTCTGGAACTAATAAAGAAAAAATACAATAATTAAATTTAGACTCAAAGTGAAGCAAAACTTTCACAATTTGAGATACCAGTGTTGATTATGCTGGCCTACAGTGAGCAGCTAGTTACTCAGTTTTCAATCAAAGGAGAGAAGACTGTTGGTTATCTAATTCCATTTGTTTATTTAAAAAATTGATAATAAAAAGTAAAGCTAAATTTCCTCAAATGTGGAGCAATAGTTTCTTGTTGCTCCTGTACTAAAAGGAACAGGTAGTTAATAGGCAAATGACTTTCTGCCCTCAGTGTTAGAATTGTATTTCCTGTTATCACTCTCGTGCATATGAATTCCTCCTTTCTAGTTTTAATAGTATGGGATATTTTTGCAACTTTTAGTCTACTACACCCATGTCATTCCCAACATACTTTCTTATTCTGTATATAATAGGTAGCATTCTAATCAGTGAAGAGTTCATTTTTTTCTATTCATTGATATGGCAAATGTGTTCTGCCTGTAACTCTCTTTAGTGAAGTGTTAGTATTTGAAAATGAGAAAAAATTTAAATGACCTTCCAGCTCAGTAGACAGCCTCCCAAGCTGATGTGCTAGAGATCAAAATTTGATAGCTAGCATAGTTCTTCCATTTTTGGGCTACCTAGGCTTCTCAGGCAATAGATAGGAAATTAGAACACAATTAAACGAATATGTGGATAAGCACTGGCTTAAAATTGGCTTGGTAAAGGTCAATACTAGAAAAAAATGAAATTTGAGGTAATGCATTAGGGAACAGCATATAAGTAATATGTATAACATATAACATGTATGTATTATACATATTACTTTTTTAATCTATGAAACATGTAGAATTATATTCATATTACTTCTCTCTCAGGTTATTAAAGACAATTAAGCATTTTGATAATAAGTAAAAGAATTCGGTTATTAGTATATTATCATGTATGTATGTGAGATGTAATAAACGGTAAATGTCATGTGAGCTATGAACTATTTTCATAGGACAGAATTCCATGTACACATGATTTTATGTACAATTTTAGCAAGACTGTGGATCATTTGAAGCCTATTTCTGAAGCCTTATTAGTCCCAAAAAGCCTAAGTTAAGAAATCTCAAAAAAACTATAGTGTGTGGCTAAGAACCTCCTTATCTATTATCCCCTCTTTGAACAACTGTGCTGTGTAGGCAGAGTAGAACTATTTTTCTTTTTTGGTTAGTAAGTATATTTTAGCATTTTGCTGGCTCAAAATACCCAACATTATCATGTCAAGTAGGGCTGTTTAATCACTGGCTTTTCTTTCAAGGTATGTACCTATGATTCAATGCCCTAACATTTCACTAAAAAAATAACTGAATGAGTCACAAGCTATTCAAGGGCAAAAGACTCTCTCTCATTCTCAATATACAGAGTATGGCACACAAAAAGTCACCTTCAAATGGAGGATAAATGGAGGGTCACCATATACATGTAAAGTCATCCACCAATGCAGTTATTTTTAACAAAAAATGAATAGCATTTTTACCAAAAAAATGAAGAATATTTTTGGGCGGTTGGGGTAGTAGTGAGAAGGGAGAACATATCTATAGGATCAGGTTAATCCCTGTAAAGATAAAAACTGAGGAACGCGTGTGACTGAAAATCTGTATAAAACTTCTAAGTCCATTTTAACACATAGGACAGGAAAAAAAAAACAGTAATTTCAAGGCAGACATTCATTATGATCTCATCATCTCTATCCTGCACTATTTTCTAAAGTTTCTTAAATTGTCTACTTGCCTTTAGGGAGGAAATTGAGGCTTAGAAAATATGAGATATTCATCCAAAGTCACATATTTATTCTGAGCAAAGAGGGGGTCCTTAGACTTTTATCAGATATTTCAAAAAATTACAGGAATTCTGTGGATGTATATCCATTGCTGAATATAGATTTAGAGTAAATTGCTATAAAACAATAATAGCTTTTTAACAGATTCGAGAAATATCTTTGACAAACATTGATCTTCCCTCTTTCCCTCATCCCTCAGTAATGGCTATCTCCATTCAGAACTACTCCAATAGACCCATCGTTGTGTCAGAAGAAAATAAAAGGACGTTGCCTAATGGCAATGAAATATAACAAAATATGATAATCAATTAATAGGAAATTGAAAATATCCTTATGAACAAATTTAAGATTTTAGTTAAAAAGGCATGTTGTTGTTGGCATTACAATATTTTATATTTTTTCTATGAAGAAAATATTCCTTTTGATTTGTGACCAAAACAAAACATTAACTGAAGAGCAGTCTTGGACACACACTTAGATATTTCAGACAGCTTCCTTTAACATCTATTATGTTGAAAACTTTTAGAAACTATTTTTAGAGATCAAATGAGGACCACTTTGAAAAGCTCAGCTTGATTAAGAACAGACAACACACATTTAGAGAATAAAAGGAATCACTCACTACTTTTGTGAAATTCTTCAGGGACTTCACTCCAGGTAGACAAACGTGGGAAAGGAGTTAAAGAGGATTTTAAACTTAGATGTTTGGAAAGCCTTTGACAAAATTCTTTACAGTCATGTAAGATCAGTGGAAAGGATCAGTGAAACTAATAGTAAATTGGCTCACCATTCTGAACAATGATTTATGGAAAGGAAACAAAGACACTAGAAATAGGTTTTTGTGTCCAAACCAATTTTTAAAATTCTGCTTCTTCATAGGTCAGAAAAAATGTACAACTTTCTAAAAAAAGTAAAGTAGATTTTTGTTTGATATGTGTTTAAGCATGTATTTTACGATCAATGAAATAAAGGGAAAGTTTATATAACATTTAGCTGATGAAAAATAGTGTGTGTAATCGCATTTGGGATTTAGGTTTTTAAAATGGTAGCAGATTTTAGGTAAAATATCTTAAGAATATATTGATACATACACAGAAAATATTAAACTAGTACTAAGAGCTGGTCACTCAAAACCTCATATTTAACATCATCGCTAAGAACTTTCATTACTTATTTTACTATAATTGCAATAACATGAATACGATTCCCTTTGTTGTTTGAGACAAAGGAAAGTCATCTGATTTTAACAATAATAAGAAATCAAGAGCCAAGTCACAGGGATTCTGTCTGTCTGGTTTAATGGTTTTACTGCAACAAACATAACAGTACCATACCTGAGAGTAATTCCTCAATAAATCTCTGAATAAATAAATAAGTGATCAAACAAACAGGATGAAATAGCGCTACAATTGGAATGAACTGTTGAAATACCAATCCCTTGCATTAGAGATTAATTGGCTTTACCATTTGCTCTCTCTCTATTTCATATTAATATTACATAATCATTTATATTAGGCTGATTCAGTTTTGGAAGACAAAAAAGCACAAACAGAAAAATGCACTATTCTATTTCTAAGCACTCCTTCACAAGAAGGAAGGAGAGTGCTCCCTATCCAGGGACCAACTCACAACAGTTCCTTATACAACAAAATAACAACTTTTTTAAAAAAAATGAATAAACCTTTCAAGAGTTATTTTTGGATAAGCAGTGGAGTAAATGCCTCCAAATTCTCAGATAGAGACTCTGAGACATTGTGTTACTCAGCAGGGTATGCAAAAATAAACCTTCACATTATAAGTATGAAAAAATAAAATGGTTGTTTGGAGGAGTACTAATAATATATGTCTGAAAAAAGTCACAGCTACGTGTCAAGTCCATCACTGAGGATATATAAAAGGATTTGAGTCTTTGTCCAGGATAGTAAATATTGAAATTCTATATTTGAGTTTCAGTATTTAACCAGTAAGTAAATCATTAAAGACTCCTTTTTTTTTGGTGATGAGATTTTAGAATGTTATATGTTTTGTAATGAGAATGTTATGATTGAAATTATGATATAATAAAGATAATTCATGTTAAATGCTTTTGTATCTTAGCATACTAGGTGCTATACAGAGTATTTCATGTGCCTTCCCTCATTACTCCTCAAAAAACTGTGCAACTATTCCTTTTATTATTCACATGCAACACCTAAAAACAAACTGAGCAAGTAAGGTTTGGAAGGGATATTTATTTTCAACTCCTAACTGTGAGCCTATGCTTTTACCTTCTACGCTATACTACATTGACATTTCCTGTTAAAAAGTTAGAGGAAATTAGCACAAAGATCATACCAGCTATATGTGGACTGGATAAGCCACGCATTTTTATGAACTCTTAAAGATTCTAATGAAGGATAATATTGCCTTCAAATAGTTATAGTTTTTAAGTGACTTCAAACTATAATGCACATCAGAGGGATCCAGATGAATGGAGAAATCATGATGAAACTTGTTGTGTTCCTACAAAGGTAAAACTACTAGAACAATAATAATGAGCTGGTACATTACATTTCCTGGGAGTCTTAGGAGGACGAAAACCTCAAAATATGATGTCAAGTTTGTTTTGAACTGAGAGTATGAACTTCTGTTTTCCATTCAATTTTTTATTTTTATTCACTATTATTTTTGACACTAATTATTATGTATGCTGTCTCTATTTTCCACTTATTTGTCTTTTTTTATTTTCCACAAAGTTAAATCCAATTAAAGTCACATTAATGTAGACAGATGATATTACTTTAAGATCCTTTCTCTTATTGTCCAGTACAATGATAGAACTGTAGTATCCTCACATAGAAGGGCCCTCTTTCCTCTACCCATCCCAAATACTAAAAGGAACTAGGAAACAGGAGGTAAGATATCAGAGCCAGCTAGAAAGAAAGAAGAAAGAAAGAAAGAAAAAGAGAAAGAAAGAAAGAAAGAAAGAAAGAAAGAAAGAAAGAAAGAAAGAAAGAAAGAAAGAAATAACTGTAAAGTTTATCTGCTAAGATATTCTTTTATTTCCAGGTCTCTCTCACAGGCATTATTTCTACCCCCCGTAAAAAGAGGTAGGCATCTAGAATATTTGTTTACTCATTCATTGATTCATTCACTCATTTTCCTCAAAATGTATTTATTGAGTGGTGATATATGCTTTGCACTATACTAGGTGCTAGGCAAAAAAATGATAGGCAAAAATACTTTCACTTTAGGCTCTTTTCATATTTCTAGATGCCTTTAATTATCAGTAGGACTCAAGCAGGATGGTTGGCTTGATATTTGCTGATGTCCATAGCAGCATCCCTCAAAAGACATAGTATGTGGTGAAAAAATACAGTTAATGAGTTCAGAAATATCTGTTTTTCTTTTTTTCTTGTGTCTATGCCATAACTTACCACATGGCCTTAAGAAAAATTTCTAGCTATGCCAGGCTCCCATTTTCTTGCCTCTGAAATAGATATAATTATTACACCATTTTGTGAATAGTCAGATAAATCATGTATATTAAACTTTTTACTTTAATATTACACAGAAGGCAGTGGATAAATGCATTCACTCAATCCCTCACTCACCTGTTTAACAACTATCTCCTAAGTGCCTACTAAGTGCAAGGCACTGTGCTGGCTCTGAACGTAAACAAGTAGGGTGTAAAGATGTAGCATCTGCTCTCTCAGACTCACAGTCAAGTGAAGGAAACAGAGACTCATCATATAACTGCCTCATAAATCATTTTATTCAGATGGTCCTCTGTGCTAGTGATTATTTAAGGTGTTAGATAGATTAGGAGATAAGGAGTCTACAGGAGAGAAATATGGATTAAGGAAGGTTTTTTAAGGAAATGATAGGTAATTTGTGATTAAAATACAAGAAATGTGGGGTTATAGCAGATAAAATGTATATATGAAAAGAAATGATGGAGAACTTGTTTGTCTCTTAGGTAGCATAGTAATATTCTATTGCTGCTGTGACAAATTACCACATATTTAGTGGCTTAAAACAACACAGATTTATTATCTTACCATTTTGTAGTTCAGAAGTCTGATACATCTCTTGCTGTGTTCAAATGTTCAGTGTTGGCAAGAGTGCATTCCTTTCTGGAGGCATTCAGAAAGAGAATTCATTTTTTGTCTTTTCTAGCTCCCGGAAGCTGTCCTTGGCTCTCCTTGACTTTTCTTAGCATTCATTTCCCTCTCACCTGCAAAGTCAGCAATGTCAGGTCTACTCTTTCTGATTCTGCCCTCTCTTTGATTCTCCCTTCGGATTACTTTTTCCACTATTAACAAGCCTTGTGATTATATTGGGCCCACCAGCACAATCTAGAATAATCTCATTTATTTTAAGGTCAACTAGTTAGCAACTTTAATTTTATTTGCAACCTTAATTTCTCTTTGCCATGAAAGGTAACATAAACATGATAGACATGAGTTCTACTGATTTAGATGCGGATATCTTTGGCAGGGGTTGAGGGGAAGAGGAACTATTCTTAAAATTTAAAAAATCCCTTTAACTGTGGTCTAAATAGATTGCAGGAAAAGCACCCTGGACATGGAGTAACTAATTATCAGGCTGTTGCAGTGGTACAAAAAAGATGATGGTGGCTTGCTCTATGGGAGGAAGTGAAGCAAAAAAAAATACAATAAGAGGTTTGGGAAGAGGCAGTTTTGATAACTGAGTTACAGGTGGTGGCTACTGACAGAAAAGAGAGTGTTAAGTTTAAATCCCAGGTTTCTGAACCTAGCAGTGGGATGGGAGAAATTTTCATCTTTGAAATACTGATCACCAAAATGCATCTTCTTTTTGGAGAGAATATAGTAAATTCAAATTTGCATGCGTTAAATTTGATGAACCAAATAGTTTCAATAAAAATGTTATTTTACAATGAAATATGCAGATGTGGAACTTTATTAGTCAGGCTTCTCTAGAGGGACAGAACTAATAGGATAGATGGATAGATAAAGGGGAGTTTATTAAGGAGCATTAACTTACACGATCACAAGGTCACACAATAGGCCATCTGCAAGCTGAGGAGCAAGGAAGCCAGTTCGAGTCCCAAAGCTAGAGAACTTGGAGTCCAATGTTTGAGGACAAGAAGCATTCAGCGAAGGAGAAAGATGTAGGCTGGGAGGCTAAGCCTGTCTAATGTTCTTCTGTCTGCTTTTTATTCTGGCTATGCTGGCAGCTGATTAGCTGGTGCCCACCCAGACTGAGGGTGGGTCTCCCTCTCCCAGTCCACTGACTCAAATATTCATCTCTTTTGACAACAACCTCACAGACACACCTCAGAACACTATTTTGCACCCTTCAATCCAATCAAGTTGAAATCTCAGTATTAAACATCACAGAAACCAAGGATATTAATACAAAAGTTGTCAACATAATGATAATAAATTAAATCACAAAAATAAATCTCTTCACCTGCAAAGAAGGTAGAGAGTTGAAAGTCGAGAACACGTCGATGCTTTAAATATCTATCAACACTTAAATCATGGGGAGAAGAGTATGAACTTTGAAAAAAGACAGTAATAAGTTGCATATGTATAGGAGAAAGCCAGAAAATGAATATTTAAAAGAGAGAAGACTGCTAAGAGTATAAAATGTTTCAAAGCTCAAGGTAGATGAAGACAGAAAAATTTGCTGAAAAGGTTTTTTTCTTTGGATAAATTCTACTTACTCTTCCTGTGAGCCAAATGCAGTGCTAAATATTAGTTACAAAAAGATGAAAAGAGCATTAAAACCCGACTTAATAAACTCACATGCTAGTGAAAGCAAATCCACCTAAATGTTTATTTTGAACATAATGTGACAACTGAGATGAAGTTGTACTCGTAGGATGCTGTGAGAGTGCAGAAGAGAAGACATGTAGCAAAGACTAAAGAGGAAACCCACCATGGTTTTTGAAATATTATACAATTCGGGTCAGATGAAGAAAATTATTTCAAGACAAAGGACCATCATAGGTAAATACATGAAGAAACTGTGACTGAATTTAAATTGTCAGGAGTTACATTTTCAGATTGACAGAGGTAGGTCACAGTATATAGGACTTCATTCTGAAAGCTACAGAGCTTAAAACTTAATCTTACATGATGGAGAACAAATGACAGATTGTAAAACTTGCTGTGAAATGAATTAGTGCAGCTATAAAGTGTGGATGTCTTTGAGAAAGCCCATCATAGTAAGCGGATGTAGGAGGCTCTTGGTGTAATCCTAACACAATAATAAGAGAGCCTTTAAAAGAAAGAAACAGAGTTTAGAAATTTTCACAAGATAAAAACCAGCAGGATGTGATTAATTGCATTTGGAGAGAAGGAGAAAAGAGATTTAATGTGGCTCTGAATTTTCTGGTTTGGGCAACAAGGTAGAAGATATTAACATTAAATGGGAAGGGAATAAAGGAGGAAGTCAAGGTTATTATGGAGTGAAAAATGAGGTCAGTTATACAAATGTTGAGTTTAACATTCCTTTGGATTTAGAAATGTTAAAGACAAGTTAGCAAGGTTATTATGGAGTGAAAAATGAGGTCAATTATACAAATATTGAGTTTAACATTCCTTTAGATTTAGAAATGTTAAAGACAAGTTAGCAATGCCCTGCAAACATGTAGACATCTGTTTCAAGGGAGAGAACAGGGTTTGTGGCAGGAATAAAAGAGATCCCCCCTGCCAGAATATATATGGCAGGAGAAGAATAATGGGCTGGGTATGGAAACTTTCATGAACACCAGTGTTCAAATAACTGTTGGAGGAAGAAGTAGAAAAAGAAGGCAAGCAGCAAATGGTCAGAGAAATTGGAAGAGGATCAGCAAGAAATGGTGTTTTAAACAGCCCAAGTAGGAAAGAGTTTCAGAAGGAGAGAAAGTGATCAGCACTCCTTGAAAAGATAGGAGGAGGAGAGACAAAAGAGGTACACAATTCTAAAGCATACTTCTTCTGTCATCCCTATGAGGACCTGAATAGAAAAATGATTTAAATGCTTAATTTGACTATAAAACAAAACAAAGTCAAAAATACAACAATGACAACAACAAAAACTCTTGGGGAACTCATTATTTTTTAACTAGTAAGTGTTCCAATTATAATAAACACACATCTAAGTTGTCAGAAGAGCATCAAGTGTACTATTTGCCAACATCGTATGAGAATAAAAGGATATGGCCCAGGAGACCTGATCAAGTGTTTGCAGAGAATGAGGAAGTAAATGAAGCAAAGACAGTGGGAGTCTTTTACCTAGATCTCAGCAAGACATTTGATAAATTGTTATATAAGATGCAACTAAGAGAAAAACAAGGATTTTGAATCAATGCTGTAACAAGCTAGGAAAAAAGATGAGTGGATGTGGAGAGTTCCAGCAAATGGTAGTAAATTGTGTTTGAAGGAGGAAGCAGCAGGAGTCCTTTGAGCTCAATGCTATTATGCATTCCACTTAATACCCATAAAACAATTGCAAGAAAAGAACCACAATCAATGTTGGCACTAATTTGAGCCCTTGTTGGCAGCATCAACATTTGTGATTGACTATCTAAATTAATTCCAATTAGATTGTGTTTCTGTAGACCAGATCATCTTAAATTATAATATTGTGCTTTTTATTTTAAATAGCATTATGGATCCACAATGTAACATAATCAATAACTGTTCTCATTTAATAAACAACTAGAGAACAAAGATATGCTTATAAAAATTATAACAGACCAAGTATTGAATACGGTTGTCATGTCCTGGGAGTTTGATTCTGGAGAAAGCAAAGGAATCAACTTAAAAGACTATTTCTCAAAAGTGAATAAGATAAAGGCTGGGGAAATAATTCAAGTAATCATTATCTAATGAATTTAAGCTGGTAAGGAAAATATGTGTAAAAGCCAGAAGGATGGAAACCAGGAAAACCAGATAAGAGAGGCTAGAGAATTTCCATGAGGATTAGTGAAATTCTAAACTCAAATATTTGTGTTCTAAGATCAGTATCCTTTTCAATACTTTATATTTATTATCTAAATTTACATCTTAACACATTTTGTATTATTATATTTTAACATTTTAAAATAACACTTTTTTGTCCTTGTCTGAATTAAACTGTGTAAAGTATCCTTCAAACCTGTTCCTGCCATCATCTTCCACAAATCTATAAGTAGTATTACATACCCCTAATAGATTAACACATTTTCAATGTCTTCATTTTATTTTTTCCAAAGCTCAAATCCAATAACTCCACTCATACATTTATTTATTCATTATTTAATGAAAGTCTAGTTTGCACTAGGAACTATTCAAGATCTTGGGAATCCAGCAACGAAAAAATAAATCTCTAAAGTCCTGAATTTATATTCTAGTTAAAAAGAAACCACTAAACACACAGACACAAACACATAAAATATGGCTGGTGCTAATAAGCACTATGATAAATAGATTTGAAAGACTAATATAAAAACATTTTTGATTCGGATGAGATTTTATAGTGGCAAGAACAGGCCTCTTGCTGAAGTTATACTTGAGCAGGGACCTCTGTGCAGTGATGGAGTAAGTTAAGTGGATATCTGAATTAAGAACTTTCCAGACAAAAGTTAAACCTACAAAGGCACTGAGGCAAGAATGTACCTTGTCAGCCAGAAAAACAGCAAGGAGGCCATTGTGGCTGGAAGTGAACATGGTGGGAAATGGAATCAGAAAAACATTGATGAATGAAGTGGAAAAGTAGATTCATGTAAAATTTTGGGGGGCATCATTAGAGCTAAAGACTTTGGATTTTATTGCAAAAAGGGAAGCCATTGAATGTTTTTCAGCAGAAAAGTGATATGATTTAAAATATTGCTTTGAAGAACCCTCTCCAGCTACTGTATGGCAAATTAACTCTAGATGGGCAAGTGTAGAGGTAGGGAGTTCAGTTTAGGCACACCAGTGTTAATAATTTGTGTGGCTTTCTATCAGCTTTATACTCAACGTACATCTTTTACTCTTACTTCTTATCAGAATTTCCACAGCTACTACTTTGGTCAAAGTAACCATTAATCTCTCACCTGAAATAAAAATCAAATATCTTAGGGAGGTACAAAAGGATATGGTTCCTTGGTTACAACTCTTAAGTCTTTATATTTGTTAGTGTATTTTTCAGGAAACAGGAGGCTCCTGAATCAAAGAACAGATTGATATCTACTCACAGAGCACCTTAGTTCTGGTTGCCTCTACATCAATTATACAAGGGTCTAATGTCACTTGTACATGCAGATGGGGTTTGCACCACAGGAGAGGAGTCCCAAAATTGTGATACTGAAACCTGTACATAGAATGGCTGACACATTTGTTTCTCCTCCCCTCCAGAGAAAGGAAGGGATACTTTGCAGTGTAAATGCACTTCTTCTTTGAAGAGCAGGGAAAGTCTGCACCTTACCACTCTGAAAGGCAAGTATATGACCCAGGAGAGATAAGAGTTAATATCTCTTTGGAGGCCTCTGGGACTGCTGTTCAAATATCCTTTAACTCAGGTATCAGTACTCTTTGTTCAGAAAGCCCCGGCCAAGCAGAAATGTGAAAATATTCATTGAGATTTATTTCCTGCCCACATCTTTGATTGCCTTTCCTGTATTTCCCCATCATTCACTATGCTGCAGCAACAACTGCTGTGCAGTCTCTCCCATGTGAGAGCCTTTGCCATTGTTGCCCGTTGCTGAAATGTCATCTCCCTCAGATCTTCTTGTAGCTTTCTCCCTGATTTCATTCAGATCTCAGCTCAAAGGCAACCCCACAGAGAAATCATCACTGCTTACCCTATGCAGCAAAGCCTCCTCAGAGACACACTTTCCAACCCTACTATATGTTATCTCTACCTGAAATTTTATTGTGCATTTTGTTTATTTTCTCCTACTCAATTAAGTTCTAGTGTAAATGGATTCTACCATCTTAGTCATATCAATATTCCCATCACATAGAAATAGTAACGTATGGAATAGTCAGCTTCAATATGTGAGTGTCTATCCTGTGTTGCACAATAGAGCAGGAGCTGTATCTTATTTTTTAAACAAATTCTTACCACACCTTTATCAATCTGTGGTTATATAACTCGACACAATCAAGAAAATGAATGCTTAAGTTAATGCTCCCAAGAAAAATGGTTAGCACATAAAAAGTAGGCTATTGCTTAGTTCTGTTAGGTAGTGGTCTTCTCCGTTAACATTATTTATACCTCTAAAAAATATACTCACCTATCTCTACCTATCTCTATTATATATCTTTATCATATAGAAATATTAAAATATCTACTACATTGGTATCAATCTCTATATAGATAAGCAATAATATATATGAGGTCTTCATATAGATACTGTCTTGAAACTTCTTTTTACTTATCCATATTTCCTGTATCATTATTAGTGAATATGTAAAATAAAACAACTATAGAGTAATCACTTCTGTGAAATGTAATTAACAGACCTTTTTTTTTTGAAATTTGAGTTGTTTGTCTTCCACAAATATTTATCTATGGTTTCGTTTCATCCAGTGACATGAAGGTCTGAAATAAAGAAACTTGGCTATAAATTTATGTTCCCAAACAACTTTCGAATTTTGATACTTTTTTTCCATTTTGATATGCCTTAGGGCAAAAGCATCAATCAACAACCATGGACATGCCAATCTGGTTGATGGCTATATTTCTCATTTTAATTAATAGTTTGGCATTATAATTTCATGCAGCCTTGAGTATATTATTCAGATTTCTGTCTGTCTTGGGCCTGGGTAGAGAGGAAAATTTTATTTACTGTGATAGAGGACAAACACATGAGGGAGAAGAAGATACATTTGACAGAGGCCATGGTGGTATTAGCCTGGGACATGTTAATTTTGAGATGCCAGCAGGGTAGTTAGTGAATACATAGAAAATGTAGTTAGCTATATAATTCTAGAGTTAACGAGAAATATGGACTAAAATACATAGTTGTTAATTGCACACCTGTTAATGACATGGTAATTAATAAAATTACCCAGGAGAATACATAGAATAAAAAGATAAATTCTGTTACTGAAGTTTTGGAACAGTAATATTTATAACATGAATAGAGGAATAGATACCACCGAAGACGAATAATAGGAGTGGCCTGAAAAGTAGGCAGAGACACTGAAAGTGTGATTTCACAACACCCGAGAGAATGGACAATTTCAATGTCAGTGAAGTATCCGATAGTGTAAAATACAGAGTCAAATAAGATAAAGATGCAAAGGTGTGTAATGATCTCTGCAACAATGATATTCTTGACCGTAACCTTAAACACAACCTTTTCAGTGGATTGGATGAGACAGATGCCAGCCTGCAACAAGTTCTGGAGTATATTGGAGGTAAAAAAAAATAGACACAGTAATTACAGGCAATTTTTTTCAAAAAGTTGTCTGTGAAGAAAGAGACTAATTGAGAGAAGAAGAACCTTGGAATGGTAGAAGAAATGGGATCCAAAGTTAAGTGAATTTTAAAAGGAACATTCTTTCTATTCTAATAGGAAAGGAGAATAAAAGAACACATGAATACAGAGAAATAGAGACGATGGTCTGGAGCACCTGAAAAGCAGAACAGTATATACTGTAGAGCCCGCAGGCTGGATTCTATTACACTGTAAACTTTGCATAAGATTATATAAACTTTTCCCTTAACCTTCAGTCAAGTAAAACTCCAAGATATTTATGCATGAACAGCTCATAAAAATCGTATCCTTGTATAGTTTATTTTCTGAATGTCTATGTTGTGTAATATAAGAAACATAAGCACCTGTCATCAGTCAAAATTGGATTTCCATTCTTACTCCAGAATTTACAGTTTGTGTCTTCCATCCTGATATTAAGCTTACTTGAAAATCGAAACCATATTATCTACATCACTGGCTGTCAAACTTTTTTGGTAAAGGGCCAGATAATAAATATTTTAAGGTTTGCTGGTCATATGTTCAGTTGTACCTATTCAATTTCACCATCATAGCATGACAGCAGTCATAGACAATACAAATTAATGGGCAAGATGGCAGTCCAATAAAACTGTATTTACAAGAAGATAGCAAGCTGAATTTAGACCGGGGCAGCATTTTGTCAATCCCTGACCTACAAAATGGTAATTAAAATGAGATTGAACATACTTAATCTACAGAATGGTGTTAAGCACATAATAGAACTTCTGGAAATATTAGATATTTTAATGTGTTTCACAGTGTTTGGGCTTTTCATTTCCTTAAGAAAAGGAAATAAAAGATGGGAATCAATATTTTAGAGCTGATTATTTTCGGCAGCACATTTATATTTATGATGCAAATGTGTCTCAGGTGTGCTGTGAGTTCATTTGTTAGTCTCCTCAAAATAATCAAATGTTATTTTTAACAACTAATATTCATCTAAAGCAGTTAGAATTAGATATGACAATGAATGGGTTGTACATATCACATAAACTATCTGAATTCATTCTTATTTTTGTGCATTAATGTTTATTCATGGCATCAACACCAGAAAGCTCTCGTATTGACTATACAATGGAACAAGAACCTTCACTTCCTGTTAAATCATCTCATTTGACCTGATTATGTCTTCAACTGTGAGTCGCTTCCATTAGTGAATGTCTTTGTTTTGCCCAAAAATGTAAAATAGATTTTTATTTTTATTTAATTACCTTTTATTTTTGTACAATGTATTCAGTAATACAGAGAGAATATCTGCTTATTTTCTTAACTATTATTGTTGGTATCATTTTAACTAGTATTATGTTAAGAATATGTATTATATATGTTTATAGTGTATATGTGTATAGTATTGTGTTAAAAATATGAAAAATAAATATGATTTTTTTTTCTTTTGAGAGGGAGTCTCTCTCTGTCTCCCAGATTAGAGTGCAATGGAATGATCTCAGCTCAATGCAACCTCTGCCTCCAAGGTTCAAGTGATTCTTCCACCTTAGCCTCCCGAGGAGCTGGGATTACAAGCACATGCCACCACACCGGGCTAATTTTTAAATGTTTGGAGAGATGGGGTTTCATCATCTTGGCCAGGCTGGTCTTGAACTCCTGACCTCAGGTGATCCACCTTGCTCGGCCTTCCAAAGTGCTGAGATTACTGGCGTGAGCCACCATGCCAGGCCAATTGATTTTTAAGATGTCATTATTTGCAGCTTTTTATAATAATTGCAACTCTTTATAATAATTTACCAAAGTGTTATTCTGTGTGAAATTTTATAATGACAAGTATTTAACTTCACAAATTAAAATTGGTAATTTGTAAAAACAAAAAAATATATTAAGCAAAGATAATTTAGTCATTTATAAATTATAGATACAGTAATAATCATATTACTATTACCCTATCTATGTAATCATTAGTTAAGACATGGCGGCCGGGCGCGGTGGCTCACGCTTGTAATCCCAGCACTTTGGGAGGCCGAGGCGGGCGGATCACGAGGTCAGGAGATCGAGACCACGGTGAAACCCCGTCTGTACTAAAAATACAAAAAATTAGCCGGGCGCAGTGGCGGGCGCCTGTAGTCCCAGCTACTCGGAGAGGCTGAGGCAGGAGAATGGCGTGAACCCGGGAGGCGGAGCTTGCAGTGAGCCGAGATCGCGCCACTGCACTCTAGCCTGGGCGACAGAGCGAGACTCCGTCTCAAAAAAAAAAAAAAAAAAAAAAAAAAAAAAAGACATGGCATCTTCTTTACACACTGATGTAAGTTCATCTAAGGAAAGATTGATATGTCTAGTCCCAGTTCTCCATTTAATTTGGAGAATTTAGTCACATGATTTAACAGAAATAGTTTCCAATTTGCTCAACTGTAGAAGGAAGAATTGATAATATATATGTTAATGTTTAGGCTGAGCTCTGGAGCTACTTCAGAGATTTCCCACCACTCAATGGGAGCTACCACTGGAAGGGAATGTTAGTGAAGGAGGTTGAGCTCATTTCAACTCTCTACAGTGTCTCAAATTAAAACATGACCTCTTATCCCACTTTCCATGTTAGGCTTCACTTCTTCCAAAGAAATATTTCTATTGAAAACAACTGTTTGAAAACCATTCTCTCCAATTACTATGTTGGACTCTTCTACCTCTCAAATGTTTGAGTCCATCTTTTTTCCTTTCTTTCTTTCTTGTTCTTTTTTTTTCTTTTTCTTTTTTTTTGAGACAGAATCTTGCTCTGTTGCTCAGCCTGGAGAGCAATGGCACAATCACAGCTCACCGCAGCCTTCACCTCCCGGGTTCAAGCAATTCTCCTGTTTCAGCCTCCCGAGTAGCTGGGATTACAGGCACGTGCCACCACGCCAAGCTAATTTTTGTATTTTGAGTAGAGACGGAGTTTCGCTGTGTTGGCCAATCTGGTCTTGAACTACTGACCTCAGGCGATCTGCCTGCCTTGGCCTCCCAAAATGCTGGGATTACAGGCGTGAGCCACAGCATCGGGCCGTGATTCCATCTTAATTTATATGTTATTATAGGAATTAAAAAAAAAAATACTCATGCAATCTATTATGCTGTGCTAGCTGAAACCTCTCATGTCCCTGTCTACAAAAAGTGGTTGTTTGCCTCTATACATCACGTTCTTAGGTAGGTCACCTGGAACCAGTGCATTGCTCCCAATCCTTCACTCCCAGTGTGTGAACCATCCTTCTGCATGACACTGATGTCTGTGCAAGCTCATCACTCACTTTAGAGTGTCCTCTGAAGCTGTCAAAATTATGTGATTACATATCCAAATTAGTATACTGTTTTCCTTCCTTAAAATACATATTAATTTATGTAAAAATGTTTACCTTATATATGAACTATGTTACAAAACATACATAGCAGAACTTTTAAAGAATGGAACTATTGATAAAATAATACTTTAAAGAACTCCGTTCTAAAATTAGTGAACTTTTAGGAAAAAATATATAGTTAGAGCAAGTTACATTTTAATATTTTAAGTGAATCTATATTTCTAAGAGACTTTTAATAACTTGAAAATTATGGGTCGTATTTCCTATTGGATCTGACCAGATTATGATTTACTTTGTGAATTAGCAGATGATAGGCTGATATGACACATATGAAAAATGTCAGTCCTGCTTTTTCCTGTTTATTCACTTGTGCATATGTACCTAGAACTATCTTTGATCCAGAATATTTTTGAAATTTTTTCTCTTGTCCATAGTGCAAGGATTTTTTTAGTTAAAATTAGAAATAGCCATGAATCTTAATATAAAAGTAAATAGAAAAGTAAGAGCATCCTTGTCTGCTCTCCCCGTATGTACTTGTCATGTTATGGAACAACATTCAGTGCATTTTTGAAGCATAATTTCTTTTTTTTAACAAATACATAAACATTCCAGCACTTTGTCATGACACTTTGGTTTTTGGTACCCTCGAGGTGAGGACCTTGCTTTTGCATCCTATGCTTCATTGCTTTCTACCATTACACACACCTCTTTAATGTTTTTATTTTAGATGTTCTTTTACGTGTGTGAGAATCTAAATAGCAGATATTTTGTCATGATCTCTTTTATAGTTTTTAGGACTGAATGCATCAGAAAGAATCATAGATCAAGATACACATCAGATAAATGATATAATTTTTATAGCATAAGTATTTGGTGTCCTCGTTTCAATTTTTTCCAGGCTTTGGTAATGGTAATGTGGTCATGTTTTCTGGAATAGAATATGATACACTAGGTGTCCATTCATACATGTGATTAGCTGACCCAAATCATTTTCACACTAGTTCCTGTCAAGAGGTGTTGCATTGACCCAAGTCTCTGTTGAGTTGAAGACATTAGGTGGCTTTCTATTCAGGCTCATGGACTAGTAGGTTTCTGAATTTTCACAAGCAGATTTAAGCCCTATCAAAACTTAGCTGCTTACTGGATGAAGCCTATTTATTTTCATGTAGTGATCATAAAGAATTGGTGTACTTAATGCATTCATTTCATGAGAATATTCTTAAACATTGTACCAGACAAGACTTATTGAAAGAATATTTCAAAGAAATAGTATTTTTGGTTAATTTCCTACAAGAAAAATAATCTGTCATTTAATATACTGTGTAATAACAATAACCAATATTCATTTGCTGCTTAGTATGCCAGATTATGAGTTACATTTATTATCTCAATTAATTCTCAGAACAATCCCAATATGTAAGTCCTGTTATTATTTCTATTTTAACAATTAAAATCAACACCATCACCACCAACACCTCAAAAACCTGTAGTTTCTAACCTCTATTCCCTGATCTTTGCCAAGGGAGCTGCTGAAACTAAAGTATAAGTTAGGATTTTCCCAAGTTTAACACAATAAATACCACTTCAGACCCTCATTTTGTACTTGCCATGATTGCATATTTAAATAATGCTGATAACACTAACTAGTTGATCCAGTGTGCATCAACCTGAGGGAAAACTGCTTTATCCTTAAGTCCTGGCAGGAGAGAACAGTTGAAGTTCTCTTAGGCCACAACCCAACTTATTTGTGTTGCTATCATAATTGCTGCTGTTTTAATTTTACAGTCATCTTACAACATGTAATTGATTGCATTTCCTTCTCTTTGTGATCTCTGCTAGAAATGTCAATGGAGTTTTCATCTCATACCAAAAAAAAAAGATAGGAATTAAGACATGCATTTTATTATTCAAACATCCTCTCTATGGTTCACTTCATTTTTTTTTTGGCTTCTATTTGATGTCCTAATTTCTTATGTTATCCTACATTAAATATATTTCTCAAATAGCATTAAACATGGTTTAGAATATCACATGACTGAGATATATATATATATATATATACACTTTGGTTTTTTGTACTCTCTAGAAGGTGAGGACCTTGCTTTTGCATCCTATACTTCATTGCTTCCTACCATTACACATACCTCTTCAATGTTTTTATTTTAGACGTTCTTTTACATGTGTGAGAATCTGAAGAGTAGATATTTTGTCATGATTGTTTTTACAGTTATATATATAATACTTTTATATATATATCACATAGCTCTCTGAAGATTTTAGAATAAAATCCTATTTGACATCTGCCTTATTGACATATGATTGCTATGTTTTTGCAGTTTTCCCATGAAAATTGTAATCTAAAATACTAGCTATTATAGCAAATATTAAACTTTTAAAATATATTACAGTAGGCTACAGGTCATTTAAATTTTCTAAATAAATATTGGATTCTGGCTCTAATTTCCATATTTTTCAATACTACCTCAACAAATACCAATAAACCTTTATTGCCTTTTTTCTGATTATAAAACTAGTGAATATTCTTCAGCAAAAATTAGGTAAATAATGGAAAGTATAAAGAACAATGGAAAAATAATTTATTGTGCCACTACTTAACTTGATTTTTTTCTGAGTGTGTGCATATATGTGCACTGTTTTCTTTCTAAATCTCTAGTGTTTTAAAACACTAGCACCTCATGAATCATCAATCCTAAAATTGTGAACTGACACCAGTTTTTCATTACAAATAACGGTTTATCTTCCCATCAACTTTCTACTTTGGAAATGTCCAATACCTCAAGTGGGAGGAAAGATGGGTGAGAGCAGGGATGAGGTTGTGCATTTTTAACAAAGGATCTTCTGTGCAATTTTGTCTTACAAATACAACACTGTGTCTTCTGGAATTTTGCAAGAAAGGCATTTAGCCCAGTCAGCACTGCTGTAAATTTCTAAACATCAGCTAGACAGAATTGAATTCAATCTTTTATGTGCCTTGGCATACATCCAACGCATTTCTGATTTTCCTCAGAAATCCTGCTGACTTGGAGCAGGTGTGTCTTAAAATAACAAAAACTCATCAAGGCATGATTGTTACCGTTCTGACGGCTTCATCTTAACTCCTTCCTGTTGTGCACACCTGGCCACATGAGCACCATGCATTCTCTGTGCATGCAACAGGCAATCCCACAGAAAGGTTCTCTTTTTATTGTTGTTATTGGAGATAAAAAGGGATTGTTGTATTAATAACTGATGATGGACATTGACTGTAGAATTGAGCTGAAAGGAGAAGTTTTCATATTCAGGGATCCACCTGTGAATGGTTTGTCACTACTTTCCTCAGTTAAGTTTTTTTGCAGAATAACAGGTATAGGTTCCTCAGTATACAGAGAGCTCATATGCCCTGTTCTTATCACTAATTGAATAATAATTTCTCTTTTAATTGAAACACACAGATATCTCTTCAGTATCAACGCCAAAGTTGTTACTGACCATGGCTTAGGTTGCCATTCTCATTTTGATTTATGTAAGCAGTTTTCTGTAATTTTTTAATCATGACAAAATATGATTAAATACTAAGCAACTTTTAAAAGTAAATCTTTTTATGACTCGATTTAATTTTGTAACTTGAATTTTTTTCTTTGTAAAGAAAAAATATCTAAATTATGCCAAAAACATTACAAAAACAAAGTATTTTATAGTTGTGTTATTACATAAAAGAACTTAACATAGTGCAGCCATGTGCTATGTGTCACTAAGTATCATAGATTGATTAAAGTAGGGTATTAGTGTAATGGGTTAATAGATAATGCAAAAGGAAAAAGGAATAAATTCAAATAATTTTATTTCTGTATATTGTCCAGTATTAAACTGTTTTTTAACAATCAATTTTTCAGTATTTCCCACTTTCCTGTTAAATCTAAATGAAATTGAGCTTCTTCTTTTTTTTTTTTTTTCAAAATATTACACAAGTTATATATGAATACTTTCTAGGCTGAATATTTCTTATATTCCAGTCATTTAATCTCAACTTGCATTCATTGATGTGTGTGTGTGTGTGTGTATGCAGGCATGCACACATGTGTGCACATGCGTTGACTACATTTATGTATTTTATAGGCATGTGTATTGACAACATACAGTCACAAGTCATTTTAATCCAATCAAACCACTTTGAGCATTAATTAGAGTAATTAGTTTAACTAAATTATCATATTACAGTGAAATATCAAATAAAATTTAGACATACACAATAAATACTAAAATAAACATGCTTTGGTGTCATGGGTCATAAACGATGAATTCCTAAAAGAATTGGAATAGCCTACTACTGGGAACTACTAGTTCCCAGTATCTATTGTTCCCATGTTTATTTCCATGTGTACTCAATGTTTAGCTCCCACTTATAAGTGAGAACATGCAGTATTTGGCTTTCTGTTCCTCTGTTAATTCATTTAGAATAACAGCCTCCAGCTGTATCTTTGTTGCTGCAGAAGGATATAACTTCATTCTTTTTTCATTTTAAAGTGGATATATTACCTTACATTTCTACCAGCAATGGTTGAGAGTTTCAGTTCTTCACAAATTGTCAGCACTTGTTATTGTCAGTCTTTGTAATTTTAGCCAACCTAATAGGTATATTGTAGTATTTCATTATGATTTTAATAATGTTGATTAATGTTGTCTAATGGCATTCAACATCTTTTATGCATTGGCCATTAATATAGCTTGTCATTTGGAGTATCTAGAAAAATCTTTTTCCTTTACATTTGCAAATTTATTTACTGTTTTATCTTATTTTATTGAGATATAAGAAGTGTTAATTTATTTGTCAGTACAAGTCAGTTGTCAGATTTATGTTTCGCATTTTCAAAAATTTTATTTTTTACTTTTATGTTTTCTTAAAAATAATTTTTGGGAAACAAAAGTTTGTTTTTAAAAATGTTGACTATGACTATTTTATTAATTTTTATTTTATTGTTTCCACTTTGTATCTTATTTAAGAAATCTTTAACTCAAGTTTGATTTCATCAGTAGTCTGTAGTTTTACCTCTTACATTTAGTTCTGTGATCCATTGTAACTTAATTTGCATACATTGTAAGGAAAAGTTCTAAATTCATAGTTTTTTTTTTACAAAGATATCGAGTTATTTCAGCACCATAGGTTGAAACATCATTTTCTTATTAAATGACTTGACCATTTTTGCCAAAATTTAATTGACCATTGTTTGTGTTTATTTAGTAGACTCTTTTTCTGTTTCATTGATTGGTATATCTACCCTTAAGCCACTCTCTTGATTAATGTAACTTTATATAGTAAATCTTTAACTTAAGCATGTATGTAAGTTTTTTTCATAACTTAGAGAAAATTAGAAAACCTAACATTAAACTCCCATCTAAACAATGACAGATGCCTAGATGTTGTTTCATAGATAATCAGGTATGCCATATTCTACTTCATATATTTACTGAACCTGAGTTTCCTCAGTAGAAATTTGCGTTTGTGATTCCTGTGATAGAGTCTACCGATTTTCTCTAACACTAGGACATATATAGAAATGTGATAAACTGACCATTTTTCTTGTTACATGTCTTGCTGTTGCCTCACAAAGAGTGGGATCAAGTCCCATCTACAATTTGATTTAGATGTTAAAAATGAAAATGCCACTTATGCATCAAGAATATTAAAAGGTTTATTATTCAAATCATGGGGCTTTCTGTGAAGAGTAGGCAGACTCCCAAACTGATCTGAAATACAGCTTGAGACCTGAAAGTGGTGCAAATTGTTAAGGAATAGGTCTGTGGTGAGGTTTCCTCCTCCAGGTGAGGCCTCATATGATTTGAACTTCCCTCCAGCACCAAAGGAGAGAGATACCAGACCATCTTATCATCTTGCCCATATGCGAAACAAAGAGGGGCAGAGAGAGAAGTGTAGCTTGAAAGCTATCAGCAGTTAAATATGTAAATGGAGACAGACTCTTTATCATAGTACCTTATAGTCTCTGTTACAAACTGGACAACCCTATTCAATAGAAACTAATTCCAATCCGTTAACAACTTAAAAACCAGGGTCTAGGTTTGTCTAACGTGGAGTAGTATAATGAAAGCTTTAAAAAGGAAGAAAAAAATGGAGCTGATCATCACTTTTCATAATATGTGGTTCTCATAATTTAGAGGAGATCCTTAGAGCTATTGTTTTCAAATGTATGTTTTGTTGGACAACTGAATAGAAAGCACGTTTTTTTAATAGTAAGTACCTTGATCTTGAATCTAGGTATTTGTGTTGTTGTTTGAGATTTACTACAAATAATCTATGTAACCTTGATCATAGAACGCATTCTTTATATGAAAGCGTATTACTTGAGGGACAGTTCTACAAAGTCAGCAAAAGTTTAAACTTAATACAGTTTAATGATTCTGTGTCCAATTCATAGATCTAAAGCTTTGAAAAAAAATGAAAAGAAAATTGAAACATTTTCTTTGATTACTTTAAGAAATACTCTAGTGAATAATTTCAAGCAAACATAGCATGATTATTTAGAAAGCAGGGCATAGAATACAGCAGGTAATTATGGGCCGGTTAAACTTTCATTAACCATGGGGAAAAAACATTAGAAATTATTTTCTGTGCTATTTTAAAGAAATACGTCAAGAAAGATGATCTAATTAGGAATAATCAAAATTGATTCATCAGAGGGAGAAGGATTGTGAATTTAAACTTTGCTAAAGTTATTTATATTAGGTGATATAGAAAGATGGCAATTTTCATTTGAGGGTATTTAAAATATTTTGAAAAAACTAGAGTAAAAATCTGCTCAAATAAAAATGAGAAAAAGTGGTTAGGAATAAGATAATAAGACTAGGTTTTTAGTTTTCTTCATTGCCACCCAGAACATTTGAATTATTTAATTGCTAAAAAGTATGCAAAATGCCAGCATTCTACCAAAGTTATTAGAATTAATGGCATCACATTTAGCAGCCTTAAATCCCTTAGTTGATTTCCTAGTACACAAAATTTTAATGTAATAAGAAAAATATGTTGTAATAAACTTGGAGCGACACAAAATAGAAAATGTTACTGAGCAATGATGGAAATATACTCAATTGGTGTTAATTTCTTTGCCTCTCTCTAACTACTTCCACACTCATTATCATGCCCCAAGCATTTTAACTATCAAAATCACTTCTTTAGAGAGTGTCTAGTATAGAAAATTATGATATTTTGTGATAACAATACTAACATTCCTCACGTGCACATATTCCCTAGAACTTAAAGTAATATATATGTATATATGTATGTGTATATATGTATATATGTGTATATATGTATATATATATGTGTGTGTGTATATATATATACACACATATATTCTTTTCTTGTGTTAGTTCTTGTAGCATAGAAGTTTTTTTTTAAAAATGCTAGTATACAGAATAATGCATACCTTGGAGGCAAAAGCAGTATAGATTTATGCTCTATCAAATAAAAATATCAAGGCTAAAAATAGGCTACCATGTTGGGTTACTCTAGTCTGTCAGTCCTATCTACAGGAAACTGAATTGAAGGGGGAAGAAACAATTATAAAAAATGAGACTTGCAGTGAATTTATAATAAAAGTTGTGGTGCTACTTGTTTCTAAGAAACGTAAGTGTAATAACTGAGGCATTCCAGAAAGAGCAAGGTGTTTTCTTCAAGAACAATATAGATGCTAGTTATGGGCAATGTAATGATTAAAGGGCCTGTTTAATGTCAATATTTCATTTGAAATGCAGTGATTAATGAGCTAATTGCCCCAGTGAGTGGAATTGCTGTTTAATTCTCTCACAGGAGGGAAAAAAGCAGTGGATATAAATCAAGTAAGAAAACAATCGTAGCTCAGAAACGCTAAGTATAAGTTTCCTCCAGAGGCCCCTCTTTCTTACCTGAGAACCTAAGTCTATCAGTGTTGAGTTCACCATGGGAACGCCTTCGTAAAGTGTAATGAATACTCACTAATAGTTCGTATGGGGACGCTCATCTGCTTAGGATTTAAGAAAACAATGGAGGTAATCACTAGGAATTCATAGGAGATTGTTTTCTCAATTCATTACCTGTCATTTTCTTCATAATTACAAAATCATCTCTGCAATGTAGTTTAGTTACGTGGATTTCTGGTGATCAGATAAAACACTGAAAACTTGAATGTAGAGGCCTGAAAACCCAGAGGAAATTTGATTTTTTTCCTTTTCTGTTTTTTTCTTTTAAATAGATACTTGCATCATAAGATAAAAGCCTGAACTGGAGGTTATTTCGCTATTTCAAAATCAAAATAATTAAGAAACACCTATTATAAGATTACTTATTGTTTTTAATAACTATAATAGCTTACATTTATTGATTACTTGCTACACGTCTATACTCTTCTGAGACTTTTAAGCCTTACAACAGCCTCATAGAATAGGTGATGTTTTTATCCTCTTATACAGGTAAGTAAACTAGGATACAAATAAATTATCTTCCAAACCAGTTTATGAGTGGCAAATACTGAATTTAAATTCTTTAATGACTTTACTTGTTCTCTAGTCTACTGAAATATTTTTAAATATTAATAATAAAATAATGTTTTAATATGGAAATAGACTGCTTCAGTTTGTTGTGTTAAATAACATATCAAAACTTTTAAGATTAAGATTAGCGTCACATTAAAAATTACTTTTCATTTGGATAATAATAAGCCGTGTTTAGTTAAAATATAGAGAAATCAACTATCTAAACTCACAATCAGTAGTGCCAGTCCCTGTTTATATATAAACACAGTAAAAAAAAATGTGGTGTGCTTTCTTAGTATTATTCTGTTAGTTAATATATTAATATTACAATGAGAATTACTTGAATTATGAGAATACATCTACTTAAAACTATCTAGAGAGGCAAACATCACATAGAAACTCTACGATTATTTTTAAGTCTGTTCCTCTTTCAATTTACCATGCATAAACCATAAGCCAAGGACTTTGCTTCAATTAATTTTTTAAGTGATGATGAAATCAAATTGGGTTACCCTTGTGGTAGTTTTAAAGTATACCCAAAAATTCTTTGGTACCCTTCCTTTTAAAATGTGGACACAAAGTCCAGCTTGAATGTAGGCTGGACTTTGTGTCTCTAAGTAAATACAATGTGGCAGAAATGATATCGTGTGATTGTCAAGAGTAGAATATAAATGGCATTGATGCTGCTGTTCCTTCTTCTCATTCATGATTGCTCACAGTGGGGGCCTATTACCAAGTAACGAAGACACTCAAACAACCCTGAGGAAGACCCATATGGGACTAAACTGTTGGTAGGTTGAGGGTCTTATCAACAGCCAGCACAAACCTGCCAGCCATGTCAGTGAGCCACCTTGGAAGCAGATCCTCAGCCTTCATCATGTTTGTTATACCAGCTAACAATTCAATTTAACTGCAACTTTAAGAGAGACACTGAGACAGAACTTCCCAGTTAAGCTGCTCCTGATTCTCTAAGCTACAGGAACTATGAGCTACTATGTGCTTACTGTGTTTTCAGCCTCTATGTTTATGAATATTTCTTTTATGCAGCTATTAATAATTAGCACATTTCTGCTCTCAGCTATATAACAGTTTTCTAAAATTTTATCAGCAGGTATTCTGACACATATTGTTTTAATTTTTTTAACTTTTATTTTAAGTTCGGGATACAAGTGCAGGTTTATTACATAGGTTACGTGTGTCATGGGTGTTTGTTATAGAGATTATTTCATCACCCAGGTATTAAGCCTAGTACCCATTAGTTATTTTTCCTGATCCTCTTCTGCCTCCCGCTCTTGATCCTCCACACTCAAGTAGATCCTAGTGTCTGTTGTTCCCTTCTTTGTGTTCATAAGTTGTCATCATTTAACTCCCACTTACAAGTGAGAACATGTAGTATTTGGCTTTCTGTTCCTGTGTTAGTTTGCTAAGAAGAATGACCTTCAGCTCCATCCATGTCCCTGCAAAGGACATGATCTTGTTGATTTTTATGGCTGCATAGTATTCCATCGTGTGTATATACCACATTTTCTTTATCCAGTCTATCACTGATGGGCATTTAGGTTGATTTCATGTCTTTGCTATTGTGAACAGTGCTGCAGTGAACATTTGTGTGCATGTGTCTTTATAATAGAATGACTTATATTCCTTTGAATATATACCCAGTAATGGAATTGCTGGATTAAATGGTATTTCTAAATTATTATTTATGCCAACTGATTTTAAGTATTGTATAATGACTACTGATCATATAATTTTGAATTGTCCAAGTACTTAGCATATAGGTTTTATAATTCCCATATTTGCAACATGTCTTGGTTTTATTCATCATTTATGCTTCATTTAAAAGTATTCATTTGCTATGCAGAAATTTTAAATTTGATGCTGCCTCAATTGTTTATTTTTCCTTTGGTTGTTTGTGCTTTTGGTGTCATATCTAAAAAATCATAGCAAAGACCAATGTCAAAGATATTTTCTCCTGTGTTACAGGAATTTTATAGTTTCAGGTCTTACTGTTTTGAGTTCATTTTTGTGTGTTGTATAAGAGTTTAATTTCACTGTTGTGTAAGATAAGAGTTTAATTTCATTTTATTCTCTTTCATTGCCCTGTGTGGATGGTTTATGTCAAAACCATACTGCTGTTATTACTATAGCTTTGTAATATAATTTGAAATTAAGAAGTATAATGCCTCCAACTTTGTTCTTCTTTCTCAAGATTGTTTTATCTATTTGGGATCTTTTGGGATTCCATATAAATTTTTAAATTCTGTTTTCTTTATTTCTGTGAAAAATGCAGTTGGAATTTTAACAGGGATTGCATTGAATCTGTATATCACTTTGGGTAATATGGACATTCTGACAATGTTAACTCTCCGAATTCATGACCACAACATATCTTTCCATTTATTTGTGTCTTCTTCAATTTCTTTCATCAAAGTTTCCTATTTTTCAGTGAACAGATTTTTCACCTCCTTGGTTAAATTTATTCCTATGTATCTTATTGTGTTTGATGTTATTGTAAATGATTATTTTCTTAATTTTTTGGATAGCTTCTTATTGTATAGAAACACAACTGATTTTTGTATGTTGCTTTTGTATCCTGCAACTTTACTGAATTCATTTATTAGTTTTAACAATTTTTATGGACTATATAGGGTTTCCTATATATAATGTTATGTTGTCTGCAAATGGAGTCAATTTACTTTATCGCCTCTAATTTGAATATTTATTTTTCTTACCTAATTGCTTTGATTAGGACTTTCAGTACTACGTTGAAGAGAAGTGGTGAGAATGTACACCCCTGTCTTGTTCCTGATCTCAGAGGGAAGGCTTTTAGCTTTTCACTATTGACTATAATATTGGCTGTGGGCTTGTCAAACATGACCTTTCCCATACTGAGGTACGTGCATTCCATACCTAATTTGTTGAGAATTTTTACCTTGAAAAGTTGTTAAATTTTGTCAGGTACATTTTCTGCATCTTTTGGGATGCTTCTATGATTCTTATCCTTTATTTTGTTAATGTGGTATGTCACATTTATCGATTTGCATACACTGTAACATCCTTGCACCATAGGGATGAGAAAGTATTTGCAAACCATGTATCTAATAAGACGTTAATATCCAAAAAATATAAGGAACTCATAGAACTTAATAGCAAAAAACCCAAATAACCCAATTAAAAACTGAGCAAAGGACCTGAATAGACATTTTTCCACAGAAAAAAATACAAATGGCCTAAGTTATATGAAAAGGTGCTCAACATCACTAATCACCAGGAAATGAAAATCAAAATCACAATGAAGTATCTTTTATAATGGCTAATATAAAAAGTCAAATATTACAAATGTAAAAAATGCAGAGAAGAGGGAGCCCTTGTACACTGTTGGTGGAAATGTAAATTAGTACAGCCATTAAGAAAAAAAAACACGATGGAGGATCCTTAAAAAGTTAAAAATAGGCCGGGTGTGGTGGCTCATTCCTGTAATCCCAGGACTTTGGGAGGCTGAGGTGGGCAGATCACGAGGTCAGGAGATTGAGACCATCCTGGCTAACAGAGTGAACCCCAATCTCTACTAAAAATACAAAGAAAAAACATTAGCCAGGTGTGGTGGTGGGTGCCTGTAGTCCCAGCTACTTGGGAAGCTGAGGCAGGAGAATGGCGTGGACCTGGGAGGTGGAGCTTGCAGTGAGCCATTGCACTCCAGCCTGGGCAACACAGGCAAGACTCCGTCAAAAAAAAAACAAAACAAAAAGTAAAAAAATGGGACTGTCATATGAGCCATCAATCCTTCTGTTGGATATGTATGCCCAAAGGAAATGAAACAAGTATGTCAGAGAGATGTCTTCACCCCATATCCATTGCAGGATTATTCACTCTAGTCAAGATATGGAAACAATCTAAATAACTATAGACAGATGGAAGTCTAAAGAAATGTAAGACATACACAAACACACACAGTGGAACATTATTTAGCCTTAGAAAAGAAGAAAATTCTGTCATTTGGTGCAACATGGATGAACCTGGAGAACATTATGTTGAGTGTAATGAGCCAGGCCCAGAAAGACAAATACTGCATGATCTCATATGAAGCTCATACAGAAAGTAAGAAGTATAGATAGAAAACACTTGTGGTGGGAGAAATGGAGAGATGTCCAAAGCATACAAAATTTTAAAAGGTAACTATGTAGGTGATGGGAATATTAATTAGCTTGATTTTTCTTTTTCATTTTTTTTTTTTTTTTTTTTGAGACAGAGTCTCCCTCTGTCACCCAAGCTGGAGAGCAGTGGCATGATCTTGGCTCACTGCAATCTCTGCCTCCTGGGTTCAAGTGATTCTTGTTCCTCAGCCTCCCAAGTAGCTGAAATTACAGGTGTGCACCACCACTCCTGGCTAATTTTTTTTTTTTTTTTGGAGAGGTGGAGTTTTGTTATCTTTTGTTATGTTGGCCAAGTTGGTCTCTAACTTCTCACCTCAGGTGATCCACCCATCTTGGCCTCCCAAACTGCTGAGATTAGAGGCATGAGCCACCATGCCCCACCACTTAGCTTGATTGTGGTATCTATTTCACAATGTGTTTGTATATTAAATCACACTGTACACCTTCAATATATACAATGTTCTTTTACCCATCACTCCTTAATAAAGAAGGAAAAAATTGATATCATTAAGTAAATGAGTTTAATTAAAAGATGGTAAATAATTACTGCTTTAAAATACAAATGAAATATACCTAAAAATCACCCTCATTTATTTTATATTTTGTTTTTCACAATGCTATGGACTTTTAAGATTGTTCTTTAGAAAACTAGAAGCCTTGAGTTTCACACAAATCAATTTGGTGTGAATGGCTATAACCAGCACTGACACAAATTTCCATTATATTCTTTGGTCAAAGCAGTAGGTAGCCCACTAAAATTAGAGAAGATACAGATTGCATCTAGCTTTGGGTAAATTGGAAGGTAACACTGTAAAAAAGCATGTGGCTTGGGAGCTATTATATCTGTCTTTACTAAAACAATTTGCCAAATTATACTCATAGAACTTTGAACAATGTAAGAACCATAATGTGTAAATTAAGAAGAATAAGAGATATCATCCCAATATTATCTATTTTTAAATGAAACAGTAATGTGTTTCATGCCAACTTTCCCTGAAATATTTAAGTTGTTATATAAGCTTTGATAGTAAGGAGTTATTTGCATATTTTATTATGTAAGTAATTTAACATGTATAAAAATAAAATGATACTAGGTAATTATTAACATTTAATTTTGAAATAAATACTATACATATTAAATTGAATGCTTAAACATTTATAATTAATCTTAATAATTTGGAATTTTTCATAGAAATGATTGAGGATAGCCAGGGATCTGACATTGCAGATTATTCTCATGTGAAACAATGCTATGCTTAAGTTACATTTAAAAAGAAAGCAAAATTTTAATTTTCAGCTACAAATAAAGTGTAACAGACAGACCCTCTCTGACCTCCTTATTAAAACACAAAATAATTAATAACAGACCAGAAACAAAACAATATGTAAATTATGTGTCTCATAACATTATTTTTTTTCTTTTTTTTTTTTTTTATTATACTTTAGGGTTTTAGGGTACATGTGCACAATGTGCAGGTTTGTTACATATGTATCCGTGTGCCATGTTGATTTCCTGCACCCCTTAACTCGTCATTTAGCATTAGGTGTATCTCCTAATGCTGTCCCTCCCCTCTCCCCCAACCCCACAACAGTCCCCGGAGCGTGATGTTCCCCTTCCTGTGTCCATGAGTTCTCATTGTTCAATTCCCACCTATGAGTGAGAACATGCGGTGTTTGGTTTTTTGTCCTTGCGATAGTTTACTGAGAATGATGTTTTCCAGTTTCATCCATGTCCCTACAAAGGACACGAACTCATCATTTTTTATGGCTGCATAGTATTCCATGGTGTATATGTGCCACATTTTCATAATCCAGTCTATCGTTGTTGGACATTTGGGTTGGTTCCAACTCTTTGCTATTGTGAATAGTGCTGCAATAAACATACGTGTGCATGTGTCTTTATAGCAGCATGATTTATAGTCCTTTGGGTATATACCCAGTAATGGGATGGCTGGGTCAAATGGTATTTCTAGTTCGAGATCCCTGAGGAATCGCCACACTGACTTCCACAATGGTTGAACTAGTTTACAGTCCCACCAACAGTGTAAAAGTGTTCCTATTTCTCCACATCCTCTCCAGCACCTGTTGTTTCCTGATTTTTTAATGATGGCCATTCTAACTGGTGTGAGATGGTATCTCACTGTGGTTTTGATTTGCATTTCTCTGATGGCCAGTGATGAGGAGCATTTCTTCATGTGTTTTTTGGCTGCATAAATGTCTTCTTTTGAGAAGTGTCTGTTTATGTCCTCTGCCCACTTTTTGATGGGGTTGTTTGTTTTTTTCTTGTAAATTTGTTTGAGTTCATTGTAGATTCTGGATATTAGCCCTTTGTCAGATGAGTAGGTTGCAAAAATTTTTTCCCATTCTGTAGGTTGCCTGTTCACTCTGATGATAGTTTCTTTTGCTGTGCAGAAGCTCTTTAGTTTAATGAGATCCCATTTGTCGATTTTGGCTTTTGTTGCCATTGCTTTTGGTGTTTTAGACATGAAGTCCTTGCCCACGCCTATGTCCTGAATGGTATTGCCTAGGTTTTCTTATAGGATTTTAATGGTTTTAGGTCTAACATGTAAGTCTTTAATCCATCTTGAATTAATTTTTGTATAAGGTGTAAGGAAGGGATCCAGTTTCAGCTTTCTACATATGGCTAGCCAGTTTTCCCAGCACCATTTATTAAATAGGGAATCCTTTCCCCATTTCTTGTTTTTGTCAGGTTTGTCAAAGATCAGATAGTTGTAGCTATGCAGCATCATTTCTGAGGGCTCTGTTCTGTTCCATTGATCTATGTCTCTGTTGTGGTACCAGTACCATGCTGTTTTGGTTACTGTAGCCTTGTAGTATAGTTTGAAGTCAGGTAGCGTGATGCCTCCAGCTTTGTTCTTTTGGCTTAGGATTGACTTGGCGATGCGGGCTCTTTTTTGGTTCCATATGAACTTTAAAGTAGTTTTTTCCAATTCTGTGAAGAAAGTCATTGGTAGCTTGATGGGGATGGCATTGAATCTATAAATTACCTTGGGCAGTATGGCCATTTTCACGATATTGATTCTTCCAACCCATGAGCATGGAATGTTCTTGCATTTGTTTGTATCCTCTTTTATTTCATTGAGCAGTGGTTTGTAGTTCTCCTTGAAGAGGTCCTTCACATCCCTTGTAAGTTGGATTCCTAGGTATTTTATTCTCTTTGAAGCAATTGTGAATGGGAGTTCACTCATGATTTGGCTCTCTGTTTGTCTGTGATTGGTGTACAAGAATGCTTGTGATTTTTGTACATTAATTTTGTATCCTGAGACTTTGCTGAAGTTGCTAATCAGCTTGAGATTTTGGGCTGAGACAATGGGGTTTTCTAGATATGCAATCATGTCATCTGCAAACAGGGACAATTTGACTTCCTCTTTTCCTAATTGAATACCCTTTATTTCCTTCTCCTGCCTGATTGCTCTGGCCAGAACTTCCAGCACTATGTTGAATAGGAGCGGTGAGAGAGGGCATCCCTGTCTTGTGCCAGTTTTCAGAGGGAATGCTTCCAGTTTTTGCTCATTCAGTATGATATTGGCTGTGGGTTTGTTGTAGATAGCTCTTATTATTTTGAGATACGACCCATTAATACCTAATTTATTGAGAGTTTTTAGCATGAAGGGTTGTTGAATTTTGTCAAAGGCCTTTTCTGCATCTATTGAGATAATCATGTGGTTTTTGTCTTTGGTTCTGTTTATATGCTGGATTACATTTATTGATTTGCGTATGTTGAACCAGCCTTGCATCCCAGGGATGAAGCCCACTTGATCATGGTGGATAAGCTTTTTGATGTGCTGCTGGATTCGGTTTGCCAGTATTTTATTGAGGATTTTTGCATCAATGTTCATCAAGGATATTGGTCTGAAATTCTCTTTTTGGGTTATGTCTCTGCCAGGTTTTGGTATCAGGACGATGCTGGCTTCGTAAAATGTGTTAGGGAGGATTCCTTCTTTTTCTATCGATTGGAATAGTTTCAGAAGGAATGGTACCAGTTCCTCCTTGTACCTCTGGTAGAATTCAGCTGTGAATCCATCAGGTCCTGGACTCTTTTTGGTTGGTAAGCTATTGATTATTGCCACAATTTCAGAACCTGTTATTGGTCTATTCAGAGATTCAACTTCTTCCTGGTTTAGTCTTGGGAGTGTGTATTTGTCGAGGAATTTATCCATTTCTTCTAGATTTTCTAGTTTATTTGCATAGAGGTGTTTGTAGTATTCTCTGATGGTAGATTGTATTTCTGTGGGATCGGTGGTGATATCCCCTTTTTCGTTTTTTATTGCATCTATTTGATTCTTCTCTCTTTTCTTCTTTATTAGTCTTGCTAGCGGTCCATCAATTTTGTTGATCTTTTCAAAAAACCAGCTCCTGGATTCATTAATTTTTTGAAGGGTTTTTTGTGTCTCTATTTCCTTCAGTTCTGCTCTGATTTTAGTTATTTCTAGCCTTCTGCTAGCTTTTGAATGTGTTTGCTCTTGCTTTTCTAGTTCTTTTAATTGTGATGTTAGGGTGTCAATTTTGGATCTTTCCTGCTTTCTCTTGTGGGCATTTAGTGCTATAAATTTCCCTCTACACACTGCTTTGAACGTGTCCCAGAGATTCTGGTGTGTTGTGTCTTTGTTCTCATTGGTTTCAAAGAACATCTTTATTTCTGCCTTCATTTCATTATGTACCCAATAGTAATTCAGGAGCAGGTTGTTCAGTTTCCATGTAGTTGAGCGGTTTTGACTGAGTTTCTTAATCCTGAGTTCTAGTTTGATTGCACTGTGGTCTGAGAGACAGTTTGTTATAATCTCTGTTCTTTTACATTTGCTGAGAAGAGCTTTACTTCCAACTATGTGGTCAATTTTGGAATAGGTGTGGTGTGGTGCTGAAAAAAATGTATATTCTGTTGATTTGGGGTGGAGAGTTCTGTAGATGTCTATTAGGTCCACTTTATGTAGAGCTGAGTTCAATTCCTGGATATCCTTGTTAACTTTCTGTCTCGTTGATCTGTCTAATGCTGACAGTGGGGTGTTAAAATCTCCCATTATTATTGTGTGGGAGTTTAAGTCCCTTTGTAGGTCACTGAGGACTTGCTTTATGAATCTGGGTGCTCCTGTGTTGGGTGCATATATATTTAGGATAGTTAGCTCTTCTTGTTGAATTGATCCCTTTACCATTATGTAATGGCCTTCTTTGTCTCTTTTGATCTTTGTTGGTTTAAAGTCTATTTTATCAGAGACTAGGATTGCAACCCCTGCCTTTTTTTGTTTTCCAGTTGCTTGATAGATCTTCCTCCATCCCTTTATTTTGAGTCTATGTGTGTCTCTGCACGTGAGATGGGTTTCCTGAATACAGCACACTGATGGGTCCTGACTCCTTATCCAGTTTGCCAGTCTGTGTCTTTTGATTGGAGCATTTAGCCCATTTACATTTAACGTGAATATTGTTATGTGTGAATCTGATCCTGTCATTATGATGTTAGTTGGTTATTTTGCTCGTTAGTTGCTATAGTTTCTTCCTAGCCTCGATGGTCTTTACAATTTGGCATGTTTTTGCAGGGGCTGGTACCGGTTGTTCCTTTCCATGTTTAGTGCTTCCTTCAGGAGCTCTTTTAGGGCAGGCCTGGTGGTGACAAAATCACTCAGCGTTTGCTTGTCTGTAAAGTATTTTATTTCTCCTTCACTTATGAAGCTTAGTTTGGCGGGATAGGAAATTCTGGGTTGAAAATTCTTTTCTTTAAGAATGTTGAATATCAGCCCCCACTCTCTTCTGGCTTGTAGAGTTTCTGCTGAGAGATCCGCTGTTAGTCTGATGGGCTTCCCTTTGTGGGTAACCCGACCTTTCTCTCTGGCTGCCCTTAACATTTTTTCCTTCATTTCAACTTTGGTGAATCTGACAATTATGTGTCTTGGAGTTGCCCTTCTCGAGGAGTATCTTTGTGGCGTTCTCTGTATTTCCTGAATCTGAATGCTGGCCTGCCTTGCTAGATTGGGGAAGTTCTCCTGGATAATATCTTGCAGAGTGTTTTCCAACTTGGTTCCATTCTCCCCATCACTTTCAGGTACACCAATCAGACGTAGGTTTGGTCTTTTCACATAGTCCCAAATTTCTTGGAGGCTTTGTTCATTTCTTTTTATTCTTTTTTCTCTAAACTTCCCTTCTCTCTTCATTTCATTCATTTCATCTTCTATCAGCGATACCCTTTCTTCCAGTTGATCGCATCTGCTACTGAGGCTTCTGCATTCTTCGCGTAGTTCTCGAAACTTGGCTTTCAGCTCCATCATCTCCTTTAAGCCCTTCTCTCCATTGGTTATTCTAGTTATCCATTCTTCTAATTTTTTTTCAAAGTTTTTAACTTCTTTGCTATTGTTTTGAATTTCCTCTCGTAGCTCAGAGTAGTTTGATCGTCTGAAGCCTTCTTCTCTCAACTCATCAAAGTCATCCTCCATCCAGCTTTGTTCCGTTGCTGGTGAGGAACTGCGTTCCTTTGGAGGAGGAGAGGTGCTCTGTTTTTTAGAGTTTCCAGTTTTTTTGGTCTGTTTTTTCCCCATCTTTGTGGTTTTGTCTACTTTTTGTCTTCGATGATGGTGATGTACAGATGGGTTTTTTTTGTGGATGTCCTTTCTGTTTGTTAATTTTCCTTCTACCAGACAAGACCCTCAGCTGCAGGTCTGTTGGAGTTTACTAGAGGTCCACTCCAGACCCTGTTTGGCTGGGTGTCAGCACCGGTGGCTGCAGAACAGCGGATTTTCGTGAGACCACAAATTCAGCTGTCTGATAGTTCCTCTGAAAGTTTTGTCTCAGAGGAGTACCCGGTTGAATGAGGTGTCAGTCTGTCCCTACTCGGGGGGTGCCTCCCAGTTAGGCTGCTCAGGGGTGAGGGACCCACTTTAGGAGGCAGTCTGTCCGTTCTCAGATCTCCAGCTGCGTGCTGGGAGAACCACTACTCTCTTCAAAGCTGTCAGTCAGACAGGGACATTTAAGGCTGTGGAGGTTCTCGCTGAGTTTTTGGTTGTCTGTGCCCTGCCCCCAGAGGTGGAGCACAGAGGCAGGCAGGCCTCCTTGAGCTGTGGTGGGCTCCACCCAGTTCGAGCTTCCTGGCTGCTTTGTTTACCTAAGCAAGCCTGGGCAATGGCGGGCGCCCCTCCCCCAGCCTCGCTGCCGCCTTGCAGCGTGATCTCAGACTGCTGTGCTAGCAATCAGCAAGACTCTGTGGGCATAGGACCCTCTGAGCCAGGTGCGGGACACAATCTCCCAGTGTGCCGTTTTCCAGGCCCGTTGGAAAAGCGCAGTATTAGGACGGGACTGACCCGATATTCCAGGTGCCGTCTGTTTCCCCTTTCCTTGACTAGGAAAGGGAACTCCCTGACCCCTTGCGCTTCCCGAGTGAGGCAATGCCTCGCCCTGCTTTGGCTCGCGCACAGTGCGCTTCACCGACTGTCCTGAACCCACTGTTAGGCACTCCCTAGTGAGATGAAACCGGTACCTCAAGCAGAAATGCAGAAATCACCCGTCTTCTGTGTCGCTGGGGCTGGGAGCTGGAGACCGGAGCTGTTCCTATTTGGCCATCTTGGCTCCACCCACCGTGTCTCATAACATTATTAAAACTGTGTCACCAAATAGATAATTTCTCTGGCTTAATTATTAGCTTGTTAGTTTAAAAGGCATAGTTTCTATGTTCCAGCTTCACTTTCAATCCGTGCTAATTAACCTCCTAAATAATTTGAGGCTACTTTCATCATACTTTAAATGGTAAAAATAATTCTTAGCAAGTACATGTAAAGCTTTATGCACATGCATTTATTTTCACAGACAACAATAAAATAGTATGATTATCTTTAGAAGAAAGATTTCCATACTATGAGTTTTATTTTTTTTAAATCTGTACTCAGTATTTTCTCAGAGAGTTGAACATAAACCCTTCTGTGGGGATACACTATAACCTCATAAACCCTGGTTGTTTTGTAGAAGCATCATGTACTAACACATCTCTGGTAGATCTGAGTGAATAATTTTTACTTATAATAATTAGTAAAGTGCATGCATGTGCATATATGTATGTATGAGATGTCTGCATGCACATGTGTGTGTTTGTGTTCTGTGTGGGTTTTAATTCCATGCTGCCCATTTCACTGTATTTAGGCCAGTTTAATAAACTAATGGGCTAGGTACCTAATTTCAGATTTCTTAGGAAAAGGACAATCAAGAGTCAAGACTCATCATTATTGTTACTCGTTATTTTTATCATTAAAATTTGTATCTCTGTGGCTACTTTTTAAGATGAAAGTTTGATTAGCAGTTAGCCATGTTAATTTTTAAATAGCAGAGTAATGTTATTAATTACTGCTATGGCCTGAATGTTTGTATCCTCACTAAATTCATATTTTGAAGCCTAAATCTCCAATATAATGATGTTTGGGGGTGGCTTTGAGAGGTCCGTGAGGACACTGGATGGAGCCCTTCTGAATTATTATTTTTTAGCAATCTGAACTGACTAAGACAAGTACTTAGTAATTTAGTGTTTAGAATAAAAGACTCTCAAAATAAAGCAGTTAATATGACATATTACTAGCATGGACAACAATTCAGAATAAATATATGGAAACTAGACAGTGAAACAAGTGACTGAAGAAAAAGCCTAATTAAAAGCTCTTGGGATTAATTTCTTGAGAAATTACCATAATGTAGAAAACTGCTAGATGTTCATTTGAAAACTGATGAAAATATTCTAATTGAAATAAACAAATATGGCTTGACGATTTAAAAATTTTAAATAGCTAAATTATAATCACAAAATTTGAAATAAAGATTGGTTAAATCTTTCAAAGTTTCTCCATCCCCCATAGAGCTTCTGAAAGTCAGTTTATCAATTCACATATTTTTCTTCACCATTTCATCTTTATAATGTCAATTTTTACATTTTCACATTTTCCCTTTGATTTGGTTCCTTACTTTTAACCTTCCATTTTCAAGTGCTCTTCACTTTGAGAAGCACAACAGCATCAAACAACAACAGGGAGGAAGTTTCCCAGGCAGCAATGAAAAGCATCATGGTAATGAAAGGGATAATTGTGGCTCCCTGCCTTTGCTGTAATTGAAAATTGAGTATAGAGCCTTTTTCATTTAACTTTATTGCTTGAGTTCAAACCACTGTATAGAAAAGAAAGCAACAGTAGAGTAATTTTTCTAATGTTACTTTCCTGTCCACACAATAATTTGAAACCTAGTATTAAAGTTAAACGGAAGAGGCAATTAAATTTATTCAATTACAGCTGTATGAAAGAAGCATAATTATCAGTTTCATTATTAGAAATGCATTGCTTGCCAAATATTTGCTTACTAACCTGGCTATTGATTTTCTTTATCAGATTGAAAACAGGTAAGCATTGGAGAGAATGGTCCAGTTATTTAACTTATACCAATTTCCAGAGAAAACTCTGTTATACTATGGTAATTACAGTAACTGGAATAATGATTTTTGAGTGCTGAATGAGCATTGTGCCTTCTATGGATATTAGGTGAATTTTATCAAATGGCATCTTTCTGTTAAAGTGTCATTAAAAACACTAATAATGCTATTTCAGAGGATAAACATGATATAATCTAGTGAAATGAACACCATGGTATATGTCAGTAATCTTCACTTTAATACTCTCTTAAACTTACTGCACTCTTTAAAAATAAAACATCAAGGTTTGAATGTAAGTCAGATACCCTGGGTTTGAACCCCTTATAACTTCTTTTTAGTCCTATAATCTTGTGTAAACTCTTTAACCTGTTGGTGCATCATTACTAAAGTATGTACAAAATTGTTTTTAAAATATATTTAAAATTATAGACTATTGCTTTTGTTAAACATTAAAAAATGAGACTGGCTATATTTCACGCTTGAAACAACTAAAAATATACAAAATGAATTAAATCAATTATTCCATGCAATGGATATGAAAAGGCAGTACTCTTAGGCAGCAAAAGTCTTAAACAGCAAAAGGCAGTAGTCCCTGAGAGATAGAAATAAAATAAAATGAGCACTATGATTATTCAAGCTTTCGCCCTTGAGAGAATTTCTGGTCTTTGGGACAGGGAGAGGAGTCTTTGAGTAGCCCCATTGAATTGAGAAGATAAAGCTTAGTGTTTGAGAGGTTAAGGCTGCTAGGATTCAGAGTAGAACATGAAGAAAAGAGAGCTGCACAGAGAGATAGTGCTGGAATTCTGCATACAGTTTTGTATGAGTCTTCAGAAAAATACTGATCAGCAGTGCTCTTCCTGACCAGGAGTATGCTCCCTTCCTGTAAAGGAAATAGACTAGTTCTTGTTACCACCCACCACAGTGGAAATTCTCACAATTTATGGGGCATCCAAAATTTTTTTCCTCAATAGTGAGATAAAATTATCCTCCACTAAACGCTACTCTTGCCCCACCTAACGAAGCTTAAAACCGAGAAGTGAGACTGGGTGCAGTGGCTCAAGCCTGTAATCTCAGCACTTTGGGAGGCCCAGGCGGACGGATCAGCTGAGGTCGGGAGGTCAAGACCAGCCTGACAAACATGGAGAAACCCCACCTCTACTAAAAATACAAATTAGCCAGGCGTGGTGGTGCATGCCTGTAGTCCCAGCTAGTCTGGAGGCCGAGGCAGCAGAAGGGCTTGAACCCAGGAGGTGGAGGTTGCGGTGAGCTGAGATTGCACCATTGCATTCCAGCCTGGGCAATAAGAGCGAAACTCCATCTCAAAAAAATAACCAAGAAGTGAAATAATCAATAATCAAATTGCATTTAAGTCACATAGCTGTATTCCAGGCCAAAAAAACTCAAGTATGGCTAGGTGTAGTGGCTCACGCCTGTAATTCCAGCACTTTGGTAGGCTGAGGTGGGAGGATTGCTTAAGCTCAGGAGTTCAAAACCATCCTGGGTAACATAGCAAAACCACTTCTCTACAAAAAATACAAAAATTAGCTGGGTATCGTGGCGTGTGCTTGTAATCCCAGGTACTCAGCAGGCTGAGGTGAGATGATCGCTTGAGCCCAGGAGGTTGAGGCTGCAGTGAGTCGAGATCATGCCATTGCACTTCAGCCTGGTTGACAGAGTGAGACCTTGTCTCAAAAAACAAATAAATAAATAAATAATATAAAAACAACAACAAAAAAAACCACTCAAGTGTATTTATAACAATGCAAAATATCCAGCACCCAACAAGATAGATTGCAAAGGCTGGCAGAAAGTAAAAAAATTGCTAGCCATGCAAAGAAGAAAAAAATCATAACCTGCAATAAAGATACAAAGTGACAACTCAAAATGAGTCCAGAAATAAAATAAATGATGAATTAGTTAATAAGGACATTAAAAAATTATAAAACTATGTTATATATGTTCAAGAAGCTAGAAGAAAAGAATTGATGATGTTAAGTAGTGACATGGAACATGTAAAATAAACCAAAGTAATTTCTAGAAGTGCAAAGTATGAGATGAAAAATACACAGGATGGGATTAACAGTAGATTAGATATTACATAAGAAAAGAGTAGTGAATTTAAAGAAGTAACAATAAAAACAACCCAAAATTAAACACAGAAAGAAAACTACTTTAAAAAAAAGAACTAAACATAAATTATTTGGACAATGCCAAGTGGCCTGATATACTTAATTAGAGTCCCTGAAGAAGGGGGGAACAAAAAGCTTTTTTTTTAAAAAAAAAAAGTCTAAAAATAACACAAATTTGTTGAAACTATAAACACATATAAAAAAGTTATTAAGCACAAACACAAGGAACATAGAAGAAATATACATGACCACATTGCTTACAACCAGTAAAAAGAGAGGAAAGCGTAAAAGCAAACAAAGGAAAAAACATGACATACAGAGAAAAAAAGATAAAAATAACAACAAATCTTCATGAAACAATGCAACCAGAAGACAGTTGTAAAATTTGAAAACATTTCAAATCACTGGCTGTTCTCACTTTTGACACCAATTTCAAGTGTGGGAGTCCCCAAGATGACCCTCAATTTTGATAATTTACATAGCGGACTCAAAACTCACAGAGAGCTCTTGTACTTAACATAGTCATGGTTTATTACAGCAACAGCAACAACAACAACAACAAGAAAAAGATGAAAATAAAAGAAGAGATGCATGGGGAAGTGTCCAGGAAAGTTCCCCACGTGGAATTGTCCTCTCCCAGAGAATTTGCGTACAATGCTACCTTTCCTGTCAATGCTGTGTTACAATAAACATGAAAAGTATTGCTAACCAGCAAAGCTCCCCAGCTTGTTGGTGTCTAAAGACTTTATTGGAACTTGATCATGGGGACATGGTTAATTGCTCACATGGATTACTTCAATTCGCAGCCCCTCCAGAGATCAAACTGATACTGCATGAACTATAGCTCCCACCATAAATTACATTGTCAGAATAATGGGCATTGCCCAACGCTCCCAGCTAAACAAAGACAGTTTTCAGCAGGATGTTCCAAAGGTTTAGATGCTACTTTTCATGAGTGGAGGTCAAAAACTAGATTTCTTCTTGGGCAACAAAAAGTTCTTTGGTATACAACAATGATCGAGATTTCTAAAATACATTAATCCAGAATTCTATATCAATGAAAATATCTTTCAAACGCAAAACAGGAACTTTTTCAGACACACAAAAAGAAAGAAATTTAACAATTCTAGTCCCAAGAATAAGAAATGTTCAGTGCAATTCTACAAGCAGAGAGAAAATTATGCAGAGTGAAAGTCTGTATCTACAAAAGTAGTGAAGAGCACCAGAGCTGGGAGCTATAGGAGTGATACATTTTTTTTCTTATTATTTAAATCCCTATGAAAGATCATGATTTTTTAAAGTAAAATAATAACAATGTAATATGGGGTTTATAACATATGTATAAAAGTGCACAACAACCATAGCACAAAGGCTAAGAGAAGAGGAATGAAAGTATACTATTGCTCCCCCAACAAAGCTTAAAAACACAAAGTCAAAGGATCAAACCTTATATGACATAAAATTCTCACATTTTACATGAATTACTATAATATCACTTGATGGGAGACTTTAAAAAGTTTGAAATGTGGAGCATAAATCCTAATGCAGTTACTAAAACACCATGAAGAGTTACAGCAGATAAGCTAAGAAAAATAAAATACCTAGTCTAAAATAAATAATAAATTTATATAAAAATAGTAACTTTCTCAAAATATTTTCTAGGATTAGACAAAATGATGCATTTGAAGTACTCAGCCAGGTCCCTCTTACTACATTGTAAATGCTCAATTTGTTATTTTTAGTTACTCATTTTAAGTGAACTCTATCACTTCTAACCTTCAGCTCACTCTTCTGAGAAAAAGAAGCAGTCCCAGTGTATACTTCCAAGGTCAATCATAATTGAAGTATTTTACTGTTGTTGCTATGTTGCATTTTTTTTTTTTTTTTTTTTTTTTTTGAGGGAGGGAGGTGGACAGAGTCTTGCTCTGTCACCTAGGCTGGAGTGTAGTGGTTTGATGTCAGCTCACTGCAACCTCCACCTCCTGGGTTCAAGCAATTCCCACACCTCAGCCTCCAAATAGCTGGGACTACAGGTGCGTGTCACCACACCTGGCTAATTTTTGTATTTTTAGTAGAGACGAGGTTTCACCATGTTGGCCAGGCTGTTCTCAAACTCCTGGCCTCAGGTGATCCACCCCTTGGCCTCCCAAAGTGCTAAATGCCTTTTAACAACATCAGGATTCATTTCACCCTATATACATTTATATTTATATCACATAGCAAACTTCTTAATTTTACTCCAGTTAATTTAGACATATAAATACTTTGTTAGAGGCTATTTGGTAGATCTCAGAATAACTGGGAAGATAAAGCTCATGTTCAAAAAACTGGCCCAAATTTAGAAGTTTTAGGTGGCAGGGAACACAGACAAAGTCACATAACAAAAACATTCGGTGGAAGCCCCTGCCTCTGCAGATGCTAATGTCATTTTGACCATCACTGACTCCCATTGCTGAATACAGCTTATGCTGCTATTGTATTTCCACTAGAAGGACTAGTTCTCAAACCTGCTTCTTTAAATTGCTTGTTCCAGGTTAAAAATCCTGAGTAGGATCAGCAGATTGAGTCTGTCATTTGTCTGTAGCTCTCTGGAATTTGTGCTGGCGCGTGAATGTGGGTGTGTGGTTAGAACAAACAAGTAGACTTCCTAGCTGTTGTATTAGATGATAGTTTTATATTTCATCAGTCCTCAATTTATGGAGAATCGCGGCAAAATTCAGAAAGTTTACAAGTTTTGGAGCCTATAGTAAAATCTATTAAAAAATTCAGTTCATTTTAATCTGTTTCCACCCCCAAATCTAATACATTCCTTTTCCTGTGATACTTCTGAAATAAAAATAAAATTTATTGTCCATAACATATTGCCACACTCAACCCAACATGTGCTTACTCCCCTTACCCAAAGGAAAAATACCCAAAGTATCATCAAAGAACCCAATAGCATGTCCAAGTCCATGCCCCAGATTTCTTGGTGACATACTTTTCTATTTCTGTTTAAAGAAGAAAAGAAAAGAAATTACCTCAAGTATGTAATATATACATGAAACTAAAGAGAAGATGATCTATGAGTGTCAAAAAGTCCTCATTTCTGCAGTCGATTACAAAGCTATAGCCTTGCATTAAGGTGCTGAACCTCTCACCCCTTTCTACATTCTCTTTGTTTTCAAGTAACACCCAGGTGGCCCAAGTTTTTCAGGTAATGCAGTGACTCAAACTTTCATTGGTGAGATAACTGCTATCTTTTTGTTAGGGTCTCTGTATAAAAGAGAATTATTTCCATGAAATAATTTATTTTGCTATTTTGTGACTACATGCCATGGAATGACTATACCTTTTAATACTGAAGGGAATTTTACTGCCTTTAGCACCAATTAAGCCAAATAATCAAGCTTTCTCCCCCATATTCCTGAAGTTTTGTCATCTACAGACCCACTACATACATCTTTCTATTCATGTTGTAAAAATTAGAAAGAGCTTTTCATTAACTTAAGTAGATTGTTTCTTAAGTATTATAGCTTCCTAAAGTTTTCTCTTAATCAGCGTTTCTAATGCAACTCTTTCATTTTAACTTTCATAATTTTACCCCTTTATATGTATTCAGTTCTTCTTATTATAAGTTGTCTATTCCACTGAATTACTACTTAGCTTGTGAAAATAAGATAAATGTCTAATTTTTTGTATCTATATCTCAGATAGTTCCTGGTGTATGATTATGCAGGTAAAAATGTTTGGCAGTTGTTGCAGCATTTATTCAAAGCTGGGTCTGCTGAGAATGAATAAATATCAGGATGTAAATGGACTAAATAGAAATGTCCATGTAATAAAGGAAAATAAAATGGACATTTTATAGAATCAATAAATACTAATAGAAAATGTGAAATAACAATGGTAAAACACCCAATTAATTATTTATGTGGGTGTGTTTATGAAATACCACTCAGAAGGAATTACACGTTTTTAAGAACATAAAAATAACCACCTAGGCAAATAGTTGCCAGATGAAGCACTCAAAAACTATTGGTCTTCTGAGACTAGAGTATTTTGTGGGGCAATTGAGACTTTTTCTGGATTTTGGTAATACTAGTAATAATTATTTATTTTTCTTTCCCTTTTTTTCCTTTTCTTTCCCTTCCATTTTCTTTGTTTCCTATTTGAATATACCCCTCTATTTTTTTATTTTCAAACTTACCGTGACAGTTCATAGTTTCTCCATGGTTGCTTAAAGGCTAGATCTAAATTTAAATAGTAAATATTTCTTAAAGAATCTAGAACTGCCATCAGGTTCTTTAGAGGACTGGGTATTTCCAGGAATGACATTTTTGGTGTAAAATAAATAAATAAATAACATATAAATAGTGCTTAATCACCTAGAAAGATATATTTAATATATGAAGAGATTATCTTTAATGCATGTTGTGCAATTGAAACTGACATTATTATTAAAGCATCCTATTTTGGACTTTTTTTAGTTTGTAATGTAAATAACAATCACAAATATTATTATAAAACTCTGGAAAGCATACAAGAAAGTTATCTTTACTGCTGTTTTACAGATAAATGTATTTAGTGACAAGGAATTAAAAATTTGTACCTAGAATCAAGCAAATGTTAAGTGGCTAGAGGAATATTTGGTAGAAGTTTTTCTCAAACCAGATTCAGGCTCTGCCTCCGTAGTACTAAACAGATTCAGGGGCACATGGCCATTTGTCGAAGTGCTGGTGAAAATGACAGGCAGTTTAAGAATAGCTGTAGGAAAAGAGAATAGCTCAGAGAAAATACTCCTGAAGTTTTGCCTGTTGGCTTTTCTATGGAAGAGTAGAAGTTTCTTTTTTTTCTCTCTCCAGTGGAATACCCCCAGTAGAAAAAAATAAAAATCGTTGTGTATTGAATACATAATAAGCCAATGCTGTCTTTAATACTTTTCAGGAAGGGAAATATAAAACAAGACAAAATATTTGAATGCTAAAACAAAAATAGAAAAAAAGTAGAAAATGTGTTAGCCTTCTTTCATGTGGCTTTGGTCTATCTGTCTTCTTTTATGTATAGATAGTCTACATCATTTTGGTTATTGTGGTTGTAATTTCTCTTTCTGTATTTTTGTTCTAGCTAATTCTAGTTGTTATTTTTAGATGGCAATAAGCTTTAATAAGCTATTTGATCATTCTTGCTTTTCATGTCTGTAGAAGATTTGTTTTATTTATTGTTACAATGTTTTGAATCAAGTTTTGCCTGGAAAATCTTTTAAGGCTAATGAGCCATAATATTTATGTTGGGCTATTATATATAGATGAAACAATTCTTTGGTCCTACATTCAGTACTCAAAGTTCTTTCCTTCAATTGTTTATAAATGTTAATTCATCATTTTACTATATCTGGATATGCTATTAGGAAGTTTGCCATAAATCTGATTTTTGTTCTTTTAAAAGTGATTTCCTATTTCTTTGTTTTTCTTTGACATAAATTTTATCATGTTTTCTATATTCTGACTAATGTGAATTTGAAAACTGTTATCTTTAATTCTTGAAAGTGTGTATTCATTAATACATCAAATGTTGTATCTCCTTTTTAAAAATCATCTTCCCTGTCTGGGCATATGTATATCCCTCCTCAGTATTTTTATCCTATATTTAATATCATTTCATCATTTTCTGCTACTTTTTGGTGGAATCGTTCTTCAGTCTGATTTTTTAGCTACTCATTTATTTTTCAGTGTATTAATCCTAAAAATTTTTATTTATCTATATCTTTATCCACTAATACAGAAAGATAATCTCCAATACTATAAAATTTAAACAGAACAGTTCTACTTAGATTTTTTTCTATTTCCCAATCTTATTTCATTTTGATAAAATCTTCTTTTTTAACTTAAATATATTGATTTTTTTGTTTTAAATTATCATCTATTAATTACAGTATTTCAACTTCAGATGGACTTCATTGTACAGTTTGTTATTTTTCTTCAGGCATTTTATTTTGTGGTGTCTAGTATTTTGGTGTGAGCTCATATTGCCCTTGGGGAAATTGACTATTCTGTACATAGTGATATAGGACATATTTTGAAGCCTGAATCCTGATCTGTGTCTGCCCTAGTGAATTTAAAGACATAGAAAGCAGAGAGGCATAGGCATCACTCCCACAAGACAGACATTTGGTTGCCACTCTACAAAGTAACTCTTCAGGTTAGATTTCACCTTCGGCATTTAGAAGCAGCAGTTTCATTTCCAATCTACCAACCCTTAGAGATTAGAGTGAGAGTGATAGCAATAATTCCTGAAGGCAGCTCGACATCCCACACATATTTTCATCAACTCTTCCCCCACAAAAGGGATGCCTGACATGACACTGACTGGGCTTGCAATTTGGGCTTTAAGATCATGATTTGTTTTTCTCTTTTTCCTCATAACGTTGCTTAAATGTTGCATCTCTACATAGAGAAGGATTTACTGGAGTTACTACCATCCCTGCATCCCATAAACTTCCCTCCTGAAATTTTTTCTCTATTATTCAAAATGGTGTAGCTCAGTGGCATATATTGGAACCCTTGATTCACTTTGCATAGCCAATGTTTGTGATGCTCTGTACTTAATAGAACACTATCAAACTAGGGTTCTTCCATGACCATTACAAAACTAGCAAAGGCTTTGACATAGAAACTTCTCAATTATATTCCTATCTGCAAGTAATATGCAGTCCTTCTTAGAAGAGAGGAAGCACTACAATCTGCAGGCCCAGCCCTACATTTTGCAGAGTTAATGGCAGGAGTAAAAATGGAGGCACGGAGACATATCTAAAGATTTAACATTTATAAACAAAGCTAACAGAGGCTGTTAAATGAGATACTTTCTATCCCTTTCCTTGAATATTTACATATAAATGTGTAAAGCTATTTTTAAATACCTTTAATAGCTAAATGCTATTTTAAATAGCTGTAAAGTTAAAAATGTAAAATAAGGCTGAATTCAAAAATTTTTTTGCACATATGAGTGTTTTGCTAGTGATGTTTGAATGGATAATAAAATAAAAACATAATAAATTCATAAAATTGTATGCTTTTATTTTGTGCATATTATTTTTTCTTGCTTTTATTTTATGTCAGAAATTGTTTGGATACATTAAAGATCAAATACTTTATAATCAATGGAAAGTGATGATGCAAAAGTATAAAAATATAAATCTATTCAAAGAAGACAAATATTTACTTATTTAAAAAGAAGAAAATTAGAATGTTGAAATCAAAATATTACAAATTATTAGATGTCTCAAAGTGATTTTACTCCAAAAATTCAAGATTATGTTAGAATTAAAATCAAAATATAATTATAGTAGTTCCAACTTTCAAGGAAACAACATAAACTAAATTTTTACCTATTTTCAAAAGTTTAAAGAAATCTTATTGAATATTTAAAAAATAAAATTATTAACAATACTGGTTCAATATCTCTCTGGCTGACAATGTAAAGAGATTTGGCATAATGTTTCACCAATATTTTGTCTAGAAAAAACTATGAATACACATTTAAGATCATGAGTTATTGTTATGACTGTTTCTCTGCATCATGTGAAATTGTAAATGTCAAGTTCACTTGTTATTACCCTCTGGAATCATGAATAAAACACAAAGAGAAGGAGGAGGTGGGGAGAGGAAAAGGAAGAATAAAAGATATTAACCACTACTAGAAGATGATTTTAAAGTTGTATAAGAATAAGTGCATTAAATAATTTGTCTTTTTATGATATAAGTTCTTTCACTCAATCCTTCCTACACTCTGAAACAGTGTGCATCATCTGAATTAAGAGTAACATAATTCAAAGAACTTCATAGGTTTTGGGAGAGTCACCCTGTATTAGTCTGTTCTCACACTGCTAATAAAGACATACCTGAGACTTGGTAATTTATAAAGCAGAAAGGTTTAATTGACTCCCATTTCCACATGGCTGGGGAGGCCTCACAATCATGGTGGAAGGTGAAGGAGGAGCAAAGTCATGTCTTACATAGCAGCAGGCAAGAGAGCATGTGCAGGGAAACTCCCCTTTATAAAACCATCAGATCTTGTGAGACTTATTCACTATCATGAAAACAGCATGGTAAAGACATGCCCCCATGATTCAATTACCTCCCACCAGATCCCTCCCATGACATGTGGGAATTATGGGAGCTACAACTGAAGATGATATTTGGGTGTGGACACAGCCAAACCATATCACACCCTTTCATTTGATAATACAGGGATAGAGCTAGGAAGAATTATTTCACTGAGGCCTAATCATTGTTACTGATGAGAGCAGCTGTTTAGGGTCACAAGTGTTTTCTGTACCAGATATAAGCTCTAGATTCCGAGTTAAACAAAAAGTTAACCACTTGTTTTTTAATATATTTATTTTTACTTCTTTGTAATAGGTGGAGACTTCTGAGAAACCCAATCCTCTTGTCTAAGTCTAAAGACAATACTGAAAAACAATTTTTTTTTCAAATATCAGTTGCAACCTGAAACATTTATAACAATGCTCAGCACATACTAGCTGACTAATAGATCTTTTTGAATGAATGTTATTATTATCATCATGTGATTTTAGGTAAATGCCTAATAGATATACTAATTATTTCTCATTCTGATCTGAAATTTTGCTAATTAGTATTCATACAATCTTATGATGAGAGATAATTCTCTCTGGATCTCTCACATATTTGAATGTTTTACACACAGAAGCACTGACTGCCTTTTTTGTGACTATCTTTACAGAAATGTTCGTGCAGCAATCAGCCTTAAAAATAGTGTCTCCCTCTGAAGCAGAAAGCTAGTTTACTTATTTTCCAGTTTTAGTAAAGATAGTATCTTCCTCTGGAGCAAAGGTAGACATGCTAACTTACATTATAAAATATTCAAATACATAGTATCAGTTTCCCTTGCCTGTAATACAACCTATTGCTTGTATAGCTATCATCTAGCCCTCTTCATGTTTTTCTGTGAGTATTGGAGTTTAGGGAACCAGCACAAGAAAAATCTGATGCTCCGGTTACTGCTATTGCTGTGAGTAATAAATTTCTTTGACTCTGACTCTAGAGTCTCATTTTTACTGCCAGCATCCATGATCCTGTGACATAACTAGATAGCTGGAAAGTGGTGTAAGATCTCAGACCAGGTACAGCTTTCCTGGTAAACACAGGATCGTGATACTGATAGAGGCATGGCTTTAGCAAGAAGAAAGGTAAGGTCATCCCATGCTCAGTAATGGAACTTGAGGGAAACCCATGAGAATCATTATGGAAAAAGCTGACAAAATTGTGTAGCCAACTGAGTATAAAGGGTCCTTCACTTATTTGCCAGTTACGAGTTTTGTGACCATTGGGTAAGTAAATATACATTTTTTAAATACATACATATATTTTATGTTGTCAGTAATAAAATGACAACAAGTTCAATTAAAAATAGGTAAAATATTTGAAGACATACTTCCCAACACAAGATAAATGAATGTCCAGTAAGCAACTGAAAATGTATTCAATAATTCATCATTAGTAAAATGCAAATTAAAACCACAATGAAATACTACTATTGAAACAACAATGAGATACTACTAAACACTCACTATAATGTTTAACATTAAAAGACTGAAAATGCCTATTATTGACATTTTCATTAGTTGTTTGTGGGACTATAAAAGACCACAATCACTTTAGAAAATAGCCTGAAAATTTCTTATAAACATATACTTAACATATAATCCACTGATTCTATTCCTAGTTATTTGCCCAAAAAATGCAAAAATATGTCAGTACAAATACCTGTACAAAATGTTTAAGACAGCTTTCTTTAAAAATACCCAGAAATTGGAAACATCCCAAATGTGCATCAATAGGTAAAAAAATAAACAGATTGTGTTATATCAAAACTTGATTTACTGCCCAAAAATAATTAGGAATGAACCACTGATTCACTAACACGGATGAATCTGAAAAATATTATGCTGAGTGAAAAATGCCAATTGCAACCGAGTACTCTCTGGATGATTCCATTTATATGTAATTCTAAGAATGGCAAAATTAATCTATAGTGGCAAAATATAGACCAGTGGTTACCTGAAACTGGCAATGTGAGGGACTTACTACAGAGAAACATGAAAGAACATTTCAGGATGACACAAATGTTCTATATCTTGATTGTGGTGGCGTATATTTGTCAATATCAATTGAACTTTTATGTTTAGATCATGTGTGTTTGATTGCATGTAGATTATACTTCAAAGCTTTTAATTTTAAAATGGAGTGAGTTTATGTCAATAAAATGAATGGTCCAAGAAAAAAATGGTGATTTAGAAAGAGTGCATAATATTTTTCAATAATTTTTAAAATATACTTTGCTTTTCATTCTAAATACTTAATCAAAGCACTTAGAAGAATCAAAGGGCTGTTGTTATTTAGCCAAAAAGAGCAGAATTGTGTTATACAAAGAATCTCTTGAAAAGTACAGTGCATATAAGAAACAAAAATAAACAAAATAGTGAGAATATCAAGGTTTACTTTTTCATGTTTGGTATTTAATATCTGTTTCCTTCTGTGAAACTAAAACTGTCTAAGGTCAGATAACTTTTTTCTTATTTGTTGCTAGTGCTTGGCACACTGCTTGACTTACAATAGGAAATCAAATCGTCATCTGTCACCTGAACGGCTATGTCAGTATCTTATTTTATTTCTTCTAGACCAAAAACGATTTCTTGGTGTTAACAGGCAGAGGCTCTTTTTAGACCAATTTTACAAAATGGAGTCAGTTACACTGTCCAAATTTACCTTCATTATGTGTAGGCATCGGCTGCGCTGCTAAGACCCATTATGGGTCACCATAGAAGTCCACAGGCACCGGCTCTCTCAGAGCTGCAACTCTGTATTTGACCATTACTCAGTAGGGTTACAAAGCCGTGAAAAACAAATTCAACAATTGGCTCTCAGACAAGGCTTGCACTGGAGAGAGAAAGAAGATATGAAGGTCAACAATTTATAGTGAATATAATTACATTGCACGTAACTAGAGTTGATGCTATTATGGAAGAAATGACACAGCAGTGAGGTTTTTCTATCATTTTATATCTTGCCACCCTCTTATCAGCGCTCATTTCACTTTTCACTAGTTATAAAATTGACAGCATTTGCTGCAGTTTGTACAGCTTTTCAGGATAGGCAATTTTGAGATAGTTTTCCTGAGTGCCCGGTTGAGTTAGTACAGAAGAAATATAGTATAAGTAATATGTTCAGATTTGCCAAATTATCAAAAGTACCAAATAGATGTGCCCTGTGATCAAAAAGTAGCCCAAAATTGTGGGTTAAATGATGAAATACAGAGGAAATGAAAAGAATAATTTTTTCAGCCAACCTAAGAAAATAGAACAAAAATTTAATTCTTTGCTAATATGTATCTATATGTGTGTACATATGAAAAGGATTAAATTTTCTTAGGTGGATTGAAATAATTATTTTTTCTATTTCCTCTATTTCATCTTTTGTCCCACAGTTTGAGGCTACTTTTGGTCACAGTGCAAATAGATATAGAACTTTTGATAACTTGCCAAATCTGAACATATTATAGTTATACATAATATATATGACTGTATTATTATATGATTATACTCATATACATGTAATATATATGGCTACCAAATATATGTTTTATATATATGACTATATAATATAGGAGCTTAATATATATATACTGAATATATATAATATATAACATTGAATCAATGTATAATAATAAATACAACTGAAGTGGTGCATCTTGAAACTTGAGTTATATCTGTATCATGTCATCTTCTTGAATTTGGAACTGAACTGGTAAACTAGGATTTAACCACCCTGATCCAAGGACTCAAATTTGAGAATGCAGCTTCCTAAGATGAAAGTAATCTCCTTCAATGGCTCTGATAGGGGAATTATATCACTTTTAACAGTCAGTTTTTCATCCATTGTCACATCTCACTTAAATCACTTAGATTCTCTAAACAAGTGTTTGAGGTTTATTTTAAAATATTTCTAAAACACTTCAATTTCCATTGGACTTATCATCTCCTGGCGTGGATAACAAAGCAATGAGGGCAAGGCAGGCAGCCAGCAAAACTGGAAAGCAGGGAATGTGCATTGTTGCTGTCACCAGTCTCTACGCTCACAGGCTGTATATCACATTAATGATATGTGTTCATCTCCCACACAGCCTAACACCCCCAATTACTCAGCTTATCACACCTTCAAAACCTGCTATGAGCAGAGTTGCTGAAGAAATTCTGTAGGCATGCATGACTATTCAGCTTCCACATGCTGTGCTTCTTAGAACTTATTTGCACTTAAGGAATGTAGATTTCAGCTGAGGAAATAAGGTTAGAATGCATGATTTCAGACATCAGTGAATTTACAAATTTCTGACAAAATCATGAATGTTGATGCCTAAATCAATTCATTACTAAAGAGTGACTTTCCATGAAAATAAGACTTCTAAGAAATGACTCCAATTGGATAATCTTCATACTATGCATACATTCTGGGACAGATGACCCGGGTATTAACCTCATTTTTAGGAGCTCCATTTCATTTACATAAATCATTTGATACATTAAGCTGATTTAAAACAAAAGGGGACAGATTTTTATCTTTTGAATATGTTTTTACCATAAATCTCCATGTTTTAAAAGTATGGAACTTGAATGACTGAACAATATTTTGAAAGAAAAAATACAATATTTTTCTTGCAGTATATAGAGAGAATGAATAGAATTGCAGACATGGAAAAAAACCCACGAAGTTGGACTGCTTCAGTGAAATTCTAATGGCATAAATTCCTACCAGTAGTGTGGCCTTGGGCGTGCTCTTGTATAAACCATTTGTGCCTCTGCTGCTCATTTGTGAACTCCTTATTTATCCTCTTTAGTAAACTGGAGGTAACAATAGAATTCGGATCATTGAATTGTTGTGAGAATGAAATGTGTTAATCCATGTGGAATGTGTTACATGTGGGTGATACAAACAAAACATTGAGTTAATGTCAATCCTTATCTTTCCTGGACAGGATACATTTAATATTGCGTGGAATGGTCATAGCTGCTAGCTCAACTGAGATGATTAATGAAGTATACTTAAATTGAACAGTAAATTACTTGCACAGTTATCATCTCTTCTAAATACTTACAAAATCATATGAGATATAACTGCTTTTCACAGGTGTGGAAACTTAGGCTCTTGGAAGCCAGGAAACTCAGACAAAGTCACATGCTAATAAGCAGTTAAGTTGGGACTTGAACTTGAAATTTTTAGGCTAGAGTGCCTTCTCATAAACCACAGTTGCTGTCCCTGAAGTATCCTGTCCTGATGAGCTGGGAATGCAGGGGAAATTGTTATGAATGAGAGGCTTCCTCATGGCCTATGAAGGACTTTAATGTACCAAACACACTAGACTTTATTTAGGTATACGCTTGTCCCCCGAGTCTGATGAGATTGCTGTGGCAATCGCTGGCTGAGTGTGACCTTAAACCTTCAAAGACCTGTGAGCCAGTTACACACCTTCCGTGCTCTGTACTCATAAGAATCACATTTAGATTCTAGCTGCAGTCAGAGAAAACTAAGTTAATAAGACATTACTGACCTCAAAATGTATCCAGGAAATTGAGTTAAACTTTGATGTGAAGGTTACATTGACCTTTAGCAGAATGGTTCTCTAATTTTTCTTCTTTCCCTTTTCTCTATGTGCCTTGTCTCTATCTACCTTTCCATTTATCATTGTCTAAGGGCATTATTTCATCTTTTTTCTAAGCCTTTCTCTCTTTCATCCTTTTTCTTTCAACCTAAGCTTCACATATCTTATTTCCTTTAAAAATTATATTCTGTGAACTATCTTCCTGTATTTATCTTACACTTTTATATTTCTATTATATCTCATATCCTTGGGAACTTAGTAAGTTTTTAGGAAGACTTGCTTAAGATTTTATAGTTTTAGGGCCTGACAGGTAGCTGCAGATCATTTAGTTTATTTTTTTTTTATTTTACCTATGAAGCCACAAAGGTTGAGTAATTTTTTTTAAGTATAAACAGTTTTCCAGGAGATTTATCAAGTAATTCATTTATATTTCTATAGTTCCACTGCTATATATTATTTCACCAATTTCTTTACCATGTTTGGGCCACTTGAAATACCTTGCTTTCAGGATCTGCTTAGTATCTACTGTTGTCTGCCTTTATTTTTTATTTTTTTTTTGTATTGACATTTTACAGATTAGGGATCATCTTACTGATATTACTCAATGCTGTTCTTTACTAAACAAAGTACTTACAAAGTACTTTTTTGTTGATCTTAAAAAGGACTTGTGGTAAAGTGAATTTTTTTTTAATTAGTAATCTTTATTTTTTATTTCACAGCAAAATTGAGTGGGGAATACAGAGAATTTCCATATATCCATATCCCCATACACATGTACAACCTCTCTCACTATGGGTCCTCCACCAGAGTGGCCTATCTGTTACAGTGAATGAAACTACATTGTCACAGAGTTATCACCCAAAGTCCGTAGTTCACATTGAGGTTCATTCTCGGTATTGCACATGCATGTTTTTTAACATATGCATAAAGGCATGTATTTGCATAAAGACAGTATTGAAATATTTATTAAACAGAATAGGTTCTTGCATCTGTGGTTCTGTGCCTGGTATTAAATTGAGAACATTCTTCCTGCTGCTTCAAATATTGCTTCTTTTCTTTTTTCTCTTTTTTTTTCTAGTTTTCCCAATAGGCGTATTTGCCATTGTGTAGTTGTTCCCCAGTCCTTGAGTATTTTTTTTCCATCTTTCTCCTCTTTGCTTTTCAGTTTTGAAAGTTTCTATTGTCATATCCTCAAGCTCAGAGATACTTTCCTCAGCTGTGTCTAGTCTGCTAATGAGTCCATCAAAGGCCTTCTTCATTTCTGTTACAATGTTTTTATCTCTAGCATTTCTTTTAAATTCTTTCTTAGAACTTCATTTCTTCATTTACAATAGCTGTCATTATTGCATGTTCTCTTTATTTTTCCTACTAAAGCTATTGCATATTAATGATAGTTTCAGAAAATTCTCGGTTTGATAATTCCAACATTTCTGCCATGTCTGACTCTGGTTATGATACTTGTTTGGTGTCTTTAAACTGTGTTTTATATCTTTTAATATGCCTTGTAATCTTTTGTTGAACGATGAACGTGATTTACTGTGTTAAAGTAACTACAGTAAACAGGTCTTTAAAATTATAATGGTAACATGTTGGGAGAGGGAAATTATTCACTATAGTCTTTAAGTCATATTCTCAAGATTTTGTGTGGGCTTTTTTTCTTTCTTATCTATGTTCTTTATTACATTTATATGGTGTTAAATCTATTAAATGTATAATACACACAGCAAAAACCTAAATTAAAATAGAATTACGTACATCTCTATGCTTAATAAAGGAAAAATACACCATTCATTTATTTTTGTCTTACTACAGAGAAACTTAACAGTGCTGTGAAAGGATTTAACCAAAAAATTTTATTGCTGATGGTAACTGTGGTGATTATGATGGCAGGAGTGTGAAAAAAGAAAGGAGACCTGTGGATAAGTATTAATTTAACAGATCGAGAATAGAAGGATATTGGGAAAGAATTTAATAATTTAAGTGGAAAAAATAAATAGTACATATAGATGTTCTATAAAAACTGACATGTTGTAAATATTAAAGACCAGTATGGCTTTTATTCAATAAGTTAAAGAAAATAGTGCTGAAAATAACCCCCAAAATATAGGCATGAAAAATATGATTTTAGTCCACAGAGTGTATGCCAAAGATTTTGCATTGGATTATAAGCAGAATCAGAGGCCATTCTGAAGAGTTTTGATATGTGGAATGAACTAATCCAACTTACTTATTTTTAAAAAGAGACTGCTCCAGGTGCTGTGTGAAAAATGGATGGTGATGGAGAAGAGTCAAATTACCACAGCATTGGAGTCTATTTCCATATATGGGAGCAAAATAATTTCCAGCTGGAACCAAGTTTCCTGCAGAAATTTATTCATTTCTCTTCAGAGGGATTTCAGAAAATAACATTTTGTTATTAACAGAATTCTTTATTACTGCAAACAGCAAACAACTGTGTAAATCTGCAGAAATAAAATGTTCACAAATTGAATGCATTCGCAGTTAAAAACCAGAATTGAATTAAGCCTACATTCACTAAAATATAAAATATTTTATATGATAATATGAGTAAACAAATGCTTGATTGTAAGAATACAAAATCTATTTAAATTTCAAGAGTAATGTTTATTAAATTAATCATCTAAGCCACTAGCTATTATCCAGGGGCTGTGGATACAGTAATGTAATGATTATATTATGCTCTTATCACTGGAAGAATTGAGTTAAAAATGGTTAAAAGTAGTTTTGAAAATTGGGTAGGGGAGTCAAATTACAGTTTTAAAGATGGAAGTCATATGTGCCAATAATATAAATCAAAACCAGCCATCTTTGATACAGTGTCAGATGTTAAGAAAATTAACATTTGATATCTGTAAATGTTCACTGACATAATTGTTCACTAACCTGTTTACTCTGTTATCACAGCCAGGACTTAACCTTAGGGATGTTCTATTTATTTTTAGATCAATAAGAACTATGCCTTAGACTAGGTAAAGAAATGAGGAATGTGCCAAAACTATTTCGGGGTTTATTTCACTAAGAAATCTGGTTCCAGTGACGAGTAATTCTGACAGGTATTTTTTAAGGTAATTAACCATCATTCCTTATATTCAGTGGTGAATTTACATTATCAAAGATAGACTGTGGTTTGGCATGTGATAAAGTGATCTTAAACTACTCTTTCTGATATGTAGATGACTTTAAGTAATTATGCCATCTTTTGTGAGTCCAGTAAAATGAGGATGAAAGGAATGGCCTGTTCGAGCATGAATGACTGCTTTTTTTTCTTGACATTTAGATATTGTATTGTTTTTATCAATGTTACTTCTGAAATGACTAAATTAAATCATGGTCTAAAGGCTATAGGAGTAGCTATTTTCCTACATGGAATATTTTTCATTTTTAATATACCATACCTAATTTAAGTGTATTATAAAATGAAAACAAACAACAAAACTTCAAAATAAGCCAACAATAAAATACTAAGCAAGAGTTAGTATTTGTAAATAAAACTTTCTGATGAATTTGTGTTTTTAACTTAAATGTCCTCAATTTTATTTTGCATTACATAACCTTTTAATTTAGTAACAGAAGCCTCAGAAACAACTGGTTACACCAAAAAATTGGCATAATGGCATTGTTTTATGGTTGAATGTAAATTCATTTCCAAGTACATTAATCTTGCTTTTAATTCAGTAGAATTTTTCCTCTGAGGCATTTGCAGTTTGTCAGCTCTTCACTAAAGCAGATATATGTTGCGCAGTATAATATACTTTCCTGACTAGATTTCAAATTAACCTTTTTCTATCAATTGTAAAATGCAATACTTGACCACTAAAGGTACTATTAACACCTCTGAGGTTCAGCGTGTTATTAAACTTAAAGCAAATCAACGAAGTTCATATTAAGATCAGATTAAAGATTTACACTCTGTAAAAGGTTAAGCAAATTTCCATGCTTTTTGATATTTTTAATTTGCATCTTTAATAAGCTGTAGCATCAACAGAGCTTCTGGCTTCATTTGCAGATGTTTCAACACAAAAAAACTTGTTTGTTTGTTTGTTTCCCCATAATGTCAAAATATTCTAGGTCAGAAGTTTAAAGTCTCTGGAGCACCAACATGAGTAAGCCACCAAATTTTAATACTTTAAAGAACTTCAGACTTGATGATGATACTGAAAGGGACTCAGCCCTTTTTGCCCTCATCCCTATTTCTTTACCTAATACCTCCTTGCCCACTGTTACTGACCTCCCTTGTGTATTTTTACCTAGAAGCAGAGGTCCTATGAGTTTCTGAACATAAAGAAAAGGACTGGACCTAAGCAGAAACTTGAGCACTAACTACTTCAGACCACTAGGGGATTCTTCTGTAACATTTTCTACTGAGTTAGTGCAGCTTTCAAAATTGTCGAGTTTTCCCCTGAGGATAATTTAGACAATGAGGCAGTCTGTGCTTTAAATTTTCTTCAGTGGCTAAAAGTACTCCTTTTCTCACTAGGTGTTAAAGGATGCACTTGAATATGGACTTATTTAGGTCACTAGGGCATCCCAGAGCCAATTTGCAGCAACAGGGTGTTAGGAGAACATATTAACTCTTCAGACTATTAAGATGCCATTTCATCTGCACAAGTCAATGCACTCTTCAAGCTACCTATTTTCCTTCCACTAGGGAATTCCGCAATCAACTGGAATAAAGAGTTAAGTAAGTATTTTGTTTTTAAAGACTCTGCCTCAAGTGACGAAGATGTGACTTCAAATAGAAGGTCTTACTAAAAAAAGAGTATTGTTTTAGTGATTATATTGGAGGAGATTAGTCAGAGGGCTTCAAGTATATCTATGATAAAGTGTGTTTGTGTAAACTCTTCTTCATATTCACCACTAAGCTTTTAGTTTTCAGGCCTGTTTATATTTGACATAACTTTCCTTTTATTAAATGAAATTTTCAAATGTACATTTAAGGCAAACAGACAAATAATAATCCAAATGGTTTCTTAGAAGCACTGTGTTTTACTATTAATCTTGAAGCAAAAATCGAACTGTAGCACTTGGAGGTTGCTATGCTTTGAATGTGTCTCCCAAATTTAATGTGTTGTAAACTTAATCCCCAGGGGAACAGTGTTGAGAAGTGGATCCTAATGGGAGGTGTGTAGGTCATGAGAGTTCCATCCTCATGTATGAATTAATCTCATTATCATGAAAGTGAATACATTATCCCAGGAGTGGATTTATTTTAAAAGTGAGTATGACTTCCTCTTACCCTCTCTCACTCTCATCCTCTCTTGACCTTCCATCTTCCACCATGGAATGACACAGTAAGAAAGTCCTCACCAGATGCCAGCTCTATGCTGTTGGACTTCTAAGTGGCCAGAACCATGAGCCAATAAATTTATATTCTTTATAAATTACCCAGTTTCAGGAATTCTGTTATAGCAGCACAAAAGAACTAAAGCTAAAAGGCAAAATCAAATAACCATGTCAAGATACACAGTCAAGGGAGTTTCTATTGAGTCTAAATATAATGTGTGCCAGTATCAAATAGTCAATAAATGCTGTCTCACTCTGTACCATTAATTTACATGATCAGGTACAATGTCTACTCTAATATCATTTTTTGAGCATCATATATTAACTAGACACCAAGGGGTTAAACTGAGTTTGTATGACAAACTGAAAGCTAAGTGGTCGTGGAAGCTATGGGTCTATCGTTTAAAAATAAGTAAATAAAAGGTAAACTGTCTAAACTAATTACACACACATACACACACACACACACACACGCACATAAATACACACTTGCAGACATACTTAGAGCCAAAAGCATACCGGTATGTATGGGAGAAAAGAAAGTGGTAAAGAAAGAAACATGTTCATGTCACTTTTACCCTTCTCTTAATAATCTTACTGCTTTTGCTGTAAGAATAAAAGTTTGAATTCAGTTTCAGTTGCTTTTTAATCTCTGAAGAACTTTTATGAGAGATTCTTTTAAAATAAAAACAGAAAACAAATGTGTGTGTCTTTCATTATTTAAAATAATTATATTCATTGAACGGCAAAGACATTCTTAAACTGGAAATTATCATGAAGGAAACTCGATATTCTGGAGTTGGCATATCAAATCTGGTATGTGGATGTGGGCATGTGTGATTTGGGGAAAGAGAATACATTGTGGTTAAGGCCTTGGTCTCTGAAACCAAACTACCAATATTTAAAACTGACTTCAGTGACTTAGCAGTCCTGTGACATAGTCAGTCAATCTACTATCGTCTCTGTGTTTAAGTTTTCTCGTTTTCGAAGTGATGATAATATAAGACCTGACTAGCTTCAGAACACTTTTGTGAGAATTAAATGACTTAATATATGCAAAGTATTTAAAACAGTGCTTGGTACATGAAAATTGCTGGAAGTTATTCAGATGTAAAACTGATAGATTAATATTAGTACAAATTCTAAATATTTTCTTATGTTTTATTTCCTTCCTAATAATTCTGATTTCAGTAATACTCTCAGATAATCCTTTAGTACACAATTCAGTTCACATTTGAAGGCCCATGTAAAGTCTTCCTTGTTTGCTCCAATGCAAAGTAATTTCTCTTTTTCTAAACTTCTCTATCACATATAGACTGCTGCACTTAGTTGCGCAATGTCCCTTGCAACATATATCAAGTTTTTTTTTTTTTTTGGAGACAGAGTCTGGCTGTCGCCCAGGCTGGAGTGCAGTGGCGCGATCTCGGCTCACTGCAGGCTCCGCCCCCCGGGGTTCACACCATTCTCCTGCCTCAGCCTCCCCAGTAGCTGGGACTATAGGCGCCCGCCACCTCGCCCGGCTAATTTTTTGTATTTTTAGTAGAGACGGGGTTTAACTGTATTAGCCAGGATGATCTCGATCTCCTGACCTAGTGATCCGCCAGCCTCGGCCTCCCAAAGTGCTGGGATTACAGACGTGAGATATCAAGTTTTAAAACCTGCTATCAATTCATTCTGTCTTCCATAAAATCTTAGTCCCTCTTGCTTCAATGAAAGTCCATTTCTTCTTGTACTGAAATTTGTGAAAATGATGAACAGCTGGGCATAATCATTCATATAATCCTATACTCAAACCTTTATGTCAGTTATCTTGTGATTTTCTTCTCTGTAAACTAACTACAAAACCATAAAGTGTTTCCTGGTAATTGTTTCACCCAAAATCTTGTTACTGCATTATTCAAATACCAGTCCCCTCTTTCTTTAAAATGCCTTCACTTCTGTTCTCTGGTTCTCTGGGACCACTTTCTCACCTTCTTTCCCAGTATTCCAGTAAGTCATCTAGTATTGATGTGTTCATTGAAGAGATATGGTCTGTTTCACATTCCTATCCAGAAGCAGGACCTTAACTGAATTGCCTGTCGATGATGTGTCCTTACAAGGAAGTAATATTACCTCCTCTTTCATTAGTATTAATTCTTGTAAAAACTCATAATTATTTTTTCCCAAGAAAATTTTAATTTATATCTTGATGATGAGCTGTTACATTAGCCAATAAATATTCAGAAAAATATTATAAAATACATTTTAAATGTTTTTATTAGGAGCACTCTATTTACTAAAATGTTGAATTTTTGATAGTGGATTGTCCCAAATGCTACTACTTTTCTTCTCCTTGTACGATATGTCTGACATCCATGATATTCTTCCTCTATAATTAGGCAGAAGACAATATATACTCAATCTTATTACTGAGCTCCCTCTTACATGATGATAATTAAATGACAATGGATTTTCTGTGTATAAAAACTGTGATTTTGTTTTCATATTCCACTGAATAATAGTAATTATTATTAGGAAAAAATGATGGGAAAAAATCACAAAGCTAAAGTTGGAAAATACACGGATACTTAGAATCAACAAATATGATTTAATAAATAGGAGGTTATTTTGGTTTATTTGGCTTTTAATTGAGTTCTTATCTTTATGAACATATGAGAAAATATTTTCCTTTTAATTTTTTTTTTTTTTTTTTTTTTGAGACAGAGTCTTGCTTATCACCCAGGCTGGAATGCAGTGGTGTGATCTCAGCTCACTGCAACCTCTGCCTCCTGGGTTCAAGCCATTCTCCTGCCTCAGCCTTCCGAGTAGGTGGGATTACAGGAATGCGCGACCACACCCGGCTAATTTTTGTATTTTTAGCAGAGATGGGTTTCGCTGTTGGCCAGGCTGGTCTCCAACTCCTGACTCAGGTGATCCCCCCACCTCAGCCTCTCAAAGTGCTAGGATTACAGGCGTGAGCCACTGCGCCCTCCCTTTCCTTTGAATTTGAAAAGACCTGTTAAGCCTTGAGGACAAGGCATATTTGCACATTTGCGTGCCCAGTGACTGAGGCGCAATAAGTTTCAAATTAAAATTAGAAAACGGTCTAGCATATTTCATTTTCTAGTATTAGCACACGTGTCCCAAGGAACACTTTTTAAAAGGATGTTAATAATTGTCAAACACATTTGACAAGTGCCAGATTAAATACATTTGAACAGGTTTCTTAAAGAATTTATCAGCGCTCAGGATTCATATCTTTTAAAGGAGATGAAAATATGCATTTTCCAGCAAAATGTAGATGATCATAAACTTTTCTTTCCAGAACAGCTTGTAAAATTAATAAGAGTTTGGGATTTGAAATCTTAAACAAGTATTGTATATGTAACTTTAATAGGATTTAATATTGTTAGAGAACTTTATAACAGAAACATATTTATTAGGAAAATAAAATAAAAATAAATATGAATAAGCAAAAAGAATAATTTATATTTTTTTGTTTTACATAGTTAAATAACATTTTTAATATGATGTGTTTTTCATTTTAAAATAGTATATTTAAATTTAAAATGTGCATGCCTTTGAACCTACTAATTCAACTTTTAAGAATGTTTTCCATAGATATATATATGAATGTTTTTTATACACATGTGTGAAATTGTATGTATAATATTTGTTGCAGCATTTTTCACCAATAAGGAAATAATTGGAGCAGTATGATAGTTTCATAGAATGGAATTACTAGGTGGCTTGAATTTAGGACTAATGAATGATTCAATAGAGTTGCAAGATACAAAAATAACATAAAATAATGAGTTGTATTTCTTCACACTAACAATGACCTGAAAAGGAAATTAGGAAAACAATTTAATTTACAATCAAATAAGCTAAAATACCTCAAAATAAACTTAAGTAAGAAGATGAAAGACTGTATATTAAAAACCGCAAAACATTGATGAAAGACATTAAATAAGGCACAAATGAAAAACTCCAATGTTCAAGGATTAGAAGACTTAATATTATTAATATTCATTCTACCCAAAGTGATCCATAGATTTAATACAGTCTCTCTACCAAAATTCCAATGGCATTTTAAAGAAAGTAGAGGCCAGGCGCCGTGGCTCACTCCTGTGATCCCAGCACTTTGGGAAGCAGCGGCAGGCAGATGGCCTGAGGTCAGGAGTTTGAGACCAGCCTGACCAACATGGAGAAACCCCGTCTCTACTAAAAACACAAAATTACCTGGGCGTGGTGGCACATGCCTGTAATCCCAGCTACTTGGGAGGCTCAGGCAGGAGAATCCCTTGAACCCAGGAGGCAGAGGTTTTGGTGAGCCGAGATCCCACCATTGCACTACAGCCTAGGCAATAAGAGCAAAACTCCATATAAAAAAAAAAAAAAAAAAAAAAAAAAACAAAGAAAGTAGAAAAGAATTTAAAATCCACAAGGAACTGTAAAAAAAAAATACAAATAGCCAATCAATCTGGAGAAAGAACAAAGCTGAACTTATCACACTTCCCGATTTCACAGTATATTTAAAAGCTAAAGTACAGTGGCTCATGCCTGTAATCCCAGCACTTTGAGAGGCCGAGGCAGGCAGATCACAAGGTCAGGAGATTGAGACCTTCTTGGCTAACACGGTGAAACCCTGCCTCTACTAAAAATACAAAAACAAAATTAGCCAGGCATGGTGGCGGCCGCCTGTAGTCCCAGCTACTCAGGAGGCTGAGGCGGGAGAATGGCATGAACCCGGGAGGCGGAGCTTGCAGTGAGCCGAGATTGCGCCACTGCACTCCAGCCTGGGCGACAGAGCAAGACTCTGTCTCAAAAACAGAACAAAAACAACAACAACAACAAAAAGCTAAAGTGATCAAAACAGTAAAGTGTTAGCATAAAATCAGACCCATAGACCAATGGAATAAAATAAAGAACTCTGAAGTAAATCTATACATACACAGTCAATTGATCTTCAAGAAGGAAGCAGGAATATACAATGAAAAAAGGAGAGTGCCTTCAAAAAAGGATGTTTGAAAAGCTGAATATCCACATTTAAAAGAATGAAATTAGACCCTTATATTACACCATACACAAAAATCAGTTCAAAATAAATTAAAAAGTTAAACATAATAACCCATATTATAAAACTTGTATAATAAACATAGGGGAATAGCTTCATGATATTGCTCTTAGCAATAATTTTATAAATATGGCACTAAAACACAGGCAATGAAAACAAAAATAAACAAATAAAATGTCATTAAACTAAAAAAAAAATCTTAAAAAAATAAGAGTGAAAAGGATCCCTATGGAGAAATATTTGCAAACCATGTATCTAATAAGGGATTGATTTCCAAAATGTATAACAAATGCATCTCAACAGCAAAACAAGCAAGCAAACAAATACCCCTAAATAATCTGATTTAAAAATGGGCACAGAACTTGAATAGACGCTTTCCAAAGAAGTATATAAAGCAAGAATGTAAAAAGATGGCCAACATTACTAATCACAAAATAATACAAATCAAAACCACAATGATATATCATCTCACACCTATCAGGATGGCTACTAATAGAAAAGAAACAAGACAAGTGTTGGTGAGATTGTGGAAATATTAGAATCCTTGCACACTGCTTGTGGAAATGCAAAATTTTTCACTACTATGAAAAAGAATATGATGTTTTCTGTTTATATTTTTAAATTAAATATAGATCCGCCATATGATCCAGGATTATCACTTCTAGGTACTTATTCAAAAGAATTAATGTTAGGATTTTGAAGAGATATTAGCACTCCTATGTTCGCTGCAGCAATATTCAAAATAGCCAAGATACTCAACAATCTACATATTCATTGATAGATGCTATATAAAAAAGTAGTATGTACATACAATGAAATACTCTTCAGACATAAAAAAAAGGAATTCTGTAATATGCAACAACATAGATGAACTTTGAGGATATTATGCTAAGTGAAATAACCCAGTGACAGAAAGACAAATACTGAATGATTCAATTTATATGAGTATCTAAAATATTCAAATTCACAGAATCAGAGTGTGGTTTTCAGGGATTAGGGAGGAAGAACTTCAGAGTTACTAATCAATGAGCATCTGAGATCTGCTATATAACATTGTATCTGGAGCCCATAATAATGTATTATACACCAAAAATTGGAAGACAGTAGACCTCATTTTAAATGTTTTCACCACAATAAAACGGAATTAAATTAAATTTAAATTTAAAAAATAGTCAAAGGATCAAAATAGAGATTTCTCCAAAGATAATATGTAAATTGTCAATAAGCACATGAAAGATGATTAATATCACTGTCCAAGAGGCAGAAACAAAGTAACAAGAAACCACTCCATACCCAATAGGATGGCTATAATCAAAACGACAATTTAGTCCACATGTGATTGAGGAAATGGAGGAATTGGAACCCTCATAGACTGCTTGTGGGAATGTAGAGTGGTGCAGGCTTTATATTAAAAAATAGTCCAGCAGTTTCTCAAAAAATTAAACATAGAGTTACCGTGTGATCCGTCATTCCACTCCAAGGTCTATAGCTGCATAGTGAAAACAGATTTTTACACAGAAACTTATAAATCAATGTTTAAAGCAGCATTATATGTAATAAACAATAGATTAAAATAGTCCAAATGTCCATCTACTGATTAATGAATAAATAAAATGTAGTATATCCATACAATGAAATATTATTCGTCAAGAAAGAGAATTGAAGTACCAATATATACTACAACATGAATTAACCTTAAAAGCGCTGTCCTAAGTGAAGGAAGGCAGTTGAGGAGGGCAACTTCTTGTATAATGCCACTTACACAATGTATTCAGAATAGACAATTCTATGAAGACAGATCATAGATTAGTGGTTGCCTAGGGCAGAGAAGGATGGGGACCGATGACTAAGCGGCACAGGATTTGTTTTGGGGATAATAAAATGTCCTATATTTGATTGTGATGATAATGTACAACTTTGTGAAATACAAAAAAAAAAATGAATTATACATTTTAAATGGGTAAATTGTAGTATATGTGAATTATATCTTAATAAAGCTGTTGTAAAAACAGACTATTACTATCTATTTCAGCATAGATTCATCAGAGTGCATATCATGTTTGTTCAAAAGCTGGCTTTTTTCACTTGTGAAGGAAACCAAAATATGCCAACCCAAAATATACTTCTTTGGCATATTTCAAGATGGCTATTCGGAGTTGCTGCAAACACAGGAATAGCCCTGTAAAGCTGTCTTCCGTAGGGATTTGCATCTGCAGAGGAAATCTACATTAGGGAAATAAACAGTGGATACAAATAGGCTTTCTCTGAGGACACCCTTATCTTCCTTTTCTGGATCTAGGAAGGATTAACTCACAGGCAAAAAAAAAAAAAAAAAAAGCAAACAAAAAAAATCACTACAAGTCAGACACTTTTAAAGGTCTGACAGAAACTTTGATGACAGGCTACCATTTCTTCTCTCTTAGGGAAGCTCAGAGATTACCTGGGAGATTTTCATAAGCATAATAAGACATTCTTTGCTCACCTTGTCTTTCCTCCTCTCTCCCTCCCACAACCTGTTGCCATGCTTCAAGCCTGTATTCCTTTCTGTAGGGTGTAAAAATTTCAGTCATCTGACACTTCTTTGAGTCTCATATTTGCAGGACTCCCATGTCCAAGTGCACATTAATAAATTTATCCTTTCCTCCTATTAATCTGCTCATTGTCAGTTCATTTTCAGTGGGCAGAGTGGAAGCGATCCCTCTTTGCCCCTGCACTAATATGTGTGAAGTCTCTAGTGTGTCTATGTACACTGTTACCCTCTTCTTTGTTACTTAGATAGCTTTCTCAATGATTTTATTTAGGGTTTTCATCAAATAGTCAATGTCACCCTAGCAAAGAAGCATCTTTAATCATCCTATGTAATACATCACTCTATTCACTTATTCTGTTTTATTTTATATCATACTGTGTGTCCATACGATATATACTGTGATTAAGTAATTGAATAAAAAATAGGAGGTTAATTGGACCAGTAAGGGTAAAAACAAGATAATATAAATTGTATTATACTATGATTTCTTACAAAATTTATCTATATAGATTGCTGTATTTAGAATGTAACCCTTTTAGAAAATTTGCCTTCCTGAATTGTATGAAATATTTAAGATCCATGTCAAATATCACTTTTTTCAAACATTTTCTGTTTATTACAAATTGATGCTATGTCTTCCTCCTATTAAATTTCAAAATGCAGAGTTCTATAAACTTCTTTTTGTTAAATTATGTATGTTTGGTCTTATATTGGAGAGTTGTTTTTTTTTCCTCCAAGGATGCTATGAAATTATAGACACCTTAAAGGCAAATACTTTGTTTTATGCCCCCGAAAACTAGTCATAGTGGCTGTTGCAGAAATTTGACCATAGTTTTTGCATTGAATTGAATTGACCATCTGGAGAAAAAAGCTTTTTTTTTTTTTCCTCAGTCTTCCTGTAAAAAGCTACACCTTTCTAATCCACAGAAACATATATGCTCTAAAGATAGAGAATGCTTGCTTTCAATTCTCTTATTAACATTTCCTCTATCATTGGAATTATACGCTGGCCATTTTTCTAATTAATTGCTCTGCTCCAAACAGGTTGTCAAACTTATTTTCCCCAGAAAGTCAAATGGTTACATTCTGGGCTTAGTCCCTCAGTTAAGCGCCAAGGTGCCTGGGAGACTGGGGCATTATTTCTCTAGGAATTTAATTGTGAAAAGAATTGAAACTCCATAACTCAAAAGCATCTTCAGGTCAGAAAAGGAAAGACACATGGGGCTGTCTGGCTCCTGTAGAGGGCTGGAGTAAGGAGCCATTTGAGGAGCAGAGGGGAAAAGATGCATTTTTCTTTAAAAGCAGGGAAAAAAATCATTTTTTCTTATCCCTTACCTCTGCAGTGTCTGGATATTCATATAGGAAAAATTCCCATTAGCTTTCACTGTGTCACAATAAAGATAAGTACTTGAACAAGGGGGAGCTGGCACACTTATATACTCAAAGTAATAAGAATTCTATCTCTGACATAGAAAACATTGTGTGCACATCAGAATAATATTAATAGAGGTGAATATTAAAAACTCAATACCATCTTAATAGGACTTTAAAAATGTCTGTTTTACCTGAAGTTTTTCTGAGCAGAAGTAACATAGGGTCTTATAGTTCTTCCCCTAGTTTACTTGCATAACTTTTCCCTTCATTTTATTCAACTCTCTGATTAAATGTTCCTTTTCTCCCTTTCCCTTACACATGAAATGTTTTGATATAATTCATTTATTTATTTTTTGGTTTACGGTGAACTTATAACTTGGTTGGTGTGAGGTACAAACAGAGAGAATGAGTAGTCACAGGAAAGACAATTTTGAAGACAAGGCAAAGTATGCATGCTATATGTTATAAATCATCGTGGTTATATTTTAGAAAACTAAAATTGGAAGCAATTAAAATAAAATATTGAACCATGCATTTTTATTGTTCATGCGTGTCTTACAAACGATGCTTGTAAGACTTAGCAGTGCTGTGACAATGAATACAATCAAGAAATCGTTCCATTAAACGTTTTAATCACTTCCCATCTTGACTATTGCAATTAACTCCTTTATTGTCTTCTTAAATTCTTACTCTCTGAACATCAGGGGGTCCAAAATGTTGCAGAAAAGAATAATTCTCTTTCTAATTCTAGGGCACAAAATCTCGGCATTCTTTTGCTTGTATCCTCTTATTAATTCAGTGACAGAGCTGGAAGTTAAATTTGTCTCATTATATGACTTAGAGAAGTAATGCATTTGCAGAAAAGTTTTATTTAAAAGAGTATAGAAGAGTCATAGCATCAAGGAATGAAAAGAACAAATAATTTTAAAATATAAGAAAAAGAAGGAAAGAAATTAATACATATAAGAAACATGCAGTCATGTTCAGAGTTCTATATAAGAAGTGAAAAAGGAAATTTTAACTTGGAAAGATAAAAGTGGAATATAGTCTTCATCAGTATATTCTATTATAGCGGACCTTGAGATTTGAAAAATAATAATTTTATAAGAAAAACAAAAAGGATAGTATGATAAAGTATCTTTCTTATAAATTATTATTTTTCAAATGCAAAGGTAAAATATTTACCATACATTTATAAAAGATCCATCAATATTTGTGAACCCCAGTTTAGCAAAGACTGTGCAGAGTTACAAAAATATATTAAATATTCAGAGCACACTTTTTCTTTTTCTTTTTTATTTTGAGGACATAGAGAACAACAGTAAACTTTTACTTACAATTACAGCAACGGAATTCTTTATTCATCTTTTGATTCCATATGGCATTTACTTTTTCTAATTTTTAATTTCTACATGTCTACACTAAATATGATGCTAATGCAAATCTTTGTCATGTGTTCAATGTTATTCTTCACATAAATATTAAACTGATGTTATGACTATGTGATTTTAAAGTTCACTTTGCATTTTCTAATGTGTGTATTGTATTATTTAACATTATTTAATTTGTTTGACTTTCAAATTATAAATATCCTTCATTTCTACCAATATTTTCATTAAGCTGTGTTTAATTGAATATGCACTGAAGTAAAAAAAAATTACTTTTTTATATCATCAAACAGTAAGATAATTGATATTAAAACTTTCCATCTAAATTCAATGTAATAATTCTAAAAAGTTTTGTGTTTACTTATTTAATTGCTTTGTTGTTGACACTTGTTATGTGCTTATACTCACAACCTTGTCATTTGTTGCTTTTGTTTATTATTTTTTTAATTTGAGCAAATTTTTTAGAAATATAATTTGCTCTTATGCTTTCTTTTCCATGATATGATATTTAAATAGTTATTTGGGAGATGATTAATTTGTTTTTACTATGTCAGAATATACAATTGAGAATTTGCATTTATAAAAGGATTACTAGTTGATTTTTTTCTATACAAGAAAAATAGAGCTCGTAAAATATCTGGTTTTGAAAAGCGGACTGGAAGTTTCAGGGCCTTTTTGCCTATGATAATCTTGAAGAATATTAGTTGCTTATTTTGAAAAGGAGAGTTGAGGTTTCAGGGCTTTTTTTGCCTGTGATAATCTTGAAGAATATTAGTTGCTTCCTTTATTCTCCAATGTCTTGTAAAGTACTCAAATTTGTCTTATAGCATCTGAAGTAAGGAAAGGGCTCAGTATGATTCCCAGCCTGGAGCTATTAATTTAATTATTGATATTTCATAGGTAAATTCTACTTAATCAAGGGGGAAAAAAGCGGGAAGAAAAATATTTTATGAGCACGTAAGATATGTAAAAGTGCTGCAGGTAATTACATTGCTATGGAGAAGAAACAGGAAGTCAAGAAAAATATGTCTAAAATAATCATTTAAACATTTGTGGCTCAGCAGGTTTTCATTTGGCCTTCCAGATAACAGCACAATTCTGGTTCAAAATATATACTCATTGTTCTCAGCTACATGTCAGTGACTGGCAGTAATAAAAGCTGCCACACAATATGACTTGTGTCATTTTGTGCAAACTAATTTGTGGTCAAAGGAGAGTCACAAAGCATCCAGCTGGAATATAATTACTTGGTGATAATTATATAAAGAGTCAGTTAAGGCTGTGTCTTTGCAACCCATAGAGAAATGAAGATTTTATACTTATCAAGCTTATTAGATTGAAGTAAGAAAAAAGATTCAATTGCTTCGGATAGAATTATCTTTCAAGCAATTATGTTGTCTATCTGATCCGTGCTCTGTTGTACATTGTATTCTAAGAACAAGCACTGTTTGTATAGGTACAAATTTATTTTGCACTTACACAAAGTTTTGAGAGGCTATTAACAATCATAATAATTTATATTATTATTTTCCTGCAATTCCACTGTTTTACTTTATAAGGGGTTCTATTTTTGAAGAGACTGAACCAAAGTAAGGAACAAAAGCTTTTTAATTACAAAATTTTTTATATGAGACTTCTTATATTATTTAATACATGCTAAACAACGTGCATTCTGAATGGCTAAATGAATACATTATACTCGTAATTTCCTAAACTACTATTTAAGACATAATTTGGTAAATGCTAAGCCAGAGAAATTCAGGATTTACTATTTGGCCCCATATTGTTGCCTGCCTTGAGAGATTTTTCAGAAGATCTAACCCTGTTAGAGAAGCTGAATATGACCAACCCTAAATTTTTGTTAAGATTTTGAAACATATGATTATCACTTTGCATTAATTACAATTAATTACCATTAATTACAGTTTGCATACACACAAGCAACCACATTTCTGCTAGTGCATAGCCTTCACTCTTGTGAAAAGATAGAGATGATAAAACCAACAAACCAAGAGAACAGACCAGCCAAATATTCAATAGAGAATAACCTACTGATATAATTCACCGTAGGTGCTATGGTAGGTAGGCAGTGACTGGGTTGTTACTGTAGATCAGGTAATATTTTTGTCAGAGGGGATGATAAAAAGAAGCCAACTATCTGAGGCTTAGGGTTTGTCAGGATCCAAGCAGGCACACAGGAACAGCAATCTTTATTTTAACAGAAATAATTTAATAAAAGGAATCGGTTAAATAGGCATGGGTGGATAGTAATATAACCACCTGATAGGATCATCTTGCCTGTTGCCCAGATAGAGCCAATTTATTAAGACAGGAGAACTGCAGTAGACAAAGAGTCTAATACACATAGAACAGCTAAATGAAAGACCGAGTTTTATTATTTCTCAGATTAGCCTCCCTGAAAATTCAGAGGCCAGAGGTTTTAAAGATAGTTCAGCTGTCAGGGTGCTGGGAAATGGGGAGTGCTGACTGGGCAGGTCAGGGAAGAAACCAGAGGGAGGCAGAGCATGTTTTCTTGTGCTTAGTTTCTGGGTGAGGGCCGCAAGACAAGATGAGCATGTTTACCAATCGGGGTGGTACCAGCTGGTCCATCGGAATGCAGGGTCTAAAAAAACACCCGCCACACCAGTCTTAGGTTTTAGAATCGTTATGTTATCCATAGGAGGAATTAGGGACGTTAGGAATCTCATAACCTCTGCCTGCATGACTCCTGAGCCATAATTTCTAATCTTGCAGCTAATTTGTTGGTTTTACAAAGGCAGCCTGGTCCCTAAGCATGAAGGGGTTTGTTTTAGAGAAAGGATGTTATCATCTTTGTTTTAAAGTTAAATTATAAACTGGGCCGAGCATGAAGGCTCACTCCAGTAATCCCAGCACCCTGCGAGGCAGGGGCGGGCCGATTGCTTGAGCCCAGGAGTTTGCGACAGGCATGATGGCGTGTGCCTGTAGTCCCAACTACTCAGAAGGCTAAGGTGGAGGGATCTCTTGAGCCCAAGATGTTGAGGCTAGAGTGAGCCATGATCAGGCCACTGCACTCCAGCCTGGGCAATAGAGCGAGACTGTGTCTCAACAAACAAAAAAAACCCAGAAAACTATAAACTATAAATTCCTCCTACAGTTACCTCTGCCTAACTGCAGGAATGAACAGGGCAGTTTAGAGGTTAGGAGCAAATGGAGTGGATTAGGTCAGATTTTTTTCACCCTTGTAATTTTTGCAAAGATACTTTCAGTAAAATCATAAAGAAAATATTGAGCTAACACAGAAAATATAATTTCAAAAACACAACTACCACCCTTAAGGATAGAGGAAACAAGGGAAAAATGGGGACACTCAGAAACTGGAAGCTTGGAGAAAGCACCCACAGAGCTGACAGAGCACTGCATAGCTGGCGTTGGTACCACAGGAGCTTAGAGGAAGGAACTGTCAGAGCGGATACTCAGACCTCTGAGGACAAGATGAATGTCCCTAGTACCTCAGAAGGGATCAGTTTTGTCTTTCTGCATAACAAACTACCGTGTCTGGAGTTTGTTTCTTCCGGTGGGTTCTTGGTCTCACTGACTTCAAGAATGAAGCCGCAGACCTTTGTGGTGAGTGTTACAGCTCTTAAAGATGGTGTGTCCGGAGTTTGTTCCTTCAGATGTGTCTGGGGTTTCTTCCTTCTGGAGGGTTCATGGTCTCGCTGACTTCAAGAATGAAGTTGCGGACCTCTGCAGCAAATGTTACAGCTCTTAAAGGTGGTGTGGACCCAAAGAGTAAGCAGCAGCAAGATTTATTGTGAAGAGCAAAAGAACAAAGCTTCTACACCCTGGAAGGTGACTGGAGTGGGTTGCCACTGCTGGCTGGGGTGACCAGCTTTTATTCCCTTATTTGACCCCGCCCACATCCTGCAGATTGTCCATTTTACAGAGCACCAGTTGAATCCATTTTACAGAGTGCTGATTGGTGTGTTTACAATCCTTTAGCTGGACACAGAGCACCGATTGGTGCATTTTTACAGAGTACTGATTGATGCATTCACTATCCTTTAGCTAGACACAGAGCACTGATTGGTGCATTTTTACAGAGTGCTGATTGGTGCACTTACAATCCTTTAGCTAGACACAGAGCACTGATTGGTGTGTTTACAATTCTCTAGCTAGACAGAAAAGTTCTCCAAGTCCCCACTTGGCCCAGGAAGTCCAGCTCGCTTCACCTCTCACTACCATGAACTTGCAGCTTAAAACAACACTCATTTCTTTTCCTACAGTCCTGTAAATCAGAAATCTGGACAAGCTCATCTACATTTTCTCCTCAGGTTCTCACAAGGCTAAAATCAAAATGTACTCCAGCTAGATTCTTATCCGGAGGATCTGGGGAAGAGTCTCTTCAAGTTCATTAATGTTGTTAATAGAATCCAGTTCCTCTGGCTGTGGATCTGAGCCCCCTGTTTTCTTGAAGGCTATAAGCTAGGGACTGCGTTTAGCTTCTAAATATCCCCTTCATTCCTTATCACTTGCCCCCCTCTGTCTTTAAGCTGGCAAAGGCGTACCAAACTCTTTTTATTCTTTGAATCCTTTTGATTTTTCCTTCTGCATTCCTCCCTCAGCCACCAGACAGAGGAATTTCCCTGCTTCTAAATATTTCTATTATTTGATTAGGAATGCCCAGAGCATCTTTCCTTTTTAAGATTAACTATGCCATATAACATAACACAATCACAGGAGTAATACCACATTTACGAGTTTATGAACTACAGGGCAGACTCATAGGGACTGTATTTGTTTTAAAAGGCTGTACGAAAAATACCAAAGTACCAAAACCTGAATAGTTTAAGCTAACAAAAATTTATTCTCTCACAGTTGTACACACAAGAAATTCAAAATTTAGGTGTTGGACAATATTTCTGAAGGAAATAAAAATATTTGACCTCAAATGTATTTTTAATGTATTTTGAGATGGCTGCCACAGGTCCAGCAGACTAAAGTAGCCCTGCAAAGCTGCCTTTTGTGGGGGAAATTTGCAACTGTAGAGAATCTACATTAACACAGCAGGCCTTCTCTTGTCTGGATCTACGAGAGATTAACTGAGTCTGACACTTCTAAAAATCTGAAAGAAACATTTACTATCAGTTCTTTCTGAGGACTGCTATATGTGTGGTGTCATCTACATAACAAGACCAACTTGCTAGCCAAGCCTCCTCTTCTCCTCCTCTCATAACTTCTCTTCCCACTATAATCAGGTTTACCATCATAACCTGTTGTTTTTGTCATGCTCTGAGCCTGTGTATTTTCTATAACCTCAAGATGGCATATACATTTCTGTACTTGATTGAGGCGTTGGGGCTACTTTCTGAAGGTTATCTTGTATACCAGCTAAGTAAATTTGTGTACCTTTCCTCCTAATCTGCCCTTTGTGAGTTGATTTTTCAGCAATCCATCAGAGCATTTTCAGGAACATTCAGGAACCTACAGTTCTTACTGAAAGTCTTCTGAGAATGTAAACAAGTACCCCCATTTTTCCAAGAAAAAGAGAATGAGATCTTTTAAATTATTTTTTTCTCTTTCCTCCGTTTCCCCCGCCCACTCCTTCCTACTTAGCCCTTGAGAAATGCAATTATAACCTTTTATCTCCCTTTCATCAGACACTCCTTACAGAACAAGTTCATCTGCCTATGTGCTTAGAAGCTCCAGAGCAAAACCCTCACCCACCAGGAGTTTGCCTTAAGAGACAACAATCAATATGCCTGCTATGAAACTCTCTCCTGAAGAATTTCAGCAACCTTTACAACCTACTTCTGCCCTTGACTCAAAGATACCAACTTGACTCCCTGGTGGGTAAGGCACCAGCGTGAGTATGCAACCTGTACCTGCTCACGTCCTCCTCTTCATTCCACTCATGCCATGTGTCCTTATAAAATTGCCTGCTCTCTGCTCCAAAAGTGAAGCAGTACCCTTAAGACAGAAAGCCTGTATTTCTTCCTCTAAACAGCTAACCAGGGAGGGGAATGATCTCTATAATGAGTATTAAAAAACACTGCTCAAAGAAATCCAAGAAGACACAAACAAATGGAAAAAACATCCCATACTAATGGAGACGAAGAATCAATATCATTAGAATGACCATACTGCCCAAAGCAATTTCCAGATTCAATATATATATATAATATATAATATATATATTATATATTGTGTATATGTAATATATAATATATATATTATGTATTGTGTATATATAATATATATATTATATATTGTGTATATATAATATATATATTATATATTGTGTATATATAATATATTGTGTATATATAATATATGTTATATATTGTGTATATATAATATATGTTATATATTGTGTATATATAATATATGTTATATATTATGTATATATAATATATGTTATATATTATGTATATATAATATATATGTTATATATTGTGTATATATAATATATATGTTATATATTGTGTATATATAATATATATGTTATATATTGTGTATATATAATATATATGGATATATATCTGTGTATATACATATGTGTGTATATATATGCATGTATATCCATATATATCCATATATATGGTGTGTATATATATGTATATATACATATAGTGTATATATATGTATATATATGTATATATACATATAGTGTATATATGTATATATATGTATATATACATATAGTGTATATATATGTATATATATGTATATATACATATAGTGTATATATATGTATATATATGTATATATACATATAGTGTATATATATGTATATATACATATAGTGTATATATATGTATATATACATATATGGTGTATATATATGGTATATATATATGTTGTGTGTGTGTGTATATATATATATATAGGATGTGTGTGTGTATATGTGTGTGTGTGTGTGTATATATATATATATATATTTATATATGTGTGTGTGTGTGTGTGTGTGTTTATATTCACCCAGTAATGGAATTGCTCGGTTGAATGGTAGTTCTGCTTTTAGCTCTTTGAGGAATCACCACACTCCTTTCCACATGGTTGAACTAATTTACTCTCTCACCAACAGTGTGTAAGTGTTCCCTATTCTCTACAACTTCGCCAGCATCTGTTATTATATATATTCTATATTGTATATGTACTCAGAGGAATATGATATATATTATATTATATATATCATATTCCTCTGAGTATATATACTATATATACTCAGAATGTATCTATAGTATATATACTCTGTAGTATATATATACAGTATATATACTCTGCAGTATATATATACTCTGTAGTACATATATACAGTATATATACTATATGTACTATACTCAGAGGAATATAAATAATTCTCCCATAAAGACACATTCACACGAATGTTCATTGCAGCACTATTTACAATAGTAAAGACATGGAATCAACCTAAATGCCCATCAATGACACATTGGATAAAGAAAATGTGGTACATATACACCATAAAAAGTACTATGCAGCCATGAAAAAGAACAAGATCATGTCTTTTGCAAGAACATGAATGAAGCTGGAGGCTATTATCCTCAACAACTAATGCAGGAACAGAAAAACTAATACATATTCTCACTTATATATGGGAACTAAATGATGAGAAGTTATGAACACAAAGAAGAAAACAACAGACATTGGAGTCTGGGTGTGGACAGTGGAGGGTGGGAGGAGGGAGAGGAGCAGAAAAGATAACTATCTGGTACTGGGCTTAATACCTGGGTGATGCAATAAACTGTACAACAAACTCCCATGACATGAGTTTACCTATGTAACAAATGTTCACATGTTCCCCGAACATCAAATAAAAGTTAAAAAATATAAAATTAGAAAAAAATAAAATAAAATAGCTTTTTAAAAAAGTCACTCGCTTTACACCAGACCTCACTCTTGTTAAATCAACTCCACCAGCAGCAGTCAACTGAACCTGCATTTCAATTTTAGGAGAGAGTCTGTTTCATGGCTATTCTTAGAGTCTGTTTCTGGAGTTGGTGGAAATCCTTGGTGTTAGGTGGCTTGTAGCTGCACAACTGCAATTTCTGTGTCATCACATGGCTATCTTCCCTCTGTCTGTGTCTTCACTTGATGTTCTCTTCTCTGTGTGTATCATCTGCTGTGTCTTTTTTCCTCTTTTTATGGGGACAGTAGTCAAATTGTATTAAGGTCCCACCTGTGAAAGGAAAATATCTTGGGCCCCCAAAATCACTAAGGAAAACTCAAGCTGGAAACTGCTCAGGGCAAACCTGCCTCCTGATCTATTCAGAGTTATTCTTCTGCTCACTGAGATGGATGAGTATCTGATTGCCTCCTTTGGAAAGGCTAATAAGTAACTCAAAAGAATATGTCTTTCTCTGATGGCCAGTGACAAACCACAGTGAGATACCATCTCACACCAGTTAGAATGGCCATCATTAAAAAATCAGGAAACAACAGGTGCTGGAGAGGATGTGGAGAAATAGGAACACTTCTACACTGTTGGTGGGACTGTAAACTAGTTCAACCATTGAGGAAGTCAGTGTGGTGATTCCTCAGTGATCTAGAACTAGAAATACCATTTGACACAGCCATCCCATTACTGGGTATATACCCAAAGGACTATAAATCATGCTGCTATAAAGACACATGCACACATATGTTTATTGCGGCACTATTCACAATAGCAAAGAGTTGGAACCAACCCAAATGTCCAACAACGATAGACTGGATTAAGAAAATGTGGCACATATATACCATGGAATACTATGCAGCCATAAAAAATGATGAGTTCGTGTCCTTTGTAGGGACATGGATGAAACTGGAAAACATTCTCAGTAAACTATCGCAAGGACAAAAAACCAAACACCGCATGTTCTCACTCATAGGTGGGAATTGAACAATGAGAACTCATGGACACAGGAAGGGGAACATCACACTCCGGGGACTGTTGTGGGGTGGGGGGAGGGGGGAGGGACAGCATTAGGAGATACACCTAATGCTAAATGACGAGTTAATGGGTGCAGAAAATCAACATGGCACATGGATACATATGTAACAAACCTGCACATTGTGCACATGTACCCTAAAACCTAAAGTATAATAAAAAAAAAAAAATATATATGTCTTAACTATCTGTGACCTGGAAGCTCCCTCATGGCTTTGAGTCTTCCTTTCTTTGCTTCAAGTTGTTCCACCTTTCCAGACCGAACCAATGTACTTCTTACCTATATTGATAGTTGTCTCATGTCTCCCTAAAATATATGAAACCAAGCCACGCCCAGACCACCTTGGGCACATGTCACAGGACTTCCTGAGGCTGTGTCATGGGTGCATCCTCAACTTTGGCAAAACAAATTTTCTAAATTAACTAAGACCTGTCTCAGATTTTCTGGGTTTGTGGCAGGCCAGGTTTCACTAATGCAGGCCTCCATCACAACTGTTTCAGAACTGACTGAGTGGTTAAGTTAAATATTAAAAGCTGAAAAAGCTAGTGCCCTTATACCAAGGCTGGAATGTAACAAAAGTCCATCAAGAGTTTTGCCTAGGTCTTTTCTGGGCCTTAAACCATGACAAAATAATGAAGGAATTCTTAACAAGATCCATTGAGGATTAAACAAGTTTTATTGGTGGTCTAAGGAGACTCCTTAGGCCTCCACAAACAAGTATACTGGAGGTCTGAAGGAAGTCCCCAAACCTGCATGATTTAGCAGGAGACAAGATAAGGGTAATCACCCCACCACTTAGGCCCATTTAGATTAAGTAAACATACTAAGGCTCCAAAAGAAGGTCTTCAAGACTCAGACTTTAGTTATAGATTAAAATAAGTTAATCACTTATGTATTTAGATGAATGTACACTTAATACATGTAGACATATAGCTTAGAAGATATATAAGCTCTAGAAAACTTTGTAATTTTGAGTCGGTTTGGCCGTAATTTCTGGGCCTTCTCCCTGTAACTGGTTACAGAAATAAAAACTCTCTTCCTCCCCAGTTCATCTGCATCTCGTTGTTGGGCCACGAGAAATAGCAGATTGAGCCTCAGTTTGGTCCAGCAACAGGTTCACAAACCCTATGCCAGAGTGACTTTATTTTAACTGGCATCTTAATTGCATCTACAGGGACTCTATTTCCATATAAGACTATACAGGCACCGGGGATTAGGACTTCTCTGTAACTTTTTGGAGGACATAATTCAGCAAACAATCAAGATCATTCCAAAAAATTCTGGCTATTACAGGAAGGAAAAAAGCCGGATCTGTAAATGTAAAAAGAAGCTAGAAATTGGAGGGTAAAAACAACAAACTTAAATTGTTATCAAAACACTAGGTTTTAGGACCACTCTAAAGAGACAGCTGATATGAATAGGAAGCCAACACTAATAAGGTATATCTTTTTCTCCAGCTTTCTAGTATCCATATAGTACTTGCTATTGTCAAAAACAAAATAGGGGTCTACCTAGCAAAAGAGAAATGTGGGCTGTATTGGCCCAGGTCAGTTATTACATGGAAGAGCATAGCAGAACACAGAAGGATGGATTTGGGGAGGAGAAAGAATAATTTAATAACTGGTACAAGGAGAACACCACAAACCAAGCTGAAAGCTAATTTAAAGGCCGAAACATGGGAATCCTTTGGCATGTTTGAGGTAATGAAAGTGTGTATAATAGGTGACCAAGAAACACACAGACAAACAGATCATTTAGGGCTTAGTGAATATGCATAAGCAGATTGCATTTTACTCTACTTGCCATGAGAATCATTAGGAGGATTTTAAGCCTGAGACTGACATAGTTTCATCTGCATTTGTATAAACTCACTTAGGTAACTACTGATTAAGTGTAAATATTACTATAAATATTTGATTATATTCTTAGTAATAAATTCTGAACAGAAAAAATCTAATTTTATTTATCTGTAGTAAATAAGAAAGGCAAAACAGAAACAAAGGAAAATGATTTACAAAGACATTTCAGTAGTCACAGCAAAGGGTGACTGTACCTTCAGTTAGAGTACTCACAGTATTTACCAAGATGGTCTTAACTTCCCCTGAGCTTGACTAAACTTTAGTCACACTTCTTTCTGAGTATAGGTCTCTACTCCCTTTTCTTAAAACACTTACTTTAGAAAACTTGGAATTGTACATTCTTCTTATGCCTCTTTGAGATGCAAATCATCTACAACTCTGAAATATCTTTTTCAAGGAGTCATCTTTTGAAATGTAATCATCAAGAAAGTTAAGACTCTTGTCTCTCTATGGGAGGGTAAGACCCTAGCTTTGATAAGAGACAATTAGTAAATACAGATGGCTGAGTACCATTAACCTTCTTAAGAATAATGGAAAGCAAACATAATACACCATTATTCTCATAGTCTTGAATAATGTGTGGTCTGTTTAACTGACCAGGTGCAATTTTTCTTTTACATTATAGACAAAGAGATATAATGGAATTTGGAATATTGTTTGGGGGATAAACATGCTGATAAATTACACATGGGGATAAAATGAAATAGAGGAATAAAAGCTATAACCTAGATTTTTGAATTAGACAATTGGATGAATGGCTGTCATTTGCTATAATGAATAAAACTTAACAGGTAGATTTAGGCAAGATAATCAGCAGTTTTGCATTGCTTATTTTAATTTTGAGATGTTTACTAGCCTTCCAACTGTTTATATCAGATTGACAATTGGATATGTAAATCTTGAATCAGGAGGAGTAGCAAAAGGTGGAGATATAATTTTTGAGTTATCAGAATACAAGAGTATTCGTAGCCAATCCAGGAAGAATGTTTAGATAAAAGAAAAGGCAACACAAGATAGAATACCTGGGGTATTCCTTATAACCAAAGATTCCTAAATGGAAGTTCTATCTTTAATATTATCAGCAAAATTTTCCTCAATTAGATGGGAAGTCCAGAGAGGTATTCTAATAGTTTTAGAACATGGAATCTTGCCCTTGCTCTATATATTCATTCAAGTTGTCTTCATTCAACATCTGGCAATATACTTTGCTCACAGGAACTTAACAAGAGGTGAGGATATTATGCCTCTTAAATTTGTCCTAATGTTTTTAAATTTATGTTAGAGATGGAGTGATTCTTAAATTTTTTTAATCCGGTTTATTTTTACATTAAAATGTTCAATACTCGACATTTAATTAAGAATTTTAATTCATTGATTTAATGATTAGTTGATGTCAATTAATGATAACTTTATTCCAGGTATTTAAATTCAATAATGTTACATCAGCCCTTTGTTTTTTCAAGAAATCTTTGAGGGAAGGGTATCCATACAGCTTTGTCCCTGTAGAAGTTTGATTTGAAAGGTGGGAGGTTGAGGAAGAGGGAATCTGTAATAGAAGAGGGTCTTCAGCACAAACAGGCCTTAGGGGTAATAGTGCTGCTACAACATCATTAAAGTAGCAGTAAGCAGGGAATGCATAGATAAGACACATGGGACACTTACAAAAATCTAAAAAACTTTTAAGTGTCATTTGAAGATTGATGGTAGGAATTATCAGAACACAGCCTTAATTCAAAGATTTCATGGATGTGGACCACGCAGAAACTGGCACTTTGCTGACCCTGGGAGAGAGTCAAGAGAAAGCTGTGTGTGTCAGCGGGAGAATGCCCTCAGCCTCCACCTCCATGACTTTCTTTGTTTTAACTTTGAAAGCTCCACTGACACTAGTCACCCCTGCTACCCCTGCTGCCCACTTCCTCTGTTCCTATGCATGCTCTGTTGAGTGTTTCTGAACAAACCAAACTTTAGGCTGAGCTTCTTAGAGTCAGTTGATTCTCTCCCTCTTAGTGAAATCTTTTCTAACTGACAGAATTACCATCAGTAATCCAATAAAAAATCTCATCATCAGGACATTACTAAACTTCAGAGATTTTTACACTTAGTGTATTAGTGTCCATGAATTTTTATCATCTTTCTTCTCTCTATCCTGCTACTCACTACTTCATTCCAAACTCAATTCAGCCACGTGTTATGTTGGAAGAATTATGTCTGCTGGACTCAGTTTGAGAAATTTTACCTTCTTTGTGAGGACTAAGCTCTGATTTTTAAATCTTGTCCAAATTTCTTTCTAAGGGGTCTGGAGAGTCATGACCTACAAACCATAAATTCTCATCAGATGGGTTTTAATTAACCCAATATATTGTGACTTACTTTCCAATCTGACTCTGGCATAACATTAAATGACAAAGAAGAAAGTCAAAATATTTTACCCCAACATTTTTTTTGCCATATTTTGAAATGGCCCTGCAAAGCTGTCCTTTGTGGGTGAAAATTTACACCTGTAAAGGATCTCTATTAATATAGCTAGATATTTTCTTTCCAGGCCCTCTCAATCCTGAAGAGATGAATTAAGAGTCTAAAAACTTTTAGAGATCTGAATAGGAAATATTTGTCTTCTATTGCCTCTAAGGCCAGCCACTATAAGACTTCAAAAGATCCTTGGTATCCACAATCTTTTATCTTAACCCGAACATTTCTTTTCTATTGATCCCAGGTCTTTAGACAAACTCAATCGTCAACCAGAAAATGCTTAAATTTACCTATAGCCTAGAAGCCCCCTCTTTGAGTTGTCCTGCCTTTCTGGACCAAATCAATGTATTCCTTAAATGTGATTTATTGATGTCTCACACCTTCCTAAAATGTACAAAACCAAGCTTCACCCTGGCCACCTTGGGCACATGTTCTTAGGACCTCGACTTCAGGCTGTGTCACTGGCCATGGTAACTTATATTTGGCTCAGAATAAATATCTTCAAACATTTCACAGAGGCTGGTCATGGTGGCTCACACCTGTAATCACAGCACTTTTGGAGGCCAAGGTGGGCGGATCACTGGAGGTCAAGAGTTCAAGACCAGCCTGGCTAAAATGGTGAAACCCCATCTCTATTATATATACAAAAATTAGTGGAGTGTGGTGGTGCATGCCTATAATCCCAGATACTTGGGAGGCTGAGGAAGAAGAATCACTTGAACCCAGGAGGCAGAGGTTTCAGTGAACCAAGATCCGGCCACTGCACTCCAGCCTGGGCAACAGAGCCAGACTCCATCTCAAAAAAAAAAAAAAATGTGTATATATATATATATATATATATATACACACACACACACACACACACATTTTTGTATTTTATGCTGTATATATATAAACACAGTTTGACCCTTTTCATCAACATTTAACACTGGGCAATAATGAATCTTTGTTTTCCCCTTTGGTCTAAGGAACTATATATTATGAGATTAATTGTGCTCACCCCTCCCCTAATTTATATGTTGAAGTCTTAACCCACAGAACCTTAGACTATGACTGTATTTGGAGATTTGGTTTCTAAGGAGGTTATTTAGGTAAAATGAGATCATATGGGTAGACCCTAAATCATATAGCAGGTGTCCTCATAAGAAGAGCAGATTAGAAATAAGATATGCAGAAAGGGAAGACCACGTGAAGACCAAGGGAGAAGGTGACCATGTATGCACAAATGACAGGGTCGCAGAATAAAATCAATCCTGCTGACATCTTTATCTTGGACTTCTAGCCTCCAGAATTACGGGAAAATAAAATTGTGTTATGTAAGCCACACTGTCTTCAGTACTATGTTATGCCAGCCCTAGTAAATTAATACACTGCAGTATGCTGTATCTGCTAAGAATACTCAAGTCACATTGTTTTTTTTTTCAAATCTTGTTTCTGTCATTTACTCCTTATGTGATTGTGGGATAGTGACAATACTTAAATCTTAAGCACTTCTTTTTAAAATTATATAATAGCTGAAACAATCTATGTAAAATTAATAGCATATGTGAGAGCCAAAAAAATTTTACCTGTTATTATTATGACTCAATGGTCCCCTCTTATCTGTGGTTTCATTTTCCATGGTTTCAGTTGCCCACAGTCAATTGTGGCCCAAAAATATGAAGTGGAGAATTTTAGAAATAAACAACTAAAAACTTTTAAATTGCATCCTATTCTCAGTATCATGAGGAAATCTCCCACCATCCCACCAGGGTTGTGAACCAACCCTTTGTCCAGTGCACTAACACTGTCTACGTTAGCCACTGAGTCACTGTTTCTGTTATCAGATTGACTGCGGTGGCACCTCAGTGCTTGTGTCCAAGTAACCCTTATTTGACTTAGTCGTTCTACTTCATTATTTGTTATTGTTGCTCTCTTACTGTGCCTAATTTGTAAATTAAGCTTCACCATAGGTATGTATGTCTAGAAAAAAACAAAGCATATGTAAATTTCAGTTCTATTCATGCTTTCAGGCAACCACTGGGGTTCTTAGAACATATCCTGCACAGATAAAAGGGGACTACTGTACTGTCATTATTTAGTAAAAATCGTTTTTATGAAAACTGGAATGATTACATGCCACAAAATGGATTCTGGCATTCTAAAATTATCAGGTGTCATGTTATTATTAGCTCTACTTTAAATCTTTGCTTCAACTCCAGACAATTAACAAGTATTTTAGTTTCAGTGTGAATTGATCTAATGATAAGATTATGTCACTGAAAAGTGAACAGGAAGAAGAGCAAGGGCAAGTCACTTCTTCCACTTTTAGAAAATGTAACACCTGTATAGAAATCTCCATGACACAGATTAAATGTAAGAGGAAAAAATGATAGCAGGGAACATAGAACACTGATTCACCACTGTGCTGCCAGTGTCCATTACTCTAATCAATAAAACAAGACAGCAGGTCTTAAAAACTGTGATTTGATTACTTTGAAAAAAAAAATTGTAGGGGGAGAATGTGAGAGAGGACCATGTTGAAGATTCAGATTAAGAATACATTTCTGAAAATTATTTAATATAGAAAACAGGAAAATAATTTTTAAAGGGGCCTCACGTATATAGGAAGTATAAAGCTGTCACTGCTTGAACTAATATATTATTACACACCAAGGCTCTTGAAGTATCTTTCGTGATACAGTTTTTATCCACAACACACATAATCTCTTTTCTTTCATGTTGTTATACCCCACATGTACTCAGTTTTCAGGGCTATGGTAGGATGTTTTTCATATGTTTATTCCAATAAACTTGTTTTGAAGAGAATGGTTTTGGAAGGATAGAAAATAAATATGTTTATTTTACTTGTCTATAGATTTGTATTCATATGGATTTATGCAAGTAATATCATGATGTGACTGGCACAATAATGACTACCCAAAAATGTCTATGTCCTGAGTTCTGGAAAGTGTAAATATGTTAGATTACATGGCAAAAGAGAATTGGGGTTGCAGATAGAATTGAGATTGCTCTTCAGCTGATCTTGAGACAGAAAAAATATCCTGATTATCTTGAAAAAGAACTCCCTCAATATAATGTAAGCCACATACGTAAACTTACATTTTATAGTGGCAGCATTAAAAACATAAGTGGACACATCTATTTTAAAGGCAGATAAGTTTATCATAAATGTCATAAGAACTAAAAAGAAATCGCCTCTAAATATATAGATCAGTGATGCTCAATCAATATAATGTAAGCCACATATGTAAACTTACATTTTATAAAAGCAGCATTAAAAACATAAATTGACCCAAATAAATTAAGACTAAACATATATTTTACCTAACACAATATAGATGTGCCTTTGCTTTACTTATTTTTCCTAAATCATTTTAATTCTTTTCAAAACTCTGGAACATACAGTGACAACATACAGACAAATTCTCTTCCAACACCTACATCACTTCTCTTTCCTAGTTTGATCACTGAGCCACTGGTATGTTCATAATATTCTGCTCTTCTCAAGTATACTGGCTCTTGAGTTTCCCAATTATTTCACATATATGAAGTATGTCTACTTAGAATTGCAGATCTGAGAGGTTAAACACTATTCACTCAAAATAGTTTATGAAATATCTATTATATAGCACATATTGTGGGTAGACAGAATCATCAGTGAACTTAATGGCTATTATTAATGCTGAAACATAGCACCTTTTTCAATTCAAAAGTAGCTGCATATCTTTTTTTTTTTTAAGAAAGAAACTAGAATTGTCAGGAAAGAAAATCACTAAAGTTGACCTCTGTTGTAGTAAGCACAAGTCTTCTTGAGCAGAAAACTGAATGTTAGAAGTTTAATGTTAATCTGTAGGAAAGCAAATTAATGGTTTATTAATCTTATAATATTCAGAATACTCTTCCTGTGACATCTGCAGGTACTATTTTAGGGTGAAAAAGACAATGGTAGAAATAGTAAAGTGCTATTCTAGGAGAATTTTTAACTGGTGAGTACATTATATCATTATATGTGTATAATAATCAGAATCACTGGTGATGGTAGAATGATCACATGAACAACCTCTATTAATGACTTCTCTGTATCTCCACCCTTTGCCCTGAAATGTTGTAGTCTTCAACTCTGACACTGGTCATGGCCACATGATTCATTTTGTCTAATGGAGTCTTAGCAAACATACAGAAGCTTAAAATAGATGTGTGTGTTTAGGCTTTTCCTGTTGCAAAGTTTGGACTCTCACTTTTGCTCCTCACCACAGCTGCTAGGACGTGGCTGGCCTAGTGTATTGTAGGTTGAGGCACATGGCTGTGCACTGAGTTTCTTCAGTTGTCACAGCCAAGGCTATCCTAGACAACCTGACAGCTAATTTACTGCCAAATCTAGGAAAGTGCACTAATTGAACAGTGGACAGTGGACATAATAAAACTTTTGTTGATATGCCCAATTTTCCCATTTATGCCTGTAATGGTTAGTATTGAGTGTAGATTTGATTGGATTGAAGGGTGCAAAGTATTCCTCCAGGGTTTTGTCTGTGAGGGTGTTGTCAAAGGAGATTAATATTTGAGTCAGTGGCCTGGGAAAGGCAGAACCACCCTCAATCTGGATGGGCACCATCTAATCAGCTGCCAGCAGAGCCAGAATAAAAGCAGGCGGAAGAACATGAAAAGACTAGATTTGTTTAATCTTCTGGCCTATGTTATTCTCCCAGGCTGGATGCTTCCTGCCCTTGAACATCGAACTCCAAGTTCTTCAGCTATGGGACTCGGACTGGCTTCCTTGCTCCTCGGCTTGCAGATGGCCTATCGTGGGACTTCACCTAGTGACTGTATGAGTCAATACTCCTTAGTAAACTCTCTTTCATATATACATCTATCCTATTAGTCGTAACTCTCTAGAGAACCCTGACTGATAGAATGTCCTAAAGTGGTCTCATAAATTTTTTACATGGTAGATAAATATGTGTAATAAAATATGTTGTGTTTTGGGGACCAACCAAGGTTGAAAGGTAGTCACTAGCTTTTAGACAGAACCTTCACAACAGTTATAACAAAGGGCAATTCTATTTCATGCTCACTATTTTCATCTGTTCTTCTAAGTCTGTTTTATACTCTGAAAGACAAAACTCATGTTCACAATTCACGTTAGAATCCTAAATGGTGAGTAAGATTGGCTGGGTAGGGCTTTCCCAAGAGAGAACTACATAGAAGTATGCCCAGCAGCAAAGAGAGTAGAATGCAGTTCTATTCTTCCAAGAGGTGAGATATCATTCACCTCAGGCTTAGTCCTGGTTGCAGCTGCTCACACGACAGATAATATGGCACACTCTTTTAGTTAGACATATTGTTTCCAAGTCCTTGCAATTGTTGGTATAAGATTATAAGATTCTGCCTTTTTTTTTTTTTTTTTTTTTTTGTTAAGACGGAGTCTTGCTCTGTCGCCCAGACTGGAGTGCAGTGGCACAATCTCGGCTCACTGCAAGCTCTGCCTCCCAGGTTCACGCCATTCTCCTGCCTCAGCCTCCTGAGTAGCTGGGACTACAGGCGTCCGCCACCACGCCTGGCTAATTTTTTGTATTTTTAGTAGAGACGGGGTTTCACCATGTTAGCCAGGATGGTCTCGATCTCCTGACCTTGTGATCTGCCCGCCTCGGCCTCCCAAAGTGCTGGGATTACAGGCTTGAGCCACCACGCCCGGCCAAGATTCTGGCTTTGAGTAGTTGCCAGTGAGTGTACCTCACAACCGTATTCAGGAATATATCACCAGTTTGGTGATGATGATGAGATCTACATGGGGATTTGCAGGGTTAGGCTTGGCCCCCAAGCTTCTTGTGGAAGAGGGAACAATTCTTATCCTCTTTCCTTTATAAGCTATGGATAAATTTTATTATGTCATTTCTAAGCTACTCATTCAAAGAGGAAGAAGAATGTCAGCCTGAAAAGCAGAAGAGGACATTATTTATTTAATGTATATAAATAATTACAAGGTGAAAAGAAGTCTGTACTGTCTAAAGAGAAGATGACATATAGCTTCCCATATGTGATGCCACAGTAGCACGTGTGAATGTCAAGACATCATTCTAGAACTCTGGCCTATTTTCTCCACCTTTTACATTTATCACAGCTTTAGAGATTTATAGTCTCTGAATTTCAGATTTTAAAAGTGTAGTGGCTATAACCATGAATAAAATATGCTGGTGTACAAGTTATTAATCTCTCACGCTCTTCTGGCACTTGAGTGGGGTCTAGCTGAATTTAGATGATAGCATAGTCATTCTGTACTACCATTTCTATTTAAAATCCCTTGTCACAACTTTTTAAAATAAGCTTTCAGGTTTGTTTGGATACCTGCTCCAGAATTTTAGCAAGTCCATTTCTTTTCTCAGTGCTCTGAAAGACTAAAATGGGTAATGAGAAATGTTCACTCTTGAGAAAAAAACAAATTCGATTTAAAATGTTAAGAAACTGGTATTTATGTCAGATGAGGAAAAGGGCGAGTATCAAATGCAACAAAATGCAATAAGATGCATTAAGTCAATTTTAATATACAGCAGATGGGGAAATATAAATTCTAAATGATTTTAGGTGCAGTGCCTGAAGCATAACATGCTCATAGTTTTCCAAGTAAGATTAAATTTTAATAATATTTCCTTATAAGCATGCTAGAATCAAACTGATTTAGATTCTAGTACTATCACAAAGATAGTCTCAAATTTTCAATTCATTTTTACTTATTGTCAGTTATGAACTGCATATATGAATTTCTGTGTATTTAGTCTCCCTTCCAAGAGCATTTCATTATGTAAAAATAGATATACAATTATAATACTAAAAGAAATACAGAATTATATGCAAATTTCTTGCATATTTTGTAAATATGATATATTACTTAATACAAGTTTGGAAATGTAACATAATGATATCTTCCTAAAATGCTGTTTCTTTATGCATTTTTATATTGAAATAGTCTAATTTTCTGTAGCCAAAAGTAACATCTAAACAAAATAAAATCTATAGAAATGCATGAGTTCATGAAAAATTGATGTTTTTTTTTTGTTTAAAGTAAAATCTATTTTATCAATGAGTTAGGTAATTTTAGTTATATGAATGTGTATTTTTTCAAATTGAAATTGGCCTTTTGGGCCAGGCACAGTGTCTCATGCCTGTAATCCCAGCACTTTGAGCGGGCGAGGCGGGCAGATTACCTGAAGTCGGGAGTTCAAGACCAGCCTGACCAACATGGAGAAACCCCGTCTCTACTAAAAATACAAAATTATCCGGGCGTGGTGGCATATGCCTGTAATCACAGCCACTTGGGAGGCTGAGTCAGGAGAATCGCTTGAAGCCGGGAGGCAGAGGTGGTGAGCTGAGATTGTGTCATTGCACTCCAGCCTGGGCAACAAAAGTGAAACTCCATCTCAAAAAAAAAAAAAAAAAAAGGAAAAGAAAAAAAGAAATTGGCCTTTTGCTGGTTGAGTATGTATTTCTATCCCTCTTAAACACCTTCTGAATAAACTTTCAATCAGCCTTTGGAGTAATCATGCTTTATTTATTAAAACCAACTGAAATCATCAGATAAAGTAATTTTCCATTCTATTATTGCTTTTATTTAGAAGGTAATGAAGTTCAGAAATGCTGTTATAAGAAAACATCCATACCATAGACTTTAATAAAACAACACTCTCATGTGCTCCTACATATTTCAGAACCTGCTGTTTTACTGTCTCTTATTTTCAAACCCACTCTTCTATTTCGTGATGTAGAATTGCAGTTCTGCAAACTACACTCTTCAGTTCCAGCTGTTAGTTTCCATGAAGCAGGGGTAGTGGCAAGGGACTGGAAGTCTATAAGGAGGGACTTTATTCTGTTTGCTTCATCTCCCAGCCATGCTCCTTCGCAGGTTCTTTTGTTACAGCAATAGCATCTAATTTCAGTTTGAGGTTTTCCACATGCTTCCAGAATCAGCCTTATTTCACTCCCTCTTGGAAGCTACCAGTCAGCTAGCCAGCTCCCCTTACTCAGAGGTCTGGCTGCGTCATAGCTCCACAAATCCCTTCTTTGAACATGTGAAATTCCAGCACCTACCTGAATTTGCAGTGCTCCTCCCCAGAGAGTTCTGAATCCCTGTTCTGCAGGGCCCCTGCTCCAATCCCTAATAATGAAAACCTTGGCCGGGCGCGGTGTCTCACGCCTGTAATCCCGGCACTTTGGGAGGCCTAGGCGGGCGGATCACCTGAAGTCAGGAGTGCGAGACCAGCCTGACCAAATGGAAGAAACAGCGTCTCTACTAAAAATACAAAATTAGCCGGGCTTCGTGGCGCATACCTGTAATCCCAGCTACTCGGAGGCTGAGACAGGAGAATTGCTTGAACCCGGGATGCAGAGATTGTGGTGAGCCGAGATCACACCCTTGCACTCCAGCCTGGGCAACAAGAGTGAAACTCCATCTCAAAATAATAATAATAATAATAATAATAAATAACAAAAATCTCTTCCCAGTCTTTCTTCTGTCCTATTTTCTGTAATTACTACCTCTGTAACATTATAGTATACACCTTTTTACCTTTCCAGTTCTCCAATACCTAGTTAACAGTTCCTTCACTTTTCTATTAGTATAACTGGAGTGGATTGTGTCTCCTGACTGGATCCTGACTATTAGCCCTATGAATCAAGACATGGAATATGAATAGTATAACTGGGAGTGAGAACATAATGTAGTCATGAGTGAACCTTATTGGAAGGAAAATTCATTTTTTTAGTTTACTAATATTTGGTCACAAATAAAAACACAAAACAGGTACATTGGCATGCAGCCTTCATGAGGGAAAAGAAAAGCTTTGGAACAATTGGGTTTTTTTTTTTTCCAGATTAGACTAGGCTGAAAGAAAGCTTACAGTAAAAGAGTGATGATAGGAATCAAATATAGGATGTAAGTGAAACCGATTTCTGAAGAGAAGGTACAGAAACAAAGAGCCCTTATCATAAACACAACTACATAAGGATTATAATACTTAGATTCTATCTTTAATCATAGATATGCTTACAATGTGGAGATCTTGAGATTGTTGAGAAAGTACTAAAGTAAATGAGAAGGTAAGAATTAAGACACAATGAGCTGATCATGTATCTAGACCCTATTTCTAGATGTTTCTTTTTTTTTTTTTTTGAGACGGAGTCTCGCTCTGTTGCCCAAGCTGGAGTGCAGTGGCGCGATCTCGGCTCACTGCAAGCTCTGCCTCCCAGGTTCACACCATTTTCCTGCCTCAGCCTCCCGAGTAGCTGGGTCTACAGGTGCCCGCCACCATACCCGGCTAATTTTTTTTTGTATTTTTAGTAGAGACTTGGTTTCACCCTGTTAGCCAGAATGGTCTCAATCTCCTGACCTCATGATCCGCCTGCCTTGGCCTTCCAAAGTGCTGGGATTACAGGCGTAAGCCACCACACCCTGCCAATGTTTCTTTAATATGTATTTCAGGGATAAAAACGATTAACCAATTACTCACAGATTATAGATAATACATTGTAAAATTTAAATTTCTTCTAATCTCAAGAGTTTATAATCTGGATAATAGTATTTGCTTAACCTTTAATGTAACTTGAAATTCAATACTAGCAAAAATTTTAAAAAATCAGTGGCTATCATATATTGAGCATTTTTTTGTAGGCACTCTATTAAGTGCTTTGCATACCTTATTAAATATAGTCTGAGAAACTTAAGAAATTTATTATCACTTTTTCAAAGGAGTTTCAGATATATAAAATAACTTACAGAAGATCTCATAGTAATTGACTTTTGGAACCGAACGTTTTTTGTTTGTTTTATTTATTTATTTATTTATTTGTTTATTTTTAAAGACTGCAAAGTTTACGTTTTCCAAAATTATTTTAAAACTTATTTTTTAATTATATGGCTAAGGATAAATTGAAAACATTTTGTGATTATTGTAAAATCTATTATCAATAACTCAACTGATTCCAGTAAATGAGCAGCTTCTCTGACTGAGTGATCTCCTATTCGTCCTGATAATCTTAATGTGGACTTGTTTTCAGTGTTTCTCTCTTGCCTAAATGCAAAGCCTCTTTCTCATTTCCTAAGGCTCTTTTCTGTAGCTATTCTAGGAATCCTACTTTTGATTATGTTACCATATTCAGAGAGGTTAGCCAAGAAGAAGAGCTACAGTCTTCTGTGTAATCTAACCAAACAACTAAACTGGGGTCATCCATTCATCTTTTAGGTCCAAGAACTGTAGTAGGCCACAAAATATAAAATAAATCTTATTACCATTCCTTTACTTATGCAAGAAATGTTAAACTTAGTGCTTATATCATTTTCTAGATGAAAAATGCTGTAAAAAATCAATATAGTTGAGGGTGCCAAAGATAGGCTTTATAATTTTGCTTGGAATAGATTTGACTTTGTATTGATAAAAATACTATATCAATTAAATATAAATTATGTACCTATAGATGCAGGTTATTACATTGGGAACTCTATTAGTCTATTTTCGCACTGCTGTAAAGACATACCCTAGACTGGGTAACTTATAAAGGAAAACGGTTTAATTGACTTACAGTTATACATGACTGGGGAGACCTTAGGAAACTTACAGTCATGGCAGAAGGCAAAGGAGAAGCAAGGACCTTCTTCACATAGCAGCAGAAGAGAGAAGAACGAAGAGCAAAGGAGAAAGAGCCCCTCATAAAACCATCAGATCTCATGAGAACTCACTCACTATCATGAGAACTCACTCACTATCATGAGAACAGCATGAGGAAAACTGCCCTCATGATCCAATTACCTCCCACAAGGTCTGTCTCTAGACAAGTGGGGATTATAGGGATTACAATTCAAAATGAGATTTGAGTGGGGACACAGCAAAATTATATCACTATGCCCCTGTTCCCTCCCAAATCTCATGTCCTCACATTTCACAACACAGTCATGCCTTTCCAAGTCTCAAAAATTCTTAGCTTATTCCAGCATTAACCCAAAAGTCTGAGTCCAAAGTCTCATCTGAGACAAGGCAAGTCCATTCTGCCCATGAGCCTGTAAAATCAAAAGCAAATGAGTTACTTCCAAGATATGATGGTAGTACAAGCATTGAGTAAATGCTCTCATTCAAAATGGAGAATTGGACAAAACAAAGGGGCTACAGCCTCCATGCAAGTCCAAAAACCAGGGGGCAGTCATTAAATAAATAATCTCTTTTGACTCCATGTCTCACATCCATGTTACGTGATACAAGAAGTGAGCTCCCATGGACTTGGGCATCTGTGCCCCTGTGGCTTTGCAGGGTACAGCCTCCCTCCCGGCTGCTTTCATAGGCTGGTGTTGAGTGTCTGCAGCTTTCCTAATTGCACAATCTAAGCTGTCGGTGGATCTACCATTCTGGGATCTGGAGAATGGAGCCCTTCTCACAACTCCACTAGGCAGTGCCCCAGTGGGGATTCTGCGTATGGGCTCCAACCCCACATTTCCCTTCCACACTGCCCTAGCAGAGGTTCTCCATGAGGGCCCCGCCCCAGTAGCTGACTTCTGCCTAGATATCTGGGCATTTACATACATCCTCTGAAATCTAGGTGGAGGTCCCCAAATCTCAATTCTTGACTTCTGTGCATCCACAGGCCCAACACCACATGGAAGCCACCAGGGCTTGGGGCTTGCGTCCTCTGAAGCAATGGCCTGAGCTGTATCTTGGCCCATTTTAGCCATGGTTGGGATGCAGAGCACCAAGTCCCAAGACTGCACAAAGCAGCCAGGCCCTGGGTTGGGCCCACAAAACCATTTTTTCTTCCTCTGCCTCCAGGGCAGAGATGTGATCTTGGCTCACTGCAAGGTCTGCCTGCTGGGTTGATGCCATTCTCCTGCCTCAGCCTCAAAGTAGCTGGGACTACAGGTGCCTGCCACCACACCTGGCTAATTTTGTTGTATTTTTAGTACAGACAGGGTTTCACTATGTTAGCCAGGATGGTCTCGATCTCCTGACCTCTCGATGTAGCCTCCTCAGCCTCCCAAAGTGCTGGGATTACAGGTGTGAGCCACCTTACCCAGCCATAATTGAACATTTTTAAGAGCACCCAGATCAACTCTTGAACACTTTGCTCCTTAGAGATTTCTTCTGCCAGAGACCCTAAACCATCTCTCTCAAGTTCAAGTTTTGCAAATCTCTAGCGCAGGGGTCAAATGCCACCAGTCTCTTTGTTAAAGCATAGCAAGAGTGAACTTTGATTCAGTTCCCAATAAGCTTCTTATCTTCATCTGAGACCACCTCAGCCTGGACTTCATTGTTCACACCACTTTGAGCATTTTGGTCAAAATCATTCAACAAGTCCCTAGGAAGCTCCAAGCATTCCCACATCTTCCCGTCTTCTGAGCCCTCCAAACTGTTGAAACCTCACCTGTTACTCAGTTCCAAAGTCAATTCCACATTTTCAGGTTATTTTAATAGCACTGCCTCACTCTCTGTGGTACCAATTTAGTATGTTATTCCATTTTCACACTGCTGTAAAGAAATACCCGAGACTGTGTAATTTATAAAGGAAAGAGGCTTAATTGACTCAGAGTTACACATGGCTGGGGAAGCCTCAGGAAACTACAGTCATGGCAGAAGACAAAGGAGAAACAAGAACCTTTTACACATGGTTGCAGGGGGGAGAAGAGCAAGGAGCAAAAGGGGAAGTGCCCCTAGTAAAACCATCAGGTCTTGTGAGAACTCACTCACTATCACAAGAACAGCATAGAGGAACTGCCCCCATGATCAACCTGCCATTAGGTCTTTCCAAAGACTTGTGGGGATTATGGGGATTACAATTCAAGATGAGATTTGGGTGGGGACACAGCCAAATCACAGCATGAACTATGAATTATACAGCAGAAAAATTAACAGTCATGGAGTTAAGTTTACACATAATGCATTAGCTAAAAATGCAAAGTCAATTTTGCCAAATTAAATGCCACAACTTCCCTCAGAGAAACAATCTCTTGGTATTACGTGTCAGTACATTCGTTTTCCTGTTACCATGTACAAACATGATCTTTTTCACAAAAATAATAGTTATATTGTTTTTCCTTGACCATTTTTTTTACAGGATCTCTCTCTGTTGCCCAAGCTGTAGTGCAGTGGTGCGATCATAGCTCATTGCAGCCATGACCTCACAGGCTGAAGTGATCCTCCCACTTCAGCCTTGCAAATGTCTGGGACTACAGGTGCATGCCACCACACCTGGCTATTTTTAAAAAAAAATTTTTTTTTTCTTTTGTAGAGACTGGTTTTCACCATGTTGCTCTGGCTGATCTCAAACTCCTGTCCTCAAGCTGACGGCCTGGCTCAGCCTCCTAAAGTGCTGAGATTAAAGGCATGCACCATGCCTCATCAACCAGAATATTTTTGATGTTGTGGGTAATCACCCTAAAAGTGAACTGAAATCCTTTTTATTCATATCTAAGTACACTCAAATCAATTAACTAGGCTGCCTATTTTTTCTAGCCAAGACAAAGGAAACACACTTCTACTTAAACACATGCAAACACACACTCTCACATATACCAAATACACACATAAGTGGTACTATACAAAATCATTAGCAATTCTTCAAGTTTCTTTCCTAATTTGAAGTAGACACATCTTAGGACAGAACACAGACAATAGAATTGTCCAAGTAAACTTAAGGATACTTCTGTTATTACTACATTTATTACCCTAGAAAGAAGAATAAATATGTTCCTTTCCTCATAATTTGAATATGTAAGAACATGGGCAGTTCATGAATTATGTAGTGTCTTGAACTTGGATTTTCAAAAGTGTTGTATAATTCAATAGTTTTTATTTACAATGATAACTTAAGTAAAGAAAAGTAGTAAAATGATTTCAAAATCAGTTTATCTCAGCTATAAGGAGGTCGTTGATGGCCACGTATTTCTCATCAAAGACAGTGACATCAGGCTTTTATACAAAAGACAGGCGATAAGAAATGCTACCAAGGATGTGGAGAAAAGGGAACCCTCATACGCTCTTGGTGGGAATGTAAATTAGTACAGCCTCTGTGGAGAACAGTATGGAGGTTCCCTCAAAAACTAAAAGTAGAACTACCATACGATACAGCAATGCCACTGTTGGGTATATTCCCAGCAGAAAGGAAATAGGTATATCAAAGAGATAGCTGCATGCCCATGTTTATTGCAGCACTATTTACAAAACCAAGATTTTGAAGAACTCTAAGTGTCCATCAGCAGACAAATTGATAAAGAAAATATGGTACATATATACAACAGAGTTCTATTCAACCATGAAAATATGAGAACCTGTCCTTTGCCACAACAGTGATAGAACAGGAAAATATTATATTAAGTGAAATAAACCAGGCACAGAAATAACATTACGTTAAGTGAAATAAATTTCATACATTTTCACTTATTTATGGGAGCTAAAGAAAATTAAAGCAATTTAACTCATTCATCAAGATAGAGAGTAGAATGATGATTATCAAAGGCTGAGAAACGAGATGAGTGAGGATGGTTAATGGGCAGAGAAACATGGTTAGATAGAATGAGTAAAATCTAGTATTTGATAGCACAATAAAGTGATTACAGTCAATAATAATTAATTGTAAATTTAAAAATAACTAGAAGAGCATAATTGGAAGGTTTGTAATACAAAGAAATGATAAATGTTTAAGGTGATGGATTTCCTTTCTACCCTGATGTGGTTGTTATGTATTATATGTCTACATAAAAATATCTCATGTACCCTCTAAATATATACACCTACCAGGTACTCACAACTTTTTTTAATGATGGTGACATCGTCCATTTTCAGGTGTCTTTTGTTTTCATTTTTGTTTTTGTTGAATTTACTGTTTTATAAATATCTAACCAAACACTATGTTTAGTGGGCAATGAAATGCTATAGGAAGAAATAAAAAGCAGTAAAATGATAATCAACACTGTTAACTGTACCCAGAAACAAGCACTCACACACATCATAAGCTTCTCATGCCATCTCTACCTACCTCCACATTGGGAAGTCTCTTCTGATTGCCTAGAATTCCTTTTGTTTAATTAACGATGTCTTAATTACCTTTCAAAATACAACCTAGGCATATTCTCTGGAAACCATTTTTTTGTTGTTGTTGTTTTCCCGGGCTAAGACTAAAATACTACCTCTTTTGACTACCAGTAGGCTTTCTGCATACTGTGATAACAATACTTCACAGCAATTTTTTATTTTTTATTTTTTGAGACAGAGCCTCACTTTGTTGCCCAGGCTGGAGTGTAATGGCACGATCTTGGCTCACTGCAACCCCTGCCTCCTGGGTTCAAGCGATTCTCCTGCCTCAGGCTAGAGAGTAGCTGGGACTACAGGCACCTGGAACCATGTCTGGTTAATTTTTATATTTTTAGTAAAGACGGGGTTTCACCATGTTGGCCAGATTGGTCTCGAACTTCTGACCTCAAGTGGTCCACCTGCCTCAACTTCCCAAAGTGCTGTGATTATAGACATGAGCCAAAGCACCTGGCCCAGCAATTATTTATGTAAATATCTCTCTCCCTGACCAGTCTTTCTATTTTGTTAGGGCACTTCCAGACCCAGTACCTATCCATCTTCTCCCCCAGAACCTAGGACACTGCCTTTGTTACATATTGAAAACACTTAAAACATCTGTTAAAAAAATGAATACATAGAAATGCAAGTAAATGAGAAAAATACATAAGCTGCAAAAGATGATTTGAAATATCTTTGCAACTCTTAAGAAACATAGTTACATTTTTATGATATCAGAAAGTGTTAAAATATATTTTCTGTAATTTTATAATAGATATATTTATCTCATTTCTTTTCAACATGTTTCATATTTGTTTTCAATTTCCTTCCAATAAATTAAATTGACATAGTTTTGCTTTTATTAACTCTTATGCAATTTGGATCTGATGTTACTTAAAAATATTCATTATAACAAATTTGTATCATTTTCTGCTTTTGGGAATCAGTGAAAACGAATATCAAGTCACTAAACCTCTTTTTCTTGAAAAAAACAAACAGCCAAGGACATATCCTCAGACTGTAGACAATATGAAAGGAGAAAGAACGTACTGCACATGAAATGATTTGAGTCCCAGTTCTGGTTTATTTCATCACTAATAAGAAAATTCCGACTCATATCCCATTATGAACAGTTCTTCTGTGCCGACTTTACATGAAAGACTGTGAGATTAGACCCTGAGGCAGATTGTCTCCAAACCATGCAAGGACACCTGGTGCGCCACAAATAATTTAACTGGCCACATTTTGAGCCTTCTTGCTAATGCTGCAGTATATCATTTTCACGATTCCTGTTACCAGTGAAAGAACTGTGATAGCAGGTTGAAGGTAAAAATCGGGAAGGAAAAAATGTACAAAGAATGACCTAGCCAAAATGTTTGCTTCTACAAGAGCTATTCAGATTTTAAAAGTAGGCTCCTCACATTTTAAAAGTAGGCTCTTTGTGCTCAGTTAACCTTGCTCACCTACTGCTCCCCAACCCTACCTGCCTTCCAAATTCTAATTACCTACCACACAATTTGGTAACTAGACCATGATGTATTCAAACTATTGGCCTTTTCCTTCAAAAGAGATGTCTAAGAATAAAGAAAAAAAATCTAGAAAATGTTTATTCAGAGCTATTTTTTCCCTGCCTCATTTTTTATGTACACTTAACCTAAAGTTATTTTTAGTGTGTTTTGTTTACACAAATTGGAAGATAAGGAGTAAATGCAAAGCAAAGAATTTTTGTGCTGGTGAGTTTTTGAGAAGGTGTCCTGACCCTGATCCCACACAGACTCATGGGTAGGATCATAGAATTCCCATATAATTTTTTTTGGATCAGAAAACAGAAGGAAGATTGCATAGCTTTTTAAAGTTACCAATAATGCATAAAATCTTTAGTATTCCCTGAACATTGCATCACAACAAAAGGAATATTTGTGTGAGGTGTTTACGCAGAGGTGCTCTTCTCTATTTGAGTTTGTAGAATATGATTTTGTCTTTTAGTCAGATACAAAATTTTTACTTTTTATTCTTATTCTGAGTCTCCCATCCAAGCAGTCGGCAGACCCTAGATAATTCTCTAGTCTCAAATCTGGCTTACCCTTATTTTTCCCAATGTCATCATCATGACCCATGAAATTACGTACACTTTCCTCTTGTGGCCCTAAATCGGCTAAGAGTGTGTCACATATCCAAGTTTTTCCCCATCAGGTTCCCAGTGAAAAATACTCACTATTTTTTGCTTATAAAAGCTTCTATGCATTCTACATAAAATTCTTGCTGCTTGGTATTTTATTAGCTATATTTTATAATCTGGTCCCTACTTACTTTTCCAGTGCTATTTTCCAAAAGTATCCTTTATATCAAACTAGATTGTGATTAGGTTTAATATAACCTCTGTGAATCCACCTTCATTCTCTTTCATTGGCCAAGTATTCTCTCCTTCTCTTTCTCTGTTTTTAATCTAGTTTATCCTTCAAGATCTAGATCAAATTCAATCTGTTTCACAGTTTTGTCAAATATTGTCTTGTAACTGATTTCTTTTTTCTTTGAACTTTTGCATATTCTCTCTCTCTCTCAATCTCGTTATCCTTCAAGATCTAGATCAAGTTCAATCTATTTCATAGTTTCCTCAAACTCTGTGAAAGAACTGATTTATTTTTTTAACTCCTACATATACATGTCTTTTATCCATTACTGTCATTGTCATCACCATTTTTTACCATCAATATTTACTTTTTATCCTCTCTATCATATTATAAATTTTTTCTCAGGAGAAGCTACATTTAGACAACATTTGGTGGGCGGTTCATCTTCAAGTGACTACCTGGTGTTATGCATACAGAAATGATTCAATATGTCTCATTGAATGAACGAAAGTCAACTGATTTTTTGTTTCACTAATAACAGTTTAAGACTTGCAGAGCTCAGAAACTGATGGAGAAATTTTCTCTTTACATGGCCACTTAAATAAATAGGCGTATCTTTTCCTTGCCTTTCTCCTCTTGAGGCACATCCATGGCCGCCAGAGTCAGCAACAGCAAAAGAAGAAGCAGCAGCAGGTTTCCTGTGTTTAACATTACAGGCAGCAGGTATGATCTTTGGCAAGAAGCCGACTCCAGTAGAGCATAGAGTGGTGCTACTGCGTAGCTGAAACAGATTACCCATCAAAGTATCTTCTCTTTTTTTCCATTTGGCTTTTGTCAGCAATTGGCAAAGCTCCACACAGTAAGAACATGTTAAAAGAAGAGAGAAAGGAATGAGAAATAATTAGAGGTGGCTTATTGCCAACGTATGTCTGCATTTGAGGAGAGAAGAAGCTGTTGGACAATATTAGAGAAGCAATTCCAGGCCCAAAATCTACATGAATATTGCTTGGGGGGATCCATATTATAATATAGTAAAAATATTAATATTCCCTAAATTACCATTTATTAATGAATGGAGCATATTTTCTAGAAGTGGGTTGGTAGCTGAAGAATTGACATATGGAACTGAGAACCATGAACTCACTCTTTCTTTCCCTCTGACAATTCCCTCATTAATGCACAGCCAGGAAACCTGGAAAATGTGTGATTTCACTGAGTTGGAGAGACATGAGAGTACTGTCAGCTGCTGAGCTTTTGTTCCTTTGTTCACCCATATTAAAATGATGCAAGGGAAGTGGGGATGAAGCTTCTTTCTTCCTAAGCCCAATGGTCTAAAGGATTTATTGGACATCTGCTTACCTATTGTTGATTTTGAAATGTTTCTTCTCATGTTTGAAAGCAGAAACACATTAGACTATCACACCAGGTATCAAGAATATTAGATGACTAGCCAGTTGCTTCTGTGAGTAAATGATAACTGGAAATGATTGAGAAATCAGGAAAAAAAACCATTAAATACTTCTTTCACAACTGGAGGTTTTTGTTCATAAATAACATTTCTCACAACTCAAGTTTCTCTTTAAGTCCACATCAGGCAGGTCACATTTTGGGACTTCGGTGGGATACTCAGCTCTGTTTTAGGAATTTTAGCAGTAAACTGACTTTTAGTGAGTAAATTGAGACTGATTAAACTGAAAGAGTAATATATAAATTAACCATGGAAACATCCAAACATGGCTGGGCGTGGTGGCTCACACCTGTAATCCCAGCACCTTGGGAAGCAGAGGCAGGAGGGACAATTGAGCCTAAGGGTTCAAGACCATCCTAGACAACACAGAACCAGTCTCTACAAAAATTTTTTTTTTAAATTAGCCATTTTACCAGTAGTCCCAGCTACTCAGCAGGCTGAGGAGGGAGAATACCTAGAGCCCAGGAGTTCAAGGCTGCAGTGAGCCATGATTGCACCACTGTACTCCAGCCTTGGCAGCAGAGCACAACCTTGTCTCAAAGAAAAAAAAAAAACATCAGAACCTCATTAGATATGGTGGTGTCACCCTTTCGATCTGAAAATAAAGTAGTCATTATGAGCAGCATCTTTAAATATCTTTATCTCAGCAAGCAAGGTATTTGCAATCTATGAAAATCTACTTGAAGAGTCACAATAATAAATAGTTGTACATATATTTATAGATTTAAATATATGTTCACACATTATATATAAACAATAAATAGTATTATATATAAACAATAAATACTATAAATTGTATGTATAGTTTCGCTATGAATACTAAGGAAAACAAAGAAAAGCAGCCTGTTTATTGCTCTATTTATTTCTTGCTCTGGGTCCCTGAGTATGTAACCTTCATTAGAGCAGAAATATATTCAAATGGTGATTTCTTTCCACAGTGTCACTACCTGGGTCATCAGCACACTCAAAAACAATTTGTAATTAGCATCTCAAATGATCTGAGAAATGAAGGCACCAGGTAAATGGGAGTGATTCCTAAGGGACTTTCCTCTTCTCCAGTGAATTGCCTTCCCAATCAATTTCCAAATATTTAAAGAGATATAAATTCATTCATAACTTATTCCCAGTTGTGTCATTTATAGAATGGAGGCCAGATGTAGCAAACAATTTAATCGTTAAAAACTCTACGCATGAAGGCACGTGCATGCACAAACACACACACACACAACACACACACCACACACACACACACACACACACAGAGAGAGAGAGAGAGAGAGAGAGAGAGAAAACACTGTCTTCATATATCGAACAACCTTGTACTCTGGACAGGAAAGGAGAACAATACAGGTGGAAGAGATTTAAATTTTTTTAACTTAAGTTTTAATAGCATCAAGCAATGAAGCATGCAACGCTCCCTGATGGGGCTATAATGAGAGAGATAAAAAATTAAAAGATAAAAACAGCAGGTGAGAAGATGGGCAAATTGTATAAGTAAAATTTTGGCCTTTTAACCTATTTCTTTTTTTTCCTGTATTTAAGCACTCACCCACCTCCCATGCCCTTTTTTTCTATGAATTTTGTTCTTCTTTGAATGTGGCCATTACCAAGGCTGATTAAATCCAGCGCTACCCTGAAAACCATTACCCATTTGCTTCTAATTATTTCACCAAAGACTGGTAAAATCTTCACTCCAAACATCATTTTATTATAAAGAAAAAAATGTCAGAGGCTGGTCAGGGTGTCCAGAGGCCAGAATAAATTATGGTAGAAATCAAGATCTCAATTTCATAATTGAAATCAATATTTAAAAATATTACTCAGAAATTTTTTGAGATTCATTGCCTTCTCATACTGAAGCTAAACCAATATATGCAGCCACAGAGGTTAATTATTGCACGTATTATTTTCTAACTAAATTCGATTGAATTATATTTTAAACATATGAATTATTATTTACTTATTTGCTTTTTGCCTATACTTCTGTTTGATTGTGTGAAGCCTTTTATGTTTATCTTATTTATTCAACTCAATAAACGTATGCCATGTCTATTACTGTAGTCTCCATTAACAGATGAAAAAATTGAGACTGAGAGAAGTTATGTATCTTAACCGTAGTTATCTGGCTAGTAAGTTGTTATTGTTGTGTTTGTGTGTAGGTGTGGGTGCATACGGTAAAAAGCATGTAACATAAAATCTATCATTTTAACCATTTACTAATGTACAGTTCACTAGTCTTAAATATATTCACATTGTTGTGAAACAAAACTTTTTCATCTTGCAAAACTAAAATTCTATATCCATTAAACAACTCCTCCTTTCTTTCCTTCCCCCAGTACCTAGTTACCAACACTTTCCTTTCTGTTTCTATGAATTTGACTACTTTAGATACCTTATATAAGTGGAACCCTCCAGTATATATCTTTTTGTGACTGGCTTATTTTGCCTAACATAATGCCCTCAAGGTTTGTCCATGCTGTAGCATATGACAGGATCTCTTTTTTTTGAGACAGCGTAATATTCCATGACATTTATGTATCCCACTGTGTTTATCCACCTATCCAAGCATGAATATTTGAGTTGGTTCTACCTCTTGGCAAATATCTCTTCGAGAGCCTGTTTTCAATTCTTTTGGATATATACCCAGAAGTAGATTTACTGCATAATATGGTAGTTCTATTTTCAATTTTTGAGGAACCTCCTTACTACTTTCCACAGTGGTTGCATCACTTTACAACTTTACTACCAGTGCATGAGGGTTCTAATTTGTCCACCTTCTCACCAATACTTGTTATTTTCTGGGTTTGGTAGTAGCCATCTTAGTGTGTGTCTGTGTGTGTGTGTGTGTGTGATTTTTATTGGCATTTCTTTGATTAGTGATATTGAGCATCTTCTCATATGCTTATAGCTGATGCTTTAACCTTGAATGCATGCAGTCTGACTCCAGAGCACACATTTTTTGGTACTAAACTGTGCTTTCTGTATGATTCTAGTTTTTCCTATTTCTCTAGGTTATGTAGTTTATTGGAAATTTTTAAATATATACTTCCTAATTCTGTATTCTATTTATAGGCTCTCTTATTTTTTTATCATATTATTAATTATGGAAAATTTTTATTTTAATTATATAAAGAAATAGCTAAACCAGTCATTCAAAATTTTGAGCACCAATAAGTTGCAAGGACCTAGAATCTGTAATGAGTATTTTTCTGTATCCTTTTCTTATGATTTCTAGGAATGTTAACTTATGAAATAATTATTTATTTTAAAATATAACTTTACACACCTTTGTGTTTGGAACCTACAGTTTCCCATTTTTCTTTATGACTATTTACACTGTAAAGACTATAATTACGGAGGATAGATGCAAGTAAAATAGGATGATACAGAACAGACTCACCAAATTAACTCAGGTTCTTCATTTCCTGTGAAGAAGAAATGCCTTCAAGCTAAATATTTGTAGCCATAGTTTATAATTCAATATATGTGATCATTTCTATTACTGTCATCTGAGTAACATGCTGACCAAGAGCTATGGTGTTTATCCTAAATCTATAAATGCCAACTCCAGTTAATTCATTTTTTATTATAAATAAATACATTATTTAGATAAATCTTATGTAAATACATAAAACATGAAAGGTAAATGAAAACAACTACAATTTTAATTAAAAACTAGATTGAATGTTTTAGAAATATTTAATAAAAGCCAATTGCTAGAAAGAAAATTAAAATTTGAGCTTAAAAATGCTTGCAAAATTGCAAAACTGTATAATGCTATAAATATTTGGAAAATATAAAAATGTCAAATTTTTAAAATTAAATTAGCTTTATATATTTTACATTCTTATTCTACTTTATGAGAATCAAATTCAAATTATATATTATGTTTTAGGGTATGATTCATAAAGGACTTTACTCTGTGTCCCAACATCAAACACTTGACTCCATTTCAAAAGATTATCAAATAAATGCTAACTTATATGTTAATTGAAAGAAAATGAAGCATATATGAATCACTTGTTTTTAAAATCTTAGTCTTAATTGACTTCTTCTTCCTTTTTTTTTTTTTTTGAGACGGAGTCTTGCTCTGTTGCCAGGCTGGAGTGCAGTTGCAAGATCTCGGTTCACAGCAACCTCTGCCTCCCGGGTTCAGGTGATTCTCTTGCCTCAGCCTCCCCAGCAGCTGTGACTACAGGCACGCGCCACCACACCCAGCTAATTTTTATATTTTTAGTAGGGACAAGGTTTCATTATCTTGGCTAGGATGGTCTTGATCTCTTGACCTCATGATCTGCCCGCCTCAGCCTCCCAAAGTACTGGTATTACAGGCATGAGCCACTGCACCCGGCCTTACCTGACTTCTTAATAAACAACCAAATAATTTCACTGCTTGCTTGGGTGAAAATAAATTTTGCTATAAATGCTGAAGAATCATAGCTTTCTTGGTCTCATTATGCCTCTGTCTCTATTTTTATCTCTTCCTGTCTAGATATCTAAATACAGATGTAGATATAATATTTAAACCTATACACAAAATGCATTCCATGCATATGAAAAGGTACTCACTCCATCCATGCTGTTGGAACTTGACTAATTTGCTTATGAGAAATCACATAAATGACTATTCATTCTTATTATAGTTAAAGTATAAACTGCAAGGTTTCTATTAATGCAAAATTAAGTTCAAGATTCAGGCTGGCACTAGCAATGATGTATTCAAATTATATAGTGCAGATGAGTCAGTTCTGATATTACATTAATTAGTTTTAAAAATATCTGAAACCAACTTGAATCTTGATGGGAGTTACAGCATGAGCAAAGGTCAGCTGGGTCTTACAGTGAACACTGGTTACCAATTTTTATAAAGCGATATTTTTTCCTCTAATAAACCTACATGCCTCAGTTTTCTCATCCATAAAATAGCATAAACATAATTCATAGGGATATTTGAATATTAAATCAGTTAATACATATAAAGGGCTCAGAACATATATTAGTGCACAATAGGCACTATATGTGCTAGATGATTGTTATTTCCATGCTGGAACACAACACACAAAATGTACCTTCACAGATATTCACATCAGATTGTCAACAGAGAAAAAAATAGTGACTGAACAATTTGACCTCTTATGCCTCCAAATATACTGAACTCAAGATCCCACTTCATAGGTATGTACATGTGACAAAAATATGTGCAGTAATTAATATTTTGAGAGAGAGTAAAAATATATTAAAAGAAGAGAGCCTACATTTGTCCTTGTGGTTTGTCATTGTTACAGCTTAAACGGATCACATTTTTACTTCCTTTACCATGAAAATTGGAAAAGGCACAAGTTTTTAGAGCATTTCTTCTAAGATTCTAAAATAAAACAACTTTAATTTTAAAGTGTCTCGTAACACTTCAAAAAAATGAGCACTGATTAACCAAAATAATAGGATCAGCTAAATTTCTGTGAACCCCTTTATATACATGTGGAGAAAATGTCAGACTTGTGCTGCTTCTCCTCCAATCAGTTCCTTCTACCTTTGTTCTGTGTTGGATCTGAATTAATTTTTATGAAATATTCTCCCAAGTTGGCATTGTCAGTGTAGTCTACATAATTTCCCCCTGTAAACTTTTGTAATCATTATTCTAGCTTGGAGTTGCAGATGTTAATTTCTTGTGTTTTTCCCTTCCACAAAGCTATAGTCTCCCAGCAGCAAAGCTCTGAGAATTCCACAGTGCTTTTGCTCACATCCCCTTGTCACCATCTTTCCTCATCATTGATATGTCTGTGTCAAACTACCTGCTGAATTCCGGCAAAAACAAAGGGATAGCAATTACTTTGAAAGTTGAAAACTATTTTAGAAAAACGTGTTAGAAAAATGATTCTTTAAAATTCTTGACAAATGTAGAAAAGAATATTTTTATGAACTGTTTATGAATTTTAGATCTGGGGAGGGGAGTAAATTGAGAAACTTTTAAACTTGATATTACTTAATGGTTGCTGAGAATATTTTCATTCCATGATGCATGTAATAATTAAGTTATTTGTTTACCTGTACCTATTATTTTGTAAGATTTTCTTTTTCCACCCAAAACATGCAAAGTATCTTGTTTTATTTGAGACTCATTTAACAGGATATTACTTGTAAATATCTTCCCCTTTATTATTGGATAATGTACACATACTCAAAGCACTATTTCCTTTATTCATAGAAAGGATTGGGTCTCAGAGGAAGAGAACTGTAATTTGAAAAAGCCTTATGCTCCTTCCACCTCTGACTCCTATTTCCTAATGAACTTATACCTAAATTAAAACATTTTGTTTCAAATATCTGTGCCCAGTCCTGGACTACTATCCTATTTTTAAATAAAAAGAATGTCATAGGTGTCTAAAAGATATAGTTAAATCATATATTATTCATATTACTCAAATTATACTGATCAGGTACTCATCTGTCATATGGTAACTATAGCGGAATGAATGATGTCCCTCAAAAATATATATTTATGCTCTAATCCTAGGAACTTGTGAAAATTACCTTATATGGGAAATAATGTGATCAAAATAAGAATATTTTCAATTTTTTTATTATACTTTAAGTTCTGGGATACATGTGCTGAACGTGCAGGTTTGTTACACAGGTATACACGTGCCATTGTGGTTTGCTGCACCCATCAACCCATCATCTACATTAGGTATTTCTCCTAATGCTATCCCTCCCTTTGCCCCCCACCCTCCAACAAGTCCTGGTGTGTGATGTGTTCTCATTATTCAACTCCCACTTATGAGTAAGAACATACAGTGTTTGGTTTTCTGTTCTTGTGTTAGTTTGCTGAGAATGCTGGTTTGCAGCTTCATCCATGTCCCTGCAAAGGACATTAATTCATCTTTTTTTTTTATCACCTTCTCATCTGTATATTTGTTTTTTCTTTGTTGCTCTCATAAGGCGAAACGTTGTATGGTATTAAGGATCACCACGATATTCAAGGAAAAACTCTTCTTCTCAAGATTCTTATTTTATGAATTTCTTTACAAAAGTTTCTTATTTCTTTACAAAAGAAAGCCTGCAACAAAATTAAACACTTAAGCTTTATTGTGCGAGACAATACCAAGACAACAAGAAAGAAAAGTTGTTTTATCAAGATGGCTTTCATTTCCAAAAAATCACAGCCTGTTGCTTTCTGGCAGGATGTTTTCTAAAATTACCCTGTACTTTATGAATAAAATAAGAATCTTGAGAAAAAGTTTTTCCTTGAATATTGTGGTGAGCCTTAATGCCATACAACGTTTCTCCTTACGAGAGCAACAAAGAAAAACAAATACACAGACGAGAAGGTGATGTGAAGACAAAGGGAGAAATTAGAGTAATGCAACTGCAAGCCCAGGACTGCGGAGGCAGCCATCAGAAGCTGGAAGCGATAAGGAATAGATTCTCCCCTAGAGTCCCTGGAGAGAACATGGCCTTGCCAACACCTTGATTTTAACCATTCTGATGATATTGATTAGGACTTCTGGCCTCTGGAACTACAAGAGAATACATTTCTTCACCAAGTTTGTTGAGTTACAGCAGTCATAGGAAATGAATACACTGAGTAATAATGCAGGAAATATGCAAGCAGACAGAACCACCAGAAGTGAGGAATATGTGCCTGGAGATTGCAATTGACAGTAAGTGTCAGGAACATCCCCATTGGAGGGGCAGCTTTGCCTTCCCTTCACATCTCAATATGCTGCGTGTTAACACGGCTGCTCTGACTCCATCCATTTACCTCAAAATCCTCACTTCTGCTTTTAGTGTACTTCTCATCCTGCCCTTGTTTTCCGGATCACCTGGGTGTCTGCTTATTCCCCTATTTATAGGTAAAGATAAAAATCCAGGAACAACATTAGAAAAGATTCCTTTAAGGCTGGATCAAAGGATTTTACAGGTGAGCAATTTTGATGTTTTATATCCCCTGGTTTGTACCTGGGTGAAATATATTTCTTCACCTGGGTTCAAATTCAAGTCCTGCTAATTACCCTATATATGACCTCCAACAATTTAATTAACCTCCAGAGTTGTGGTTTTCTTATCGATAAATTCAAGGTACTATCTCTCTCAACACTTTATTATAAGCATTATAGATCATGCAAGTAAAATGCCAATAAAATAACACTTAGAAAAATGATAAGATTTATTGATATTTTTATTCTTCACATTTTGCCCAGCCTTTTTCTGTCTTCACTTGGGCAAATCATGGGGCCTGATATCCTTGTCAATTTGGTTACCTGAGTGGGTATTTGAGGAGAATGTTTGGCTGAGAGAGCTGCCTTGCCACTGGCCAGACTCTCAATTTCTCAACATGTTTTTTTTAATAGGGAGCAAATTAAAAGGTCACACTTTATGAGAAAGGCAGTTGCCAGAAACATTGTTTAAACCCCCTTATTATTTTCTATGTAATATGAAGTGATCAACACATATTACTTGCATTGGTTTTCATAGCCTATGTTAGTTAAATTCTGTTCTTCAAATTCTTTCAAAACTCTAAGGGAAACTGGAAAAACAGCCTTCATTCCTATATTGATCTCAGTTTGAAGAGAGGGTGACAAAGAAGAAGAAGGGGAGGAGGAGGAGGAGTAGGGGGTGTGAAGGAGGAGGAGGAGGAGAAAGATGAGGAGGAAGAGGAGGAAAAGAAACTTCCACAAGCAGATTTCATGGACAAAATCTTGTCACTGTTTATTTTCTCATTTGGGAACTGAGAAGCTGGCTTCCTCAATCCTCTATTATAAAGTAAGATTAAATCATATTACATGCCTTGGTTGAAGCTTAAACAAATTAACTTTTGGGGATGAAATAGCTGCAGTGTTCTGCTTTCCCAGATGAGTTTATCAGTTCATTTCCCTCCCTCACCCCGCCATATGACAGCAGGACTTCCACATGGCTAATGGCTCAATGCTCTGGTCATTGAGGCAATATTTCCAATAGCTCTCATGACCCGAACTTCTTGCAATCTTGTGCCGTGTATTACCATACCAGAGAAATCTTTTTTGAAAGACAGTATGAATCTTCTGCTGCCTTTTTCTGAATTTATTTCCTTGCAGTCTAGCTCATTCACACAGTTTCCATTTGGACTATGAATATGAGCCACAGAGAGGTACTTCTGACTCTAAACACCCTCTGGAGTTTCATAACCTTTGTCTGATGACATCTTCTTCAGCTGAGTGTCATCTAAACACCTTAAACATGTCACCTACTAAACTCAAATGTACACAGATAAGTAGCAATTCAGAAGGGATAAGAAAAAAGTTCTCAAAAGAAGACATTTATGCAGCCAACAGACACATGAAAAAATGCTCATCATCACTGGCCATCAGAGAAATGCAAATCAAACCCACAATGAGATACCATCTCACACCAGTTAGAATGGTGATCATTAAAAAGTCAGGAAACTACAGGTGCTGGAGAGGATGTGGAGAAATAGGACCACTTTTACACTGTTGGTGGGACTGTAAACTAGTTCAACCATTGTGGAAGACAGTGTGGCGATTCCTCAAGGATCTAGAACTAGAAATAACATTTCACCCAGACATCCCATTACTGGGTATATACCCAAAGGATTATAAATCATACTGCTATATTAAGACACATGCACATGTATGTTTATTGTGGCACTATTCACAATAGCAAAGACTTGCAACCAACCCAATTGTCCATCAATGATAGACTGGATTAAAAAAATGTGGCACATATATACCATGGAATACTATGAAGCCATAAAAAAGGATGAGTTCATGTCCTTTGTAGGGACATGGATGTAACTGGAAACTATCATTCTCAGCAAACTATCACAAGGACAGAAAACCAAACACTGCATGTTCTCACTCATACGTGGGAATTGAACAATGAGAACACTTGGACACAGGAAGGGGAACACCACACAACAGGGCCTGTTGTGGCATAGGGGGAGGGGGGAGGGATAGCATTAGGAGATGTACCTAATGTAAATGACGAGTTAATAGGTGCAGCACACCAACATGGCACATGGATACGTATGAAACAAACCTGCACGTTGTGCACCTGTACCCTAGAACGTAAATTATAATAATTAAAAAAAGAAAAAATAATAATAAAAGAAAAAAGAAAGAAGTTCCATACAGAGAGTATGGAGTAACAACTAAAATTTTCAAAGTGATGGATTTCTGCTGACTTGGAGTGGTTGGAGTCAGCTTCATATGATTAACAATTTTGAAGTAAACCTTAAGAAAAGACAGTAAACTGACAGAAAGTGTTTGATTTTTACCAAGAGATGAATGGTGGGTGCTAAGATCCAGAGGTGGGAATATTCAAGGAATGTTGGTAGCACAGTGAAAGACAAATATGAATAGAAAACAAAATATGAATTCAAATAGGGTTTATTTAAACAGAATTAAAGCCCCAAATAAGCTTGACAGTCAAAATTCTCCAAGGTTTTGCCATAATTTTTTTAATATGGTACTTTTTAAAGTTTATTTTTTATTTTATTTCATTTTACTTTAAGTTCTGGGATACATGTGCTGAATGAACGTTCAGGTTTGTTACATAGGTATACATGTGCCATGGTGGTTTGCTGCACCTATCAACCCGCCATTTAGGTTTTAAGCCCCTCATGCGTTAGATATTTGTCCTAATACTATCCCTCCCCTTACCCCACAACAGTCCCCAGTGTGTGATGTTCCCCTCCATGTTTCCATGTATTCTCATTGTTCAACTCCCACTTATGAGTGAGAACATGTGGTATTCGGTTTTCTCTTCCTGTGTTAGTTTGCTGAGGATGATGGTTTCCAGCTTCATCCATGCCCCTGCAAAGGACATGAACTCACCCTTTTTTATGGCTGCATGGTATTCCATGGTGTATATGTGCTACATTTTCTTTATCCAATCTATCATTGGTGGGATTTGGGTTGGTTCCAAGTTTTAGCTACTGTAAATAGTGCTACAATAAACATACATGTGCATGTGTCTTTATAGTGAAATGATTTATAATCCTTTGGGTATATACCCAGCAATGGGATTGATGGGTCAAATGGTATTTCTGGTTCTAGATCCTTGAGGAATCACCACACTGTCTTCAACAATGGTTGAACTAATTTACACTCCCACCAATGGTGTAAAAGCATTCCTATTTCTCCACATCCACTCCTGCATCTGTTGTTTCCTGACTTTTTAATGACCACCATTCTAACTGGCATGAGATGGTATCTCATTGTGGTTTTGATTTGCATTTCTCTAATGACCAGTGATGATGAGCTTTTTTTCACATGTTTTTTGGCCCCATAAATATCTTCTTTTGAGAAGTTCATATTCTTTGTCCACTTTTTGATGGGGTTGTGTATTTTTTCTTGTGAATTTGTTTAAGTTACTTGTAGATTCTGGATATTGGCCCTTTTCTCAGATGGATAGATTGCGAAAATTTTCTCTCATTCTGTAGGTTGCCTGTTCACGCTGATGAGAGTTTCTTTTGCTTTGCAGAAGCTCTTTAGTTTAATTAGATTCCGTTTGTCAATTTTGGCTTTTGTTGTAATTGCTTTTGGTGTTTTAGTCATGAAGTCTTTTCCCATGCCTATGTTCTGAATGGTATTGCCTAGGTTTTCTTCTAGGTTTTTCTTGGTTTTAGATTTTATGTTTAAGTCTTTAATCCATCTTGAGTTAATTTTTGTATGAGGTGTAAGGAAGGGGTCCAGTTTCTGTTTTCTGCAAATGGCTAGCCAGTTTTCCCATCAACATTTGTTAAATAGAGAATCCTGCACATAATTTTTGTCATTTTCAAAGAAATGTTGGGCATATCCTGTCTTATTTATTTTCTACTTTTATTTGTCTGCTCAAATCTGTGTAAATTTTCCACAATATCACAATGATTTGTTAAATTTTATCATTTTTAAACTTATGGTTTAATCACATTAATTTCAGATCTCCTGGCTTTCACTGGATGTTGTATGTTTTGTTTATACTGTTTTTAATAACCTCAAATTCAAAAAGTCCTGCTTATCACAAAGCTGGCTCCTTAGTTAGTTAACACTGAATCTGATTGCATGCAGACCCTTGGTCACTTTAGGCCTTCAGCTTAGAGCTTTGTAATCCACATCTAAAAGGGCTATAATCAGCCACCTCTGTTTGACATATCTGCTCATTCTGCACATGTACGGAATCAGAGAAACCTACATGTGTTTTCAAATACACTGCTTCTTTTCTCAGAAAGTAACAAATGTCTGAGTAGCTGTATTGCTGAGTTTATGGTCTGGAGAACCAAGGTCGGGCCTCTGGATATCCAAACATTCAGCAAGCTCACCACTTGACACAGTCCCTTTAATCAAGTTTCAGTTAGGTTTTCTAGCACTTCAGTGCTGAATTCAGCTGTATACTTGAGGCTTGATTGCACTTCCCCAGTTATTTCAGGGATGCCATGACCACTTTGCTCTTGGGAATGTTCAAGAAGTACTGTATACAGAATTAAGTTTCACAGAGTTAAGACACAGCCTCTGCATGTCACAATATATCACATTGTTCTGACACTGAATTTGAACCAAACATAGACAATTATATTATGTTTTCATAAGATTTTCAAGGCATAAGCACAAGGCATCTTGATGTAAATAGTTCCCAAATTTGCGATATGTAAAACCATAGATTTCATACTGATTTTGTTCAAAGTTGTGTGATTTTTTTTTATTATGCTTACATGGAATAGCTTTACTACTGTACTAAGAAAATTGATCAGTTTATAAATATTTTGATAAGGTTTTTGAATTCTACCACATAACAAAGGCAAAAGTAAGAGAAAATTGACATCAAGTGAACAATTATGTATCTGCTAATAGGTATTAAATTTAAGAAATATTGAGACTCATATCTTTCTTGTTCAATTCACATTTCTAAATTTATTTTCTGTAACAGTGAGTTCCACATATATAATGATATTTAAGTTCATATTCTGCTGTAGGCATAAAATTCCAATGACTCATTATAAAAGAATGACATTTTAAGTCTTATTTTCTGACTTTGAAATATTTGATGGAGATTTAAAGTTTGTCTTTGAAAACTGAAGTTCTGTTGAATCAGCAAGAGCAGTACTTCAGGGCAAGTTAAGGGCAGTGAAGCTTTTCTTAAACTCTGATCTTTCATACTGTTTTTTTAAGTATTTATGTATTTCATTCTAATAGAAAAAAATATAGAAAATTTTATTCAGGAAGTCTACTCTTAATTTTGTGAAGACAGTATAGAAAAGTATGGGAGTAATAACTCCAAAATAGCATGTGAGGATTAATTTAAAATGCAAATTTACAATTCCTTTAAACAATACTAGTAAATATTGATTACACCTAAAACAAGATAAAACAATCTAAGATTTACTGTTTAAATGTAGGCATTATGTAGTTGTACAAACTGAACCCACATGGTTGAAAAATGAGAAGTTTAGAGTTGAAGATTTGTGACTTAAATGACTAATTTTTGCCCTATCAAGCATAGTGACAAAGAATTCAATCCAATTAAGAAACAAAGATGACTCAAAACTACACATAAAAATTACTATTGTTATTACTATTAATTATTTTAGAGATAGGGTCTCCCTATGTCACCGAGGCTGGTCTCAAATTCCTGGCCTCAAGCAATCCTTCAGCCTCAGCACCCTGAGGAGCTGGGATCGCAGAAGTGAGCCACCATGCCTGGTTAAAAATACAAAAAGGTTGAACCTGAGGATATGACTTGTGCAAATGCAGCCTTACTGACTAAACTCCTGTTTTTATTATTTAACTGTATATGTGTCTTTATCAATAGTTCATCTATGTTTGAAACAGATTATATCGATTCCAAACATCTTCTATAAGGCTTATAGTGTTTATTCTGTTTGCAAGATGAAGAAAACACATTATTCACTAAGATAACATTATTTTTATAAAATTCAGTGATTTTTTTGTATTATTAATCAGATAAGATAAACAGGAATCTTTTTTTCATGGAAGTCATGAAGTCCTAAAAGTAATGTTTTGATTGTTTACTTTGGTTTTGTTTTCATTAGTGTTTAAGCACTCACCGAAATAGTTAATAATGTATCTTAACTTTCTCTTTTGGCAAGAATAAGTTAGCACGTCAATAAAAAACTGAAGAAAAGATTATTTTTTTCAACAATAGGGTTGAAGATAGTAAATATTTTTTATAATGACAATATGCATGTATCAGTACTAAATAACAGCTGAATAAGACCTCATTTCTTCTCTTACATGACAATTATAGTACAGTGTTGTGTTGTTTTATTTTAATTTATTGTTCCTTTTTCTAAAAAATACATTTGATATTTTTGCTTCATCTTTCTATGACAATCAGGAAGGAAATAAACCACATGTATTTTTGCTATTCCTTTTGCAAATGTTCTTTGTTCATGATGGGTGATTTCTGAGTTTGCAGGCTGTGAAGGTGGATGAATGTGGATAATGCCTATTATGGCTCTGCCCTTCGTGTTGCTTACCTAACTTGCAAATGTATTGTGAGGATTAATGCCGATTTAAAGTACCTTACTATTGCACTTTCCATTAGAGAGAATGGCTCATACACATTGCAGAAATCACCCGGTAGAAATAAAATTATACATACACTTAGAATCCTCTGAACTTGCAGTAGGCTAAATTTTAACAAGAGAAACATTTTCTACAGCTGTGCTACAGCATTCTTAGTGATCAAAAGGAAGTGTTGAAATGCCATGAAGAAAAGAATTTAAGGGAAAATGTAGGAAGCTTTTCATAATTATAAGTATTAGTCAAACAGCATTTGAGGAGCACTCAGTTATCTGCATTGGGATTCCATAGTCAGTCAACCTTATGAAAGCAGGATTTGTTTTTTTTAATTCATATAGCTAGTTTCCCCAGATAATGCTGTCTTTCCATTATGAACAGCAAATTTAAAAGATTATAAAACTACACTAATAATCAGATACTGTGCCTTTTGGCCCCAGAATTGCCACCTAGTGACTATTAACAATAAACGAATCTCATATGTAAGAAAGTTAAAGTCCTGAGCAAACTCAGCACCAATCTGTGTATATTTGCAACTTGCCAGTAGGTATACAATAAAACACATTTTCTCAACACGTTACTTTTTATCCCAGGAAAAATTTAATTGTTTTATTAATACCAGATTTTAAAATGATGTAGCCATTTTCATAGAATGAAATGTTAAAGTTAAATGCTCCCACTGTTGTCTGCTTAGTTCCTGGCTATTTGGCTCTTCTCGTGGATACTCTAGACCACAACATAGTCCAGCAACTGGAGGGTTAAATTATGGTAAGCTAGGACTTGTCCAGGCACTTCTCCAATGTTATCTAGCTAACTGCATCTATTCTAATTGGTTAGGAACCCAGGCCTGGAACAAAGTTAACTAATCTATGATTGGATTTGATTATTTCGATAGATTCCTGGTCAAAATGTGACAATTTTATTGCTTTTCCCAAGGTCTCTGGACTTGAAACTAAAATATGAAGAACAGGTGATGAACAGAATGAGAATATCTACTAACAGTTGCTCTTGAACTCCCTCAACCCTTGCCTTTTGTACAGCTTGGTTGTTCAACATATTAGTCTACAAATCACAAATTCCACCCTTAACCTATGATAATTCTAGCTCATTTGTTTCTTAAGTGAGGAAAACTTTTCAAGGCATTTGACACCATTTGGAATAATTTATATGTGAATGGCTTGATGGTAGTTCTCTCTTCGAGGGCACGTCTCTGGTGAACTACTGAATCATCTGCATGAAGTATAGACGTTAACTCACCATAGGTGTTCAACAAATACTTGAATGACTTAATGACTATGTCTTATTTTCAGTTTTAATTTTCATTGGCACAGCATAGTCATAGCAACCTACAGTGAGCATAATAATCATTGATCTCATTCATTTGATTTAATCTTTTTAAAAGTATTTCTGAATGCAATCAAAAATTTACAGCACATGACTACATTGACATATGAATGTTATCTTTGATGAGCTGCTATGTGTTTGATTACACTGTCCCAAATATGGCTACTTAATTAAAATTGCTTATTGCATTGTTAGAATTGGAAGAAGACTTTGGATTTCTATAATTCAACTCATTTATTTTGTTAATTAATGGGAAAACTGAGATCTAAAGAAGTTAAGCGACTTCTTCAAGGTCTCATAATTATTTAGTAGCTAAACTTGGAAGAGAATTAGGAATGCATTCCAAATCCACTGATGTTATTTATTATATCTTTATTTTAAATAGGGGTATATCAAATATCAAATTAATACATTTGCATATTTTAATTAATGCTTTTTAAATAAATATCATTAATTAGACTTGGTTACATAACTATCTGGTAAAAATTGCCAGTTTTGTCAGAACCAATTTTATTTTGTTCCACTTTTTTCACAAGTGAGTATTATAATATCTAACATGCACATTACTACTACATATGTGATATGATGTCAGTCATGTAATTTTAATAACAAATAATATAATTTTCAGATTACTGTGGTGATAGAAGCTTAAGCATCTTTATAACTCAAAGAGAAAAGCCTGAGCCGATGTTTTATTCTTATTATGCCCAATCTCCTCTGACACATAGATAGATTTCTCCCCAAACAACAATTTATGTCATAATAGCTGCCAAGACAGACTTAATATAATCTCTTTACAGTCTGGATTTATTATTGCTAATTGTCTTAGCCAAGGTTCTTTAGAAAAGAAAGCCTGCAACAAAGTTAAACACTTAAGCTTTATTGTGTGAGGCAATAATACCAAGACAACAAGGAAGAAAAGTGTTTTATGAAGACGACTTTCGTTTCCAAAAAATCACAGCCTCTTGCTTTCTGATAGGATGTTTTCTAAAATTACCCTGTAGACTGTTGCCCCATGTCAGAATCTCTCAGAATGAGGATGGAAGAGGAACTAATTTGACAGTTCCTTATCATCTCCTGCTTCCCATTAAATAATTTTCACCCCATAGAGTATTAACTTCTCCACACTTCTAGGATGTACACTTCTGAGTAACTACTGGGGAATTAAGATCATATATTGCACGGTGTGGTCTGAGAAATTGTAGAATAAACTCTGGCCTTCACAGATTGGGTTGCATTGCAAAGTGCTATGATGTTATGCGGACAAAGAGGTCAAGCAGAAGCTAAACCCTTAGCTCCACAGAGGCTAAGAATGCTGATTATCAAAGACAGGGAAATGTGAGTAGAATGAATGTGGTGGCTGTATTTTGAACAGGTAGGTGAACAAGGACAGGTTGGGCCCAGGAGAATCAGGGAAGGAGAATAATTTGGATATGGTACACGGATTAGCTTGAGTAAAGAATTTGTTGTAGTAAGACATATAATCCTTGGTTTTCCAATGAGTAGTCTTGGCTCCTTGATCTACTTATGTATACATAACCACAATTATATATAATAAATACTCTTTACAATAAAAATATTTAGCAGGTTGTTAAAGAAAGAATAACAATTCAGTTTTCTTCCATGCTATTTTATTCTACAGAAAATATAATTTTGGTTTTACAAACATAAGTAGTTAATGAATTGGAAGCCTATTATTAAATTTCAAAAACAAGAATATATCCACCACATCTCCAAAACATACAAAGGTACGTTTTGCAACATACTATTCAAAACAAACAAAATTATGATATATTCTAGTTCAGATTAGATCTTATTCTTAAATATTTTTATTTTTAAACATTAGGTCCTTATCAGTAATCCAGAACCAGTTTTCCCAAGAATTCTCTAAAATTGAATATTTTACATAATTTTCCATAGTAAAAAAAGCTCTTCATTTTTTTATTTAATCCTATGCTATTACAAATATACTGGTGAACAAAATATCTATAATTTTAGTGACCTATGCAACAGCCCTTGTTATCTGGTTCCAATTCTATCTATAAAAGAGGGCAGAACAAAGCTTCAGGTATTAGATCAAAGGGGTAGTAGGAAGCAAAAAAGTAAACAGGCAAGAAAATAGAAAAAAATAAAATTCTAAGTGTGGGGAATAATCAAGTACTTCCACTTCTCTCTACTCATGACTTCTAGTGAGCTCTCACATCATCTTAGCAATAAACTGTGAAGACCTTACTTTTCTTACTTTTATTTATTAATTATGTGACATAAATAAAACATTTTTCCAGTTTATAATTATAAATATATTTGTGTGTATACATAGTTATAGTTATATAAATATTTTAGCTTCTTCATATCAAAATTAAGGAAATACCAAAAAATAAGGAAAAAAATGAAAGCAATGATTAACCAGAAAACCACTGTGTTATTTTTTTCTTCTAGTCTTTTTATATGTATGTATTCACAATACCTGCAGTGAACTTAAGTTTTCAGTAGATTATTTAATAATTAAATACTCCTGTGCAACCATAACAGGATAT